>NC_136631.1:2426031-2933531 GCF_933228915.1 Telmatherina bonti | reverse complement strand
GATGGTAGAGGATGGTAGATTGATGGATGGTAGATGGATGGACGGATGGTAGATGGATGGATGATGGACGGATGGATGGATGGATGGATGGATGGATGATGGATGGAAGGATGGTAGATGGATGGATGGATGGATGGATGGTAGATGGATGGTAGATGGATGGATGGATGGATGGTAGATGGATGGATGGATGGTAGATGGATGGATGGATGGATGGATGGATGGATGGTTGGATGGATGGATGGATGGATGGATGATGGATGGATGATGGACGGATGGATGGATGGTAGATGGATGGATGGATGGTAGATGGATGGTGGATGGATGGATGGATGGATGGATGGATGGTAGATGGATGGATGGATGGTAGATGGATGGTAGATGGATGGATGGATGGATGGTTGGATGGTAGATGGATGGATGGATGGATGGATGGATGGATGGATGGATGGATGGATGGATGGTAGATGGATGGATGGATGGTAGATGGATGGTAGATGGATGGATGGATGGATGGTTGGATGGATGGATGGATGGATGGATGGATGATGGATGGATGATGGACGGATGGATGGATGGTAGATGGATGGATGGATGGATGGATGGTTGGATGGTAGATGGATGGATGGATGGATGGATGGTAGATTGATAGATGGATGGATGGATGGTTGGATGGTAGATGGATGGATGGATGGATGGATGCATGGATGGATGGATGGTAGATGGATAGATGGATGGATGGATGGATGGATGGATGGTTGGATGGTAGATGGATGGATGGATGGATGGATGGTAGATGGATGGATGATGGATGGATGGATGGATGGACCGATGGTAGATGGATGGATGGATGGATGGACGGATGGTAAATGGATGGATGATGGATGGATGGATGGATGGATGGATGGTAGATGGATGGGTGGATGGATGGTAGATGGATAGATGATGGATGGATGGATGGATGGATGGATGGACGGATGGTAGATGGATGGATGATGGATGGATGGATGGATGGATGGATGGTTGGATGGATGGTTGGATGGTAGATGGATGGATGGATGGTTGGATGGTAGATGGATGGATGGATGGATGGATGGTAGATGGATAGATGGATGGATGGATGGTAGATGGATGGTAGATGCTTGGATGATGGACGGATGGATGGATGGATGGATGGTAGATGGATGGATGATGGATGGATGGATGGTAGATGGATGGATGATGGATGGAAGGATGGTAGATGGATGGATGGATGGTAGATGGATGGTAGATGGATGGATGGATGGATGGTAGATGGATGGATGGATGGATGGATGGATGGATGGATGGTAGATGGAACGATGGATGGATGGTTGGATGGTAGATGGATGGATGAATGGATGGATGATGGATGGATGCTGGACGGATGGATGGATGGTAGATGGATGGATGGATGGATGGATGGTTGGATGGTAGATGGATGGATGGATGGATGGTAGATTGATAGATGGATGGATGGATGGTTGGATGGTAGATGGATAGATGGATGGATGGATGGATGGATGGATGGTTGGATGGTAGATGGATGGATGGATGGATGGATGGATGGATGGTGGATGGAGGGCAGATGGATGGATGATGGATGGATAGATGGATGGACCGATGGTAGATTGATGGATGATGGATGGATGGATGGATGGACGGATGGTAAATGGATGGATGATGGATGGATGGATGGATGGATGGATGGTAGATGGATGGGTGGATGGATGGTAGATGGATAGATGATGGATGGATGGATGGATGGACGGATGGTAGATGGATGGATGATGGATGGATGGATGGATGGATGGATGGATGGATGGTTGGATGGTAGATGGATGGATGGATGTTTGGATGGTAGATGGATGGATGGATGGATGGTAGATGGATAGATGGACGGATGGATGGTAGATGGATGGTAGATGCTTGGATGATGGACGGATGGATGGATGGATGGATGGATGATGGATGGATGATGGACGGATGGATGGATGGTAGATGGATGGTAGATGGATGGATGATGGATGCATGATGGACAGATGGATGGTAAATGGATGGTAGATGGATGGTAGATGGATGGATGATGGATGGTAGATGGATGGATGATGGATGGATGATGGACGGATGGATGGATGGTAGATGGATGGATGGATGGATGGTAGATGGATGGATGATGGATGGATGATGGACGGATGGATGGATGGT
Organism: Telmatherina bonti; assembly: GCF_933228915.1. Taxonomy (NCBI): domain Eukaryota; kingdom Metazoa; phylum Chordata; class Actinopteri; order Atheriniformes; family Telmatherinidae; genus Telmatherina; species Telmatherina bonti. The sequence goes on along the minus strand of NC_136631.1, from coordinate 2,931,305 downwards.
AGATGGATGGTAGATGGATGGATGATGGATGGATGGATGGACGGATGGATGGTAGATGGATGGATGGATGATGGACGGATGGATGGTAGATGGATGGATGATGGATGGTATATGGACGGATGATGGACGGATGGATGGTAGATGGATGGATGATGGATGGATGATGGACGGATGGATGGATGGTAGATGGATGTTAGATGGATGGATGATGGATGGATGGATGGACGGATGGATGGTAGATGGATGGATGATGGATGGATGATGGACGGATGGATGGATGGTAGATGGATGGATGGATGGATGGTAGATGGATGGATGATGGATGGATGATGGACGGATGGATGGTAGATGGATGGATGATGGATGGATGATGGACGGATGGATGGATGGTAGATGGATGGTAGATGGATGGATGATGGATGGATGGATGGTAGATGGATGGTAGATGGATGGATGATGGATGGATGATGGACGGATGGATGGTAGATGGATGGATGATGGATGGATGGATGGTAGATGGATGGTAGATGGATGGATGATGGATGGATGATGGACGGATGGATGGTAGATGGATGGATGATGGATGGATGGATGGTAGATGGATGGATGGATGGATGGTAGATGGATGGATGGATGGATGGTAGATGGATAGATGATGGATGGATGGATGGACGGATGGTAGATGGATGGATGATGGATGGATGGATGGATGGATTGATGGTTGGATGGTAGATGGATGGATGGATGGTTGGATGGTAGATGGATGGATGGATGGATGGATGGTAGATGGATGGATGGATGGATGGATGGTAGATGGATAGATGGATGGATGGATGGTAGATGGATGGTAGATGCTTGGATGATGGACGGATGGATGGATGGATGGTAGATGGATGGATGATGGATGGATGGATGGTAGATGGATGGATTGATGGATGGTAGATGGATGGATGGATGGTAGATGAATGGTAGATGGATGGATGGATGGATGGATGGATGGTAGATGGATGGATGGTAGATGGATGGTAGATGGATGGATTGATGGATGGTAGATGGATGGATGGATGGATGGTAGATGGATGGTAGATGGATGATGGATGGATGGTAGATGGATGGATGGATGGATGGTAGATGGATGGTAGATGGATGGATGAATGGATGGATAGATGGATGGTAGATGGATGGTAGATGGATGGATAGTTGGATGGATGGATGGATGGATGGATGGATGGATGGATCGATGGATGGTAGCTGGATGGATGATGGACCGATGGATGGTAGATGGATGGATGACGGATGGGTGGATGGTAGATGGATGGATGGATGGATGGATGTATGGTAGGTAGATGGATGGATGGATGGATGGATTGATGGATGTATGATGGATGGATGGATGGATTGATGGATGGTAGATGGATGGTAGAGGATGGTAGATGGATGGATGGATGGATGGATGGATGGATGGATGGATGGATTGATGGTAGATGGATGGATGTATGGATGGTAGATGGATTGTAGATGGATGGATGATGGACGGATGAATGGATGGATGGATGGTAGATGGATGGTAGATGGATGGATGATGGACGGATGGATGGATGGTAGATGGATGGATGGATGGATGGATGGATGGATGGTAAATGGATGGTAGATGGATGCATGATGGATGGATGGATGGATGGATGGTGGATGGATGATGGATGGATGGATGGTAGATGAATGGATGGATGGATGGATTGATGGTAGATGGATGGATGGATGGATGGTAGATGGATGGATGGATGGTAGATGGATGGATGGATGGATGGATGGATTGTAGATGGATGGATGATGGATGGATGGATGGATGGATGGATGGATGGATGGTAGATGGATGGATGGATGGATGGATGGATGGTAGATGGATAGATGATGGATGGATGGATGGTAGATGGATAGATGATGGATGGATGGATGGATGGATAGATGGATGGTAGATGGACGGATGGATGGATGGTCGATGGATGGATGATGGATGGATGATGGACGGATGGATGGATGATAGATGGATGGTAGATGGATGGATGATGGATGGATGATGGACGGATGGATGGATGGTAGATGGATGGTAGATGGATGGATGATGGACGGATGGACGGATGGATGGATGGATGAATGGATGGTAGATGGATGGATGATGGACGGATGGATGGATGGTAGATGGATGGATGATGGATGGATGATGGACGGATGGATGGATGGTAGATGGATGGTAGATGGATGGATGATGGACTGATGATGGACGGATGGATGGATGGTAGATGGATGGTAGATGGATGGATGATGGATGGATGATGGACGGATGGATGGACGGATGGATGGATGGTAGATGGATGGATGATGGATGGATGATGGACGGATGGATGGATGGATGGATGGTAGATGGATGGTAGATGGATGGATGATGGATGGATGATGGATGGATGGATGGATGGTAGATGGATGGTAGATGGATGGATGATGGATGGATGATGGACGGATGGATGGTAGATGGATGGTAGATGGATGGATGATGGACGGATGGATGGTAGATGGATGGATGATGGATGGATGATGGACGGATTGATGGTAGATTGATGGATGATGGACGGATGGATGGTAGATGGATGGATGATGGATGGATGATGGACGGATGGATGGATTGTAGATGGATGGTAGATGGATGGATGATGGATGGATGATGGACGGATGGATGATGGACGGATGGATGGATGGTAGATGGATGGTAGATGGATGGATGATGGATGGATGATGGATGGATGATGGATGGGTGGATGGTAAATGGATGGTAGATGGATGGTAGATGGATGGATGGATGGTAGATGGATGGATGGATGGATGGTAGATGGATGGATGATGGATGGATGATGGACAGATGGATGGATGGTAGATGGATGGTAGATGGATGGATGATGGATGGATGATGGACGGATGGATGGTAGATGGATGGATGATCGATGGATGATGGACGGATGGATGATAGATGGATGGATGATGGATGGATGATGGACGGATTGATGGTAGATGGATGGATGATGGACGGATGGATGGTAGATGGATGGATGATGGATGGATGATGGACGGATGGATGGATGGTAGATGGATGGTAGATGGATGGATGATGGATGCATGATGGACAGATGGATGGTAAATGGATGGTAGATGGATGGTAGATGGATGGATGATGGATGGTAGATGGATGGATGATGGATGGATGATGGACGGATGGATGGATGGTAGATGGATGGATGGATGGATGGTAGATGGATGGATGATGGATGGTATATGGACGGATGATGGACGGATGGATGGTAGATGGATGGATGATGGATGGATGATGGACGGATGGATGGATGGTAGATGGATGTTAGATGGATGGATGATGGATGGATGGATGGACGGATGGATGGTAGATGGATGGATGATGGATGGATGATGGACGGATGGATGGATGGTAGATGGATGGATGGATGGATGGTAGATGGATGGATGATGGATGGATGATGGACGGATGGATGGTAGATGGATGGATGATGGATGGATGATGGACGGATGGATGGATGGTAGATGGATGGTAGATGGATGGATGATGGATGGATGGATGGTAGATGGATGGTAGATGGATGGATGATGGATGGATGATGGACGGATGGATGGTAGATGGATGGATGATGGATGGATGGATGGTAGATGGATGGTAGATGGATGGATGATGGATGGATGATGGACGGATGGATGGTAGATGGATGGATGATGGATGGATGGATGGTAGATGGATGGATGGATGGATGGTAGATGGATGGATGGATGGATGGTAGATGGATAGATGATGGATGGATGGATGGACGGATGGTAGATGGATGGATGATGGATGGATGGATGGATGGATTGATGGTTGGATGGTAGATGGATGGATGGATGGTTGGATGGTAGATGGATGGATGGATGGATGGATGGTAGATGGATGGATGGATGGATGGATGGTAGATGGATAGATGGATGGATGGATGGTAGATGGATGGTAGATGCTTGGATGATGGACGGATGGATGGATGGATGGTAGATGGATGGATGATGGATGGATGGATGGTAGATGGATGGATTGATGGATGGTAGATGGATGGATGGATGGTAGATGAATGGTAGATGGATGGATGGATGGATGGATGGATGGTAGATGGATGGATGGTAGATGGATGGTAGATGGATGGATTGATGGATGGTAGATGGATGGATGGATGGATGGATGGATGGATGGTAGATGGATGGTAGATGGATGATGGATGGATGGTAGATGGATGGATGGATGGATGGTAGATGGATGGTAGATGGATGGATGAATGGATGGATAGATGGATGGTAGATGGATGGTAGATGGATGGATAGTTGGATGGATGGATGGATGGATGGATGGATGGATGGATCGATGGATGGTAGCTGGATGGATGATGGACCGATGGATGGTAGATGGATGGATGACGGATGGGTGGATGGTAGATGGATGGATGGATGGATGGATGTATGGTAGGTAGATGGATGGATGGATGGATGGATTGATGGATGTATGATGGATGGATGGATGGATTGATGGATGGTAGATGGATGGTAGAGGATGGTAGATGGATGGATGGATGGATGGATGGATGGATGGATGGATGGATTGATGGTAGATGGATGGATGTATGGATGGTAGATGGATTGTAGATGGATGGATGATGGACGGATGAATGGATGGATGGATGGTAGATGGATGGTAGATGGATGGATGATGGACGGATGGATGGATGGTAGATGGATGGATGGATGGATGGATGGATGGATGGTAAATGGATGGTAGATGGATGCATGATGGATGGATGGATGGATGGATGGTGGATGGATGATGGATGGATGGATGGTAGATGAATGGATGGATGGATGGATTGATGGTAGATGGATGGATGGATGGATGGTAGATGGATGGATGGATGGTAGATGGATGGATGGATGGATGGATTGTAGATGGATGGATGATGGATGGATGGATGGATGGATGGATGGATGGATGGTAGATGGATGGATGGATGGATGGATGGATGGTAGATGGATAGATGATGGATGGATGGATGGTAGATGGATAGATGATGGATGGATGGATGGATGGATAGATGGATGGTAGATGGACGGATGGATGGATGGTCGATGGATGGATGATGGATGGATGATGGACGGATGGATGGATGATAGATGGATGGTAGATGGATGGATGATGGATGGATGATGGACGGATGGATGGATGGTAGATGGATGGTAGATGGATGGATGATGGACGGATGGACGGATGGATGGATGGATGAATGGATGGTAGATGGATGGATGATGGACGGATGGATGGATGGTAGATGGATGGATGATGGATGGATGATGGACGGATGGATGGATGGTAGATGGATGGTAGATGGATGGATGATGGACTGATGATGGACGGATGGATGGATGGTAGATGGATGGTAGATGGATGGATGATGGATGGATGATGGACGGATGGATGGACGGATGGATGGATGGTAGATGGATGGATGATGGATGGATGATGGACGGATGGATGGATGGATGGATGGTAGATGGATGGTAGATGGATGGATGATGGATGGATGATGGATGGATGGATGGATGGTAGATGGATGGTAGATGGATGGATGATGGATGGATGATGGACGGATGGATGGTAGATGGATGGTAGATGGATGGATGATGGACGGATGGATGGTAGATGGATGGATGATGGATGGATGATGGACGGATTGATGGTAGATTGATGGATGATGGACGGATGGATGGTAGATGGATGGATGATGGATGGATGATGGACGGATGGATGGATTGTAGATGGATGGTAGATGGATGGATGATGGATGGATGATGGACGGATGGATGATGGACGGATGGATGGATGGTAGATGGATGGTAGATGGATGGATGATGGATGGATGATGGATGGATGATGGATGGGTGGATGGTAAATGGATGGTAGATGGATGGTAGATGGATGGATGGATGGTAGATGGATGGATGGATGGATGGTAGATGGATGGATGATGGATGGATGATGGACAGATGGATGGATGGTAGATGGATGGTAGATGGATGGATGATGGATGGATGATGGACGGATGGATGGTAGATGGATGGATGATCGATGGATGATGGACGGATGGATGATAGATGGATGGATGATGGATGGATGATGGACGGATTGATGGTAGATGGATGGATGATGGACGGATGGATGGTAGATGGATGGATGATGGATGGATGATGGACGGATGGATGGATGGTAGATGGATGGTAGATGGATGGATGATGGATGCATGATGGACAGATGGATGGTAAATGGATGGTAGATGGATGGTAGATGGATGGATGATGGATGGTAGATGGATGGATGATGGATGGATGATGGACGGATGGATGGATGGTAGATGGATGGATGGATGGATGGTAGATGGATGGATGATGGATGGATGATGGACGGATGGATGGATGGTAGATGGATGGTAGATGGATGGATGATGGATGGATGGATGGACGGATGGATGGTAGATGGATGGATGGATGATGGACGGATGGATGGTAGATGGATGGATGATGGATGGTATATGGACGGATGATGGACGGATGGATGGTAGATGGATGGATGATGGATGGATGATGGACGGATGGATGGATGGTAGATGGATGTTAGATGGATGGATGATGGATGGATGGATGGACGGATGGATGGTAGATGGATGGATGATGGATGGATGATGGACGGATGGATGGATGGTAGATGGATGGATGGATGGATGGTAGATGGATGGATGATGGATGGATGATGGACGGATGGATGGTAGATGGATGGATGATGGATGGATGATGGACGGATGGATGGATGGTAGATGGATGGTAGATGGATGGATGATGGATGGATGGATGGTAGATGGATGGTAGATGGATGGATGATGGATGGATGATGGACGGATGGATGGTAGATGGATGGATGATGGATGGATGGATGGTAGATGGATGGTAGATGGATGGATGATGGATGGATGGATGGTAGATGGATGGATGATGGATGGATGATGGATGGATGATGGACGGATGGATGGTAGATGGATGGATGATGGATGGATGATGGACGGATGGATGGTAGATGGATGGATGATGGATGGATGATGGACGGATGGATGGATGATGGATGGATGATGGACGGATGGATGGTAGATGGATGGATGATGGATGGATGATGGTCGGATGGATGGTAGATGGATGGTAGATGGATGGATGATGGGCGGATGGATGGTAGATGGATGGATGGTAGATGGATGGTAGATGGATGGATGATGGATGGATGATGGACGGATGGATGGTAGATGGATGGATGATGGATGGATGATGGACGGATGGATGGTAGATGGATGGATGATGGATGGATGATGGACGGATGGATGGATGATGGATGGATGATGGACGGATGGATGGTAGATGGATGGATGATGGATGGATGATGGACGGATGGATGGATGATGGATGGATGATGGACGGATGGATGGTAGATGGATGGATGGATGATGGATGGTAGATGGATGGATGATGGATGGATGATGGACGGATGGATGGTAGATGGATGGTAGATGGATGGATGATGGATGGATGATGGACGGATGGATGGTAGATGGATGGATGATGGATGGTAGATGGATGGATGATGGATGGATGATGGACGGATGGATGGTAGATGGATGGATGATGGATGGATGATGGACGGATGGATGGTAGATGGATGGATGATGGACGGATGGATGGTAGATGGATGGATGATGGATGGATGATGGACGGATGGATGGTAGATGGATATGGATGGTAGATGGATGGATGATGGATGGATGATGGATGGATGGATGGTAGATGGATGGATGATGGATGGATGGATGGTAGATGGATGGTAGATGGATGGATGATGGATGGATGATGGACGGATGGATGGTAGATGGATGGATGATGGACGGATGGATGGATGATGGATGGATGATGGATGGATGATGGACGGATGGATGGTAGATGGATGGTAGATGGATGGATGGATGGTAGATGGATGGTAGATGGATGGATAATGGATGGATGATGGACGGATGGATGGTAGATGGATGGATGATGGACGGATGGATGGATGATGGATGGATGATGGATGGATGATGGACGGATGGATGGTAGATGGATGGTAGATGGATGGATGATGGATGGATGATGGACGGATGGATGGATGATGGATGGATGATGGACGGATGGATGGTAGATGGATGGTAGATGGATGGATGATGGATGGATGATGGACGGATGGATGGATGATGGATGGATGATGGACGGATGGATGGATGATGGACGGATGGATGGTAGATGGATGGTAGATGGATGGACGGATGGATGGATGATGGACGGATGGATGGTAGATGGATGGTAGATGGATGGATGATGGATGGATGATGGACGGATGGATGGTAGATGGATGGTAGATGGATGGATGATGGATGGTTTCATATGTCTTTATGGAAGTATAACTGGGTGTCATCTGCATATAGCAGAAAGTGCTCCTGCTCATGACCTAATGGAAACCCAGGTCCAGAACCTGCAGAAGTCCACATCTCACTCTGGCATTGGAGGAACAATAAACATGACTGAAACCAGTCTGATCCGGTTCCTTTAGTCCCAGCATCCGTAGAAGGATGTTATCATAGAAGTTGGAGAGTAAATGTTTTCTTTCTTCTTCAGGTGAAACTTGGCTGCGAAGCACCAAACTCCAAGGTGGTGAAGGTCCTTGATGGGCCTCGGCGGACTGGTGGGATCAGTAATGGGATTAACGGCCCTCGAGGGACCAGGACCCAGACTCTGGACGAGTGTCGCCTTCTGGATTTTGAGTCATCAGACCGCCCCCTGGTGGTCAACTTTGGCTCTGCCACCTGACCCCCCTTCATCAGCCACCTGCCATCTTTCCGGCAGCTTGTGGAGGACTTCAGCGATGTGGCCGACTTCCTGTTAGTGTATATTGACGAGGCCCACCCGTCCGACGGCTGGGTGGCCCCGAAAATGGGCCCTTGCTCTTTCAGCTTCCGGAAACACCAGAACCTGGAGGAGAGGATGGGAGCGGCCCGGCAGCTGATCGAGCACTTTTCCCTGCCGCCGCAGTGCCAGCTGGTGGCCGACTGCATGGACAACAACGCTAACGTTGCTTACGGCGTGGCCAACGAACGCGTGTGCATCGTGCACCAAAGAAAGATTGCCTACCTGGGCGGGAAGGGACCGTTTTTTTACAACCTGAAGGATGTGCGCCAGTGGCTGGAGCAGAGTTACGGGAGGCGGTAGGAGTAGCGAAAGACAAGCAGAAAGGGCGTGTGCCTTTGTCCTTATGAGAATGACGGTCTGGATGTGCAGACGAACCGCTGGTCTGCCGTCACACCAGCTGTTGCTGCTATAATCATGTTTCGCCTGATTTGCAAAAGAAACGGGGAAAAGGGCAATTTTTCATTTAGAAATATTTTTAAATGAATCATTTTTTCATTCTTTCATGAAGATTTCAATATTTTTATGGAGTTTTTGGGTTTTCTGCACTTTTCCCTTCCTGTGTGGTGAAGCGGCGTCCACAGGAACAGCTGGGCTTCCTTCTGCATGTTCCTCAGACTGACTCAAGTCGATTCAAAGTGGCTTTTCAGCAGAAAATGCATCCTGAGACTCCCGACTCCGGCAGGACTTCTCTGCACCGTGTGGCTTGCAGCTCAGGCGGCCTTTACTCCGACAAACAAAAAGCTGACTTTTAGTCTCCTCCAGCCTATAAAATCAGCTCCCAGTGAAGACACTTTTCCACATTCTTCCTGCCAAACTCGCCCAGATGTCGTGCGAGTTTCTCTGGAAAGCTTTGCTCTGTCTTGCAAATGTTGAAGGGAAGTCCTGCCTTCCTCAGAAGATTTCCAGCTGCGTCAAACTCTGCCTCCAAGCTGGGAATTAGGCGGTAAATCCCCCCAAACGGCTCCTCCAGGGTGAAATGATTTCTGCTTTAGCGGATGTGGATGATTAGCTTGCTGACTCGCTGAAAGCAGCTCCAGACAGTGTCACGTTTGGACTCTACTGCCAGTTTCTGAACCTGGAAGTCGTCCAAGCTGCAGCAGAAATTCAACACCTCCGTTTAGATTATTTAATACAAACCCATTTAAAGAAAGCCAGTTAAAAGACCTTCTCACCAGATTTTCCCAGGTCTGCAGCTTAATGAGGTGATCCGGCTTCTCCAACATGCAACACAATCCAGTTCTCTTTACAGACCCAGACTTTCTTTCCAGCTTATTCAGACCTGCAGCTGCTCAGGTGGAACTGATTTCCCCCAGTCCGGCTGGGAAACGGCCGCAGGCCGGTTTCATCGTCTTGGCTCCAGACTTTGGTTTAAATCCAATCCCCACCTGGTCTGGAGGTTCTGATGGCTGGAGTCCTGGATCTTGTTCCTGTCAGCGTTCATCAGAACCTGTGTTTCGCTGCAGCGTGGCTTCAGGTGACTTCCGGTTGGTGATTTCTTGGCCTGTTCGGCTCCGTCGCAGCTCCTTGGCAGGAGCAGAACTGAAGCTGGGAAAGCTTTTAAAGGATTCAGTTCTGAAAGTGCCTTCTGAGCTAAAGTTCCATCTTTCAGGCGCGGCGCGGCTGGAAGCACCGTGCCGGCTGAAGATGTGAGGATGCGGCTCATTCACCGTTATGTTTGATAGAAACAGAAACTGTCTGGTGATGACACATATTTATCATTTCTAGCTGATTCAAGTAAAAAATGTCTCGTTAGGAGAGGAAGTGATGCCATGGAGGATCTTTATCTGGTGATGGCTGAAGGACTTCACAGCAAGGTCCAGTTGTCAGACCTCGGTCACCCAGTCCATGTGTCCACCAGCTGGGCTGGTCACAATCGATCCGGACACGATTTACTGTTTCCATTGGCTAAACCTGGAAGGGTACCACTCCTTTGGGACTTTTCCATTTTTTACCACTCTGGACTCTGCTGCCTGCTGATTGGTGGAAAGAATCATCACTTCCTGTTTGAAAACAGAACAGATTCATGTTTTAAAATATGGAGAACGTTTATGACACGTCCATTGCTATGTTCCTTCTTCGCCACCTGCCAGATACGGTTGCTATGGAAACACAACGGAGATCAGAGTCCATCCCACTCCGAGCTGGACCTGCTGGTGGAAATGGAACCACAGACTTTGCTTCGGTATTTACACAGCATTCACACCGAAGCCAAAAGCGGCTCAATGCTAATGTTTTTCTCCGTTCGGGACCTCGATGGGATCGTTTATGACCTGGATGGAGGCCTGAGATCCAACCCAGGTTTCATTCTCACCGCTGAATCAGATGCATCTCAGACTTTTTCCAAAGTGACCTCAGTCTTACCAAGACAAACATGGCAGAACAGCAGAAGATACGGGGCTTGGCCAGGTCGTTTTCTGGACGCTTCGCACGCCAACACGCTGACGTCTGAAAACACCGCGAGGCATCACGGTTTCAGATTCAGGACCTTAAAGTGTTCACAGTTATTACCGTTAAGAGCTACGCAAAAGGAAGGCACGGATCACCAACTGCGGAGCTTTTCTGTCAGGGTCCTGCAGGCTTCAGATGTTTCCCTGCTGCAACACACCTGATTTAAATGAAATGGTGAATTGAAAAGTTGCTTACATGCAGCAGGGAAACATCTAAAACCAAAAAAAGCCCAGAGGTCTGGAGTTGGTGAACTGTGTGCACATGCAACTCATATCCGTGAACACACACGCTTGCTGCTGGGGAAAACACCTGGTGCAGCAGAGGAGATGAATCAGAACGTTTTCCATCTGAAGTCGCCGTAGTAATCTTTGTTTGCAGGCGTGTTGGACTCATCGGGGCAGCTGAAGAGGCCGCAGCTTTCCAGATGGTCGGGTTGGTTTCTGAGGATGACTTGATGAGAATCAGGCCCTCCGGGTCTGGCTTTAAGCATCTCCGATCTGCTTGATGAGTTGGAAGACTGTTGTGCAGAATGGGGCGGTGACTCATTCCTCTCTTCTGGGCTCAAGCCATCAGATCCGGTGACAAACTGATGAATCTGAAACTGGAGATCTCTGCATGCTTTAGATGTTTCTCAGTAGGAGGTGTTCAGAGACCAGACCTGCTGGAAAGTTTATGTCTGGAGAGGCTGGAGGAGGGAGCTCAGTAACCGTCTCAGACAAAGAGCAGGAAATGGACAGATGCAACGTTTTCACTGAAGCCACATTAAATCCACCACAGTTACACACAGTTAATGACACACGTGTCAACCAGACCTTTCATAGATCACTGAGGAAACTGGGAGGTTTCTGGGAGGGTGATCGGCATTCCGGTCACAGCGTTGCCTTCAGGAGCAGGGTTTCCTGTCTGCTGCCGACGTGTTGCTTCATGTCCTGGTCAGGGCGGACCGAGCGGCTGAATTCAGCGGCAGGAAGTGGCAGGAGTTACTCAGGACAGATGGATCGCTCTGCTCACAGTGATGAAGGTGTACACATGAAAACCTTTGACGAAAGAGTCGCCGGCTCAGTCTCTGGTTGGATGGCGAGCAGCACCTGCTCATCACCTTGCAGATTTTCATCTGATTCCACCTCGTCCGTCATGTTTCTATTTTCGTCTTTAGGATAACTTGTATTTTTATATGTGAATGCACAGAAATGAGACCAGCTCATAATAAAGGTGAATGGAGTCATTTGCAAGTTGTCTCCTCATCTTTCACTCAGAAACCTTCAAGAAGTTTCATATCCAGTATTTAATCCTGACATGTGTTGTGAGATGGGACCCTGTTTGGACCTTTACGTACAACCATGACCCCGTTTGCAAACAACCATTATAATTAGACTTATTCTGATATCAGATAAACTGATGAACCAATACCGAGACTTCCCCTCAGAAACACAAAGACACGCACAAGCTCCTTCTGATGACTGTGGCGACCCAGTGTGATGTCATCAGCGCGCGCCAACAGAAAGTTAGACTTAGTTGACTAAAGTCAGCCGAGAAAAGTGGAAACTGCAGGATTCTTCTTTTTCAACCTTTTCTAGTCAGTCTAACGAAAGATTCTTCGCTCAACCTTTCTGCTGTGATACCGTTATGATGGAGGGATGATGAAGGAAGAGGGGAAGATGGAGGGATGATGAAGGAAGACGGGAAGATGGAGGGATGATGAAGGAAGACGGGAAGATGGAGGGATGATGAAGGAAGAGGGGAAGATGGAGGGATGATGAAGGAAGAGGGGAAGATGGAGGGATGATGAAGGAAGAGGGGAAGATGGAGGGATGATGAAGGAAGAGGGGAAGATGGAGGGATGATGAAGGAAGAGGGGAAGATGGAGGGATGATGAAGGAAGAGGGGAAGATGGAGGGATGATGAAGGAAGAGGGGAAGATGGAGGGATGATGAAGGAAGACGGGAAGATGGAGGGATGATGAAGGAAGACGGGAAGATGGAGGGATGATGAAGGAAGAGGGGAAGATGGAGGGATGATGAAGGAAGAGGGGAAGATGGAGGGATGATGAAGGAAGACGGGAAGATGGAGGGATGATGAAGGAAGAGGGGAAGATGGAGGGATGATGAAGGAAGAGGGGAAGATGGAGGGATGATGAAGGAAGACGGGAAGATGGAGGGATGATGAAGGAAGAGGGGAAGATGGAGGGATGATGAAGGAAGACGGGAAGATGGAGGGATGATGAAGGAAGAGGGGAAGATGGAGGGATGATGAAGGAAGAGGGGAAGATGGAGGGATGATGAAGGAAGACGGGAAGATGGAGGGATGATGAAGGAAGAGGGGAAGATGGAGGGATGATGAAGGAAGACGGGAAGATGGAGGGATGATGAAGGAAGACGGGAAGATGGAGGGATGATGAAGGAAGACGGGAAGATGGAGGGATGATGAAGGAAGAGGGGAAGATGGAGGGATGATGAAGGAAGAGGGGAAGATGGAGGGATGATGAAGGAAGAGGGGAAGATGGAGGGATGATGAAGGAAGAGGGGAAGATGGAGGGATGATGAAGGAAGACGGGAAGATGGAGGGATGATGAAGGAAGACGGGAAGATGGAGGGATGATGAAGGAAGAGGGGAAGATGGAGGGATGATGAAGGAAGAGGGGAAGATGGAGGGATGATGAAGGAAGAGGGGAAGATGGAGGGATGATGAAGGAAGAGGGGAAGATGGAGGGATGATGAAGGAAGACGGGAAGATGGAGGGATGATGAAGGAAGAGGGGAAGATGGAGGGATGATGAAGGAAGAGGGGAAGATGGAGGGATGATGAAGGAAGAGGGGAAGATGGAGGGATGATGAAGGAAGAGGGGAAGATGGAGGGATGATGAAGGAAGAGGGGAAGATGGAGGGATGATGAAGGAAGACGGGAAGATGGAGGGATGATGAAGGAAGCGGGGAAGATGGAGGGATGATGAAGGAAGAGGGGAAGATGGAGGGATGATGATGGAAGAGGGGAAGATGGAGGGATGATGAAGGAAGAGGGGAAGATGGAGGGATGATGAAGGAAGAGGGGAAGATGGAGGGATGATGAAGGAAGACGGGAAGATGGAGGGATGATGAAGGAAGAGGGGAAGATGGAGGGATGATGAAGGAAGAGGGGAAGATGGAGGGATGATGAAGGAAGACGGGAAGATGGAGGGATGATGAAGGAAGACGGGAAGATGGAGGGATGATGAAGGAAGAGGGGAAGATGGAGAGATGATGAAGGAAGAGGGGAAGATGGAGGGATGATGAAGGAAGAGGGGAAGATGGAGGGATGATGAAGGAAGAGGGGAAGATGGAGGGATGATGAAGGAAGACGGGAAGATGGAGGGATGATGAAGGAAGACGGGAAGATGGAGGGATGATGAAGGAAGACGGGAAGATGGAGGGATGATGAAGGAAGACGGGAAGATGGAGGGATGATGAAGGAAGACGGGAAGATGGAGGGATGATGAAGGAAGAGGGGAAGATGGAGGGATGATGAAGGAAGAGGGGAAGATGGAGGGATGATGAAGGAAGAGGGGAAGATGGAGGGATGATGAAGGAAGAGGGGAAGATGGAGGGATGATGAAGGAAGAGGGGAAGATGGAGGGATGATGAAGGAAGAGGGGAAGATGGAGGGATGATGAAGGAAGAGGGGAAGATGGAGGGATGATGAAGGAAGAGGGGAAGATGGAGGGATGATGAAGGACGACGGGAAGATGGAGGGATGATGAAGGAAGAGGGGAAGATGGAGGGATGATGAAGGAAGAGGGGAAGATGGAGGGATGATGAAGGAAGAGGGGAAGATGGAGGGATGATGAAGGAAGAGGGGAAGATGGAGGGATGATGAAGGAAGAGGGGAAGATGGAGGGATGATGAAGGAAGAGGGGAAGATGGAGGGATGATGAAGGAAGAGGGGAAGATGGAGGGATGATGAAGGAAGAGGGGAAGATGGAGGGATGATGAAGGAAGAGGGGAAGATGGAGGGATGATGAAGGAAGAGGGGAAGATGGAGGGATGATGAAGGACGACGGGAAGATGGAGGGATGATGAAGGAAGAGGGGAAGATGGAGGGATGATGAAGGAAGAGGGGAAGATGGAGGGATGATGAAGGAAGAGGGGAAGATGGAGGGATGATGAAGGAAGAGGGGAAGATGGAGGGATGATGAAGGAAGAGGGGAAGATGGAGGGATGATGAAGGAAGAGGGGAAGATGGAGGGATGATGAAGGAAGAGGGGAAGATGGAGGGATGATGAAGGACGACGGGAAGATGGAGGGATGATGAAGGAAGACGGGAAGATGGAGGGATGATGAAGGAAGAGGGGAAGATGGAGGGATGATGAAGGAAGAGGGGAAGATGGAGGGATGATGAAGGAAGAGGGGAAGATGGAGGGATGATGAAGGAAGAGGGGAAGATGGAGGGATGATGAAGGAAGAGGGGAAGATGGAGGGATGATGAAGGAAGAGGGGAAGATGGAGGGATGATGAAGGAAGAGGGGAAGATGGAGGGATGATGAAGGAAGAGGGGAAGATGGAGGGATGATGAAGGAAGAGGGGAAGATGGAGGGATGATGAAGGAAGAGGGGAAGATGGAGGGATGATGAAGGAAGAGGGGAAGATGGAGGGATGATGAAGGAAGAGGGGAAGATGGAGGGATGATGAAGGAAGAGGGGAAGATGGAGGGATGATGAAGGAAGAGGGGAAGATGGAGGGATGATGAAGGAAGACGGGAAGATGGAGGGATGATGAAGGAAGACGGGAAGATGGAGGGATGATGAAGGAAGAGGGGAAGATGGAGGGATGATGAAGGAAGAGGGGAAGATGGAGGGATGATGAAGGAAGACGGGAAGATGGAGGGATGATGAAGGAAGAGGGGAAGATGGAGGGATGATGAAGGAAGAAGGGAAGATGGAGGGATGATGAAGGAAGACGGGAAGATGGAGGGATGATGAAGGAAGAGGGGAAGATGGAGGGATGATGAAGGAAGACGGGAAGATGGAGGGATGATGAAGGAAGAGGGGAAGATGGAGGGATGATGAAGGAAGACGGGAAGATGGAGGGATGATGAAGGAAGAGGGGAAGATGGAGGGATGATGAAGGAAGAGGGGAAGATGGAGGGATGATGAAGGAAGAGGGGAAGATGGAGGGATGATGAAGGAAGACGGGAAGATGGAGGGATGATGAAGGAAGAGGGGAAGATGGAGGGATGATGAAGGAAGAGGGGAAGATGGAGGGATGATGAAGGAAGACGGGAAGATGGAGGGATGATGAAGGAAGACGGGAAGATGGAGGGATGATGAAGGAAGAGGGGAAGATGGAGGGATGATGAAGGAAGAGGGGAAGATGGAGGGATGATGAAGGAAGACGGGAAGATGGAGGGATGATGAAGGAAGACGGGAAGATTGAGGGATGATGAAGGAAGAGGGGAAGATGGAGGGATGATGAAGGAAGAGGGGAAGATGGAGGGATGATGAAGGAAGAGGGGAAGATGGAGGGATGATGAAGGAAGAGGGGAAGATGGAGGGATGATGAAGGAAGAGGGGAAGATGGAGGGATGATGAAGGAAGACGGGAAGATGGAGGGATGATGAAGGAAGAGGGGAAGATGGAAGGATGATGAAGGAAGAGGGGAAGATGGAGGGATGATGAAGGAAGACGGGAAGATGGAGGGATGATGAAGGAAGACGGGAAGATTGAGGGATGATGAAGGAAGACGGGAAGATGGAGGGATGATGAAGGAAGAGGGGAAGAAGGAGGGATGATGAAGGAAGAGGGGAAGATGGAGGGATGATGAAGGAAGACGGGAAGATGGAGGGATGATGAAGGAAGACGGGAAGATGGAGGGATGATGAAGGAAGAGGGGAAGATGGACGGATGATGAAGGAAGACGGGAAGATGGAGGGATGATGAAGGAAGAGGGGAAGATGGAGGGATGATGAAGGAAGAGGGGAAGATGGAGGGATGATGAAGGAAGAGGGGAAGATGGAGGGATGATGAAGGAAGACGGGAAGAAGGAGGGATGATGAAGGAAGACGGGAAGATGGAGGGATGATGAAGGAAGAGGGGAAGATGGAGGGATGATGAAGGAAGACGGGAAGATGGAGGGATGATGAAGGAAGAGGGGAAGATGGAGGGATGATGAAGGAAGACGGGAAGAAGGAGGGATGATGAAGGAAGACGGGAAGATGGAGGGATGATGAAGGAAGAGGGGAAGATGGAGGGATGATGAAGGAAGACGGGAAGATGGAGGGATGATGAAGGAAGAGGGGAAGATGGAGGGATGATGAAGGAAGACGGGAAGATGGAGGGATGATGAAGGAAGACGGGAAGATGGAGGGATGATGAAGGAAGAGGGGAAGATGGAGGGATGATGAAGGAAGACGGGAAGATGGAGGGATGATGAAGGAAGAGGGGAAGATGGAGGGATGATGAAGGAAGAGGGGAAGATGGAGGGATGATGAAGGAAGAGGGGAAGATGGAGGGATGATGAAGGAAGAGGGGAAGATGGAGGGATGATGAAGGAAGAGGGGAAGATGGAGGGATGATGAAGGAAGAGGGGAAGATGGAGGGATGATGAAGGAAGACGGGAAGATGGAGGGATGATGAAGGAAGAGGGGAAGATGGAGGGATGATGAAGGAAGACGGGAAGATGGAGGGATGATGAAGGAAGACGGGAAGATGGAGGGATGATGAAGGAAGAGGGGAAGATGGAGGGATGATGAAGGAAGACGGGAAGATGGAGGGATGATGAAGGAAGACGGGAAGATGGAGGGATGATGAAGGAAGACGGGAAGATGGAGGGATGATGAAGGAAGACGGGAAGATGGAGGGATGATGAAGGAAGAGGGGAAGATGGAGGGATGATGAAGGAAGACGGGAAGATGGAGGGATGATGAAGGAAGACGGGAAGATGGAGGGATGATGAAGGAAGAGGGGAAGATGGAGGGATGATGAAGGAAGAGGGGAAGATGGAGGGATGATGAAGGAAGAGGGGAAGATGGAGGGATGATGAAGGAAGAGGGGAAGATGGACGGATGATGAAGGAAGAGGGGAAGATGGAGGGATGATGAAGGAAGACGGGAAGATGGAGGGATGATGAAGGAAGAGGGGAAGATGGAGGGATGATGAAGGAAGAGGGGAAGATGGAGGGATGATGAAGGAAGAGGGGAAGATGGAGGGATGATGAAGGAAGAGGGGAAGATGGAGGGATGATGAAGGAAGAGGGGAAGATGGAGGGATGATGAAGGAAGAGGGGAAGATGGAGGGATGATGAAGGAAGACGGGAAGATGGAGGGATGATGAAGGAAGAGGGGAAGATGGAGGGATGATGAAGGAAGACGGGAAGATGGAGGGATGATGCAGGAAGAGGGGAAGATGGACGGATGATGAAGGAAGAGGGGAAGATGGAGGGATGATGAAGGAAGACGGGAAGATGGAGGGATGATGAAGGAAGAGGGGAAGATGGACGGATGATGAAGGAAGACGGGAAGATGGAGGGATGATGAAGGAAGACGGGAAGATGGAGGGATGATGAAGGAAGACGGGAAGATGGACGGATGATGAAGGAAGACGGGAAGATGGACGGATGATGAAGGAAGACGGGAAGATGGAGGGATGATGAAGGAAGAGGGGAAGATGGAGGGATGATGAAGGAAGACGGGAAGATGGAGGGATGATGAAGGAAGACGGGAAGATGGAGGGATGATGAAGGAAGACGGGAAGATGGAGGGATGATGAAGGAAGACGGGAAGATGGAGGGATGATGAAGGAAGACGGGAAGATGGAGGGATGATGAAGGAAGAGGGGAAGATGGAGGGATGATGAAGGAAGACGGGAAGATGGAGGGATGATGAAGGAAGACGGGAAGATGGAGGGATGATGAAGGAAGACGGGAAGATGGAGGGATGATGAAGGAAGAGGGGAAGATGGAGGGATGATGAAGGAAGAGGGGAAGATGGAGGGATGATGAAGGAAGAGGGGAAGATGGAGGGATGATGAAGGAAGAGGGGAAGATGGAGGGATGATGAAGGAAGAGGGGAAGATGGAGGGATGATGAAGGAAGAGGGGAAGATGGAGGGATGATGAAGGAAGAGGGGAAGATGGAGGGATGATGAAGGAAGAGGGGAAGATGGAGGGATGATGAAGGAAGAGGGGAAGATGGAGGGATGATGAAGGAAGAGGGGAAGATGGAGGGATGATGAAGGAAGACGGGAAGATGGAGGGATGATGAAGGAAGAGGGGAAGATGGAGGGATGATGAAGGAAGAGGGGAAGATGGAGGGATGATGAAGGAAGACGGGAAGATGGAGGGATGATGAAGGAAGAGGGGAAGATGGAGGGATGATGAAGGAAGACGGGAAGATGGAGGGATGATGAAGGAAGAGGGGAAGATGGAGGGATGATGAAGGAAGACGGGAAGATGGAGGGATGATGAAGGAAGAGGGGAAGATGGAGGGATGATGAAGGAAGAGGGGAAGATGGAGGGATGATGAAGGAAGACGGGAAGATGGAGGGATGATGAAGGAAGAGGGGAAGATGGAGGGATGATGAAGGAAGACGGGAAGATGGACGGATGATGAAGGAAGACGGGAAGATGGAGGGATGATGAAGGAAGACGGGAAGATGGAGGGATGATGAAGGAAGACGGGAAGATGGAGGGATGATGAAGGAAGATGGTCCTAAGACTCCAGATGGACTATATTCCAGACCAGAAGCAGATCACATGCAGTGTCAACTGAACAGGCCTCGGGGGGCAGGTTGTGATCTACGATCCAGTCTGGACCCGGTGGTTCCGGCCCAGATTCTGGACTCAGTTCAGGTTTAGGTCACGGTCTCAGCTTAGGGTCAGCTGACTACCTGAATACCATGAGCAGGAATTATGGGATCAGATGGGAAGGGTGGACATCTTTCTCACACCAGAGTCCAGACCTGGACCCCATGGAGGATCTTTGGGACGGTCTGGAGATTCTCTAGACCTGGACCCCATGGAGGATCTTTGGGACAGTCTGGAGATTCTCTAGACCTGGACCCCATGGAGGATCTTTGGGACAGTCTGGAGATTCTCTAGACCTGGACCCCATGGAGGATCTTTGGGACGGTCTGGAGATTCTCTAGACCTGGACCCCATGGAGGATCTTTGGGACGGTCTGGAGATTCTCTAGACCTGGACCCCATGGAGGATCTTTGGGACGGTCTGGAGATTCTCTAGACCTGGACCCCATGGAGGATCTTTGGGACGGTCTGGAGATTCTCTAGACCTGGACCCCATGGAGGATCTTTGGGACAGTCTGGAGATTCTCTAGACCTGGACCCCATGGAGGATCTTTGGGACGGTCTGGAGATTCTCTAGACCTGGACCCCATGGAGGATCTTTGGGACGGTCTGGAGATTCTCTAGACCTGGACCCCATGGAGGATCTTTGGGACGGTCTGGAGATTCTCTAGACCTGGACCCCATGGAGGATCTTTGGGACGGTCTGGAGATTCTCTAGACCTGGACCCCATGGAGGATCTTTGGGACGGTCTGGAGATTCTCTAGACCTGGACCCCATGGAGGATCTTTGGGACGGTCTGGAGATTCTCTAGACCTGGACCCCATGGAGGATCTTTGGGACGGTCTGGAGATTCTCTAGACCTGGACCCCATGGAGGATCTTTGGGACGGTCTGGAGATTCTCTAGACCTGGACCCCATGGAGGATCTTTGGGACGGTCTGGAGATTCTCTAGACCTGGACCCCATGGAGGATCTTTGGGACAGTCTGGAGATTCTCTAGACCTGGACCCCATGGAGGATCTTTGGGACGGTCTGGAGATTCTCTAGACCTGGACCCCATGGAGGATCTTTGGGACAGTCTGGAGATTCTCTAGACCTGGACCCCATGGAGGATCTTTGGGACGGTCTGGAGATTCTCTAGACCTGGACCCCATGGAGGATCTTTGGGACGGTCTGGAGATTCTCTAGACCTGGACCCCATGGAGGACCTTTGGGACGGTCTGGAGATTCTCTAGACCTGGACCCCATGGAGGATCTTTGGGACGGTCTGGAGATTCTCTAGACCTGGACCCCATGGAGGATCTTTGGGACAGTCTGGAGATTCTCTAGACCTGGACCCCATGGAGGATCTTTGGGACGGTCTGGAGATTCTCTAGACCTGGACCCCATGGAGGATCTTTGGGACGGTCTGGAGATTCTCTAGACCTGGACCCCATGGAGGATCTTTGGGACGGTCTGGAGATTCTCTAGACCTGGACCCCATGGAGGATCTTTGGGACGGTCTGGAGATTCTCTAGACCTGGACCCCATGGAGGATCTTTGGGACAGTCTGGAGATTCTCTAGACCTGGACCCCATGGAGGATCTTTGGGACGGTCTGGAGATTCTCTAGACCTGGACCCCATGGAGGATCTTTGGGACGGTCTGGAGATTCTCTAGACCTGGACCCCATGGAGGATCTTTGGGACGGTCTGGAGATTCTCTAGACCTGGACCCCATGGAGGATCTTTGGGACGGTCTGGAGATTCTCTAGACCTGGACCCCATGGAGGATCTTTGGGACGGTCTGGAGATTCTCTAGACCTGGACCCCATGGAGGATCTTTGGGACGGTCTGGAGATTCTCTAGACCTGGACCCCATGGAGGATCTTTGGGACGGTCTGGAGATTCTCTAGACCTGGACCCCATGGAGGATCTTTGGGACGGTCTGGAGATTCTCTAGACCTGGACCCCATGGAGGATCTTTGGGACGGTCTGGAGATTCTCTAGACCTGGACCCCATGGAGGATCTTTGGGACGGTCTGGAGATTCTCTAGACCTGGACCCCATGGAGGATCTTTGGGACGGTCTGGAGATTCTCTAGACCTGGACCCCATGGAGGATCTTTGGGACGGTCTGGAGATTCTCTAGACCTGGACCCCATGGAGGATCTTTGGGACAGTCTGGAGATTCTCTAGACCTGGACCCCATGGAGGATCTTTGGGACGGTCTGGAGATTCTCTAGACCTGGACCCCATGGAGGATCTCCGGTTGTTTTGGTGAATATTCTTCGGGAGCAGACAGTGTATTTTCATCACTGATATCTGGAACTGACGTAGACCCTCAGACTTGCTACGACTGCTGTGACGCTTGGTCCCTGACCGGTGGACTGGCTCAGGTCCATCAGTTCTCAGCAGGGAAATGAAATCAGTGTTCGGTGGCACGAACATCACGGAATGAAGGCTGGATTGATCCGAGCATCAGACCGATGGACTTCCTGTGTCTCATCAATGTAAAAGTGATGAAGACAAAGTCCAACACCACACATGGACTAGCTGGTTGTGGGTAGTTCTCACTGGGTTTAATAAGGAGGTTCTTAAGAATAAAAAGGCAGATAAAACGATCAATAAGTGAATGTTTGACCGGTTGTGATTACTTCTGCTGTGATCTGGTGCAAAACGGAAATCACATGAATAATGGGAACATTTTTGAAAATGAAATAAGTGAATAAAAATGAA
The DNA here is from genome assembly GCF_933228915.1 of Telmatherina bonti. Classification (NCBI taxonomy): domain Eukaryota; kingdom Metazoa; phylum Chordata; class Actinopteri; order Atheriniformes; family Telmatherinidae; genus Telmatherina; species Telmatherina bonti. Next base: position 2,908,251 of record NC_136631.1, on the reverse strand, counting down.
GGTAAATCAGCAGTTAATTTAATCTTTCTGCGTTTTTATAATCAAATTAAAATTTATGATGTTTTAAAGAATCCAGAGCAGAGATGAACATTGTGTTTGAAAATATCATGATATCAGTTGTAGGCAATATCGCCCTACGTTATCACTCTGCATCTTACCTGCATGTGATTGATGAAGATGATCTTATTGGACGTAAAATACAGGATGAAGATGCGACAGCAGCAGTTCCTGCACATCCTCTTATTAAACATTCTGCTTTCCTGCTTTAATAAAGGTTCACTTTCAAAGAAAGTGACAATGTGTGTGTGTGTGTGTGTGTGTGTGTATATGCTGATCAGGTTACGTGTGTGTGTGTGTGTGTGTGTATATGCTGATCAGGTTACGTGTGTGTGTGTGCGTGTGTGTGTGTGCGTGTGTGTGTGTGCGTGCAGGTGTAAAACTGGGTCATTCCAAACTGTGCCGACATTCCAGCACAATGAGAGACGGTCCAACAACAAGGACCTGATCCTGTTATGAACCTGATGAATTCTGGCTGCTGATTGTTTTCTTCCTCACAACACGCTTCCAGCGTGGCGGGGGCATCTAGCTTCCAGCGTGGCGGGGGCATCTAGCCTCCAGCGTGGCGGGGCATCTAGCCTCCAGCGTGGCGGGGGCATCTAGCTTCCAGCGTGGCGGGGCATCTAGCCTCCAGCGTGGCGGGGCATCTAGCCTCCAGCGTGGCGGGGGCATCTAGCCTCCAGCGTGGCGGGGCATCTAGCCTCCAGCGTGGCGGGGGCATCTAGCCTCCAGCGTGGCGGGGGCATCTAGCTTCCAGCGTGGCGGGGGCATCTAGCTTCCAGCGTGGCGGGGGCATCTAGCCTCCAGCGTGGCGGGGCATCTAGCTTCCAGCGTGGCGGGGGCATCTAGCTTCCAGCGTGGCGGGGCATCTAGCCTCCAGCGTGGCGGGGGCATCTAGCCTCCAGCGTGGCGGGGGCATCTAGCTTCCAGCGTGGCGGGGGCATCTAGCCTCCAGCGTGGCGGGGGCATCTAGCCTCCAGCGTGGCGGGGGCATCTAGCCTCCAGCGTGGCGGGGCATCTTTGGCTGAAGCGCAGCACATACATCTCAACACTTTCATCCTCCTCTTGTCTACATTGAAAGAACTGAGCTCTAAAACGGCTTAGAGAGTTTGGCTGATAGTAAATTTAAGTTCATCCAAAATGACCCAGTAGGAGCCACGTTTGTCAGCATCCAGGAGCAGCACTTGCCTCTTTGCCACCCCATCTAGTCCCCAAAGCACAAAGTCTACTTTTTGTTGGTCATCGAGCCCTGGGCCCTACGCATTCACATAATTTGTTCCACCCATGTCCCGAATTTAACCACTCCATCTTTACCTGAAAATTTTGGGATAAATGGGAGAGCCATAAACCATGGCATGGCCATTGTAGCTACGGAATTAACATTTCAGGGCCCCGCAGCAACATTTTCATCTGTCATGATGTACTGTGAGGTGTGGTATGGGGATCCTGCCGATGTAACCAAGCCAGTCCTGGTACTGACTGGTTCCGCTCTGTCTTGGTGACAGTACTCTGTGTTGTGTTTAATAAAGGCACTGAAACAGTGGTCTGGTCTCGCCTGCACCGGCCATTTATTCTCAGACGCCTCCGTCACAATACTGCGTAGGATACAGAGTGCTGGTCAGGCACAGTTAACATGCAGTTGGTTTACATGACACTGTAAGGAAATGAAAAATATTCCTGCATAAAGAGTGCTAACTAGAACCGACTTACCTCAGAAGCATCCGTCCCAATACTGGCAACAATCAAGCGTAGTTGATGACGCAAGCACGCCAGTATTCAGGAGGAACGCCCACAAGTCACCACACACACACACACACACACACACACACACACACACACACACACACACACACACACACACACTGCATAATGCAGCCCAATACCGTGACAAGTGGAATACACTGTCTATTCTGTTACACCAACAACGCCAAAATATGTCCCAAGTTGTGACTTCCCCGGGTCACACCAACACACACACACGAAGGACAGCTGAAATTAAAAACAAAGGATTTTGTTCACTCTCTTACTTAAACCTAAAACATGAATTTAAAAGGATGAAAGAAAAAAATAGTCGAACCCAATAAGCAGAGGGGACAGGGCACCCGGTCCTTATGAGTGTCTTGTAAGCCCCTGTCCACAATCCTCTTAGAAGGCGAACTTATGTGTGTGTGTGTGTGTGTGTGTGTGTGTGTCTCAGTCTCTTTGCTCTGCGGTGTCCGCGCTGCTTGGCCTGCTGTCCCAGGGTCTGCAGTCCTGCCAACAGAAACCTGGAGTGCGATAATCGGCACCTGTTTGTCTCTTTTCTTAACGCATCCACACTATTCCCTTAGGGTTTGGTTCGTCCCTTTACTCATCGTGAAGCAGGTGTTTCCGTTTCTCCGGTTGCCACGCGCTGCAGGTCTCCTCCGTCACGCCGCGCAACGCACGTCCAAGGGATCTCTTTCCTCTGATCGCTCTCACCTGTTGTTGAATCAGTCTTTACAGTCCACCAATCTTCAGCCCCTGACACGTTTTCTCTGCTAGATGCCGATGACCTGACCCTTCTTGAACAGACTAACATGGTCTTTCCTCGTGCTGGTTTCAGAAAGAGAAGCTGCTTGTTGTGTCAGTTGGGTGAAATAACTTGTGGTACAGCTGCATGAATTATCCAAAAGGAGGCTTCCACCTGTCAGCCTAATTAAATCCAGGTGGAAACTTTTATTTTGGTAATTTGCTGTGAGAATTGTATCCAGTCAGCCTCTTCTTTCAGTTATGTTGCTATAGTAACCAAATAGCTAATGTGGGCATTTCTAGTTTCTCATTAAAGTCAAGTAAAATAAGGACCTTCCAGTTTGTGGCTCTAACCAGTGGCTCCCAACCCAAGGTCCCTGACCCCCAAAGGGGGCCCGAGGCTTTGACCATCAGAGTTGCAGCTGTTGCAGCCCTTGGCATGAATAAAAGGAGAGGGTGCAGCATTTTTTTATTCACATCTGCAGATGTTGGAACATTCATGACCCCACCAGCATCATAAAACTATAACAAATACAACAAAGAAAATGCATTTGCATACCGTTGCAGAATAACGTAATAAGCAGAATCATGGAATGGAATTCAGCTCCCTGCACATATACGGGGAGCAATACGAGTCAGACAAATCAGTGCCCCGCTGCCTTTATGTGCAACATTCAAAACACAAATATACTTTAAGTAAACTATATGAATATGTTAAATGCTTTGATATACAATTTTACATTACATACACACCTACAGCATACCTCGCTCTACTTGCCAAGGGGTGCAAATTGCAACTTAGAAACAACTGCCTTAGCCCACCTCCACATGATGCACCATTTGCTTGTTTGGCACATACACGTGTTGGCTACACTAACAGAGTAAACAGCATGAGGCAAATGGAAATTCAGGCAGGTTAAAGAATGACCAACAGTCTCAATATGCATGTAGGCTCTTACATGAACAATTTCTGATTAACTCACACAGAAATGAGTTGAAGTGGACTTGACAAGGCGGGACAGGACAGCCTGAACACATTTTTAATGCTGAGAAACTTACTAATGAAATCCTAAAACATGCAAGCATAAAGCATGGTATTGGATAGGGGTCCCTGGCTTTTCAGTATTTGCATGAAGGGTTCTCAAGAAAAAAAGGTTAGGAACCACTGAACCAACTAGCGATTCTTAACCATAGTGTCATAGTTCGACCATGGACCTCAAGCACAACCTTGAGGGTTGCAAATACTTTCAGTTTTGCTCCTGTGGGCTGCCAGGGCAGCGGGACAGCATAATTCATCAACAAAGCATAAGAAATATTACTGTCATCCATGATAAACTTAGCTGCAATGCAGCTTCTCACCACTGGTTGGCAGTAATGTGTCAGTAAGTTGTTCATCTTACTGTAGTGAGGGAAGAAGACACCCAATTAGCTGCTAGCTGTTAGCCTATAGCAGAAGATAGGAAGAAGTATTTAAAATGAAAAACTGGAGACAAACATGGTCTCAAAGCCACATAAAGGCTAAAATACTGTGCAAAACCAATCCAACTCATTAAGTCTGTTTTGTTACAAGGCAGAGCCGAGAGGTGTGTACGGAGTTTTAGCTAATATTAGCTAACTTCAGCTAACACTAGCCTTAACTGAAGGTTTCACACTAAAGCAGCATCTAGAAACCAAACAGAAATAGTGTGAAATTTTGAACAAACAAAAACAGAAAACATCTGTCATGTCTGGCGACTCTTAAAATATCTGCCAGTGAGAATCGTCACGCTTACCGTTTGCTGCCCAGGGAAAGCAGTAGACGAGGATTCAGCCGCTTGCAGTCAAAGAAAGTGACATGAGCTGTGTCAGCTCTGGATCCTTAAACAGTGCAGGTGAGCTGAAATGCCAGTAAAGCGTCAGCCATTGTGTCAGACCACAAAGGATCTGGACCAGCAGGTGGACCTGCGCAAGCTAACTTACACACTACCAAGCCAACATACAATGTGCTTCAAATCCATCGGATACGACTGCAGACCGAGACGTGTCCGATAGACACGGCCAGCGGCGCCCCCAGGAATCATGGGTCTCATGAGAGACAGTGACGTAAATCCCACCAGCTGATTGATCACTTTACATGTTTGTTTTGCTGCAACGCTGATCAAATAAAGAGCTTTTCATGGGAAAAATAAAGATCTGTGGCTGTAAAGTCACAACATACACGTCTGACTGGCTGTTTTAATACTGAAGCATACGTTAACGAACAGCTGCAGGGTACTCAGTGCCTCTACACTGTCCAGTAACCAGTAAAACCCTTACAGGTTGTTTCTCATTTTATTTCAGAAAGATTATTATGTAGAAAAAAAATCTGTTTTAGTTTCTTAAAAACATTTTATATGTTTTAATGATAAAAGAAGGAATTTCCCACAAACTCTCTACTGACGCTAACTAGCATGTTAGCAAGAACACAATGATGCTCAACTTCTGCTCTGGAACTCGGAGATGACATTGGGACACCGGGACCCCCCCCAATAACAGTGTAGCATCATTAACATGTATGTCTCCCGTCTCAGCAGGTCTCCCTGGCCGGGAGTAGCAGTTCCTGTTGTCTGTTGTCCGCCCAACATGAGCTTTGAAATGTGTTGTAACTTGGTTTGTTCCATGAACCATCAGCCTGTTGGGCGTTTTTTTACATGTGCAGTTTCACATACATGTGACATATAAATGTCTTTTTAGTTACTGAACACAAATGAAAACCAGTGAGATCAATAAAACCAGTTCAGTGTAAATGCTTGAACCAGTTTGTACTGGAAACATTGGGCGGCAGCATTAAAAGGTTTTACAAACTGGACCTTTGGGATTTTACGTCTAAGGTTTGTTCAAACTGGATCCAGACGGTGATGTTTGCAGCGTTGTGGTCCAGTCAACCAAACCTGATCACTGATGTTTGTCAGAGCAGCTTTTTCACCTTGAAACTAAAAACAAACAAATGAATCATGTTTCAGACTGGATTTCCTAACATGCCATCCCACAGAGCTGGCATCCATCAGGACTGGACCCACAGTCTGACAGCAGGCCACACATGCAAACATGCTGAACCTGCAGGATTTCTGCTTCTGCTTGCTGCTGAACGTGATGGAAACGCTGGAGTTCTGACAGCACAGAGGTGTCCATGTCTGTTCCTGGTCCTGAAGGTTTACATGCATCTCTTCTCCAACACGCCTGAGTCAGACGTGTGAACGGCCTCAGGCGCTCCAGCCTGGAAACGGGACGGTCATCTGGTTGAAGCGATGCACCGAAACGCTGCAGCTGTTCGGTAAATGTGTGGATAAACAGCGGTGGATGTGGAAACGGTGGTTTCACATGCAACGTTTACCGATGACGATCCGTCACCAACTGCAAACATCTGGAGCGCCACAAAGCCAGAAACATGAAAACGGTTCCGTTTCTCACATCTTGAAGTGATTCCGTGTAAATGAAAGGAAAAACTGTCCCAAGCCTGGCTTCCTGTGGAAGAAATGTAGATGCTTCATCTTTCCGACTTCTATTGATCGGTGAGATGAAGGAAAGTCCACTTCACCTCTTGGAGTTCATGAAGAGACAAATGAACAAGACTAAACTGTCTTTCTGCAGCTGGTGAGGCCACGTTAGTTACCGGGGCGTCTCTTCATCTTCACCGGGCCTCCTGTTCTGTTCCATGTTCTAGAAAGTATTCAAAGTGTCATTAAAGGTGCATTTAGCTAAAAATGAGACATATTATCCAAACTCATATCATCTCACGGAAGCTCTGAGATGACGTCAGCAGGTTTTTGTGCAGCGTCAGCGTTGATGAACGAACTGACTGATGCAACTGAGGCGTGTCGCAGACACTCATTTGTGCTTTTCCAGTGGATTTCTGTGGCCACTGACCTGGATCACCCACACAGAACAAAGTGTGGCCGAGCGTCCTGGTTTTTGTGGATTTGGGTTTATTGTGTGTGGGTGGCGGACTTCAGATGTCCTCGCCTTTGTCTCTCAGACACGTACCGGATTCTGCAAATGAGCAAATGTGGGAAGGCGTTCAGCGCTGAAGCTGCAGTCTCATAAACTCTGGTCAGGTGTCATGTTTCCTTCGAAAAAAGAGGACTCAAGCTGCAAACGGTCAAAAAGGTAAAGCATTTATTCACAAACTGTCTACAGTTAGGAACTCAGAGGTAAAGATTGACGACGATCTGGTAACTGCCAAGATGGAGTGAACTGCTTATATAATGGTGGTGATGAGGAACAGGCGTGCTTCTTATTAGGTGCAGCTGCAGGTGGAGAGGGAGGAGAAACAGAGTCACAAACAGGGAAGCCTGAGAAGCCGAAGGGAACCGTCACATGACATCAGGAGGCGCCATCTTTACCTGGAACCAGCTGGTCATGTGACGTCACGTCTGAAAAACCGCCTTTTTAACAATGTGTCGGTGACATTTGTGGTTCTTAGAAAAGTAGGCCTTTTCCATCAGCAGCTTTTATTGTGAAATTTAGGTTCTGTGTAATTTTAAGAGTTTTTCTGTGTTTTTATTTTTTCAAACTGAGGAGGATTTTTCTTCATATTGGCGTCACAAACAGAATGGACCAATCAGAGAAGGTGTGTTGACATGTGACCAGAGCCGGTCGCGAGCTGTGGTACTTTGTTGATGCTGCTTAACTTTGGCGCTGTATCACCATGGCAACCATGGACCAGATGAGGATCTGGACTACGGCGAGTCTCCGGTGGGTCAGAAGTGGACAAGATGAGGATCTGGACCTGGACTACGGCGAGTCTCCGGTGGGTCAGAAGTGGACAAGATGAGGATCTGGACCTGGACTACGGCGAGTCTCCGGTGGGTCAGAAGTGGACAAGATGAGGATCTGGATCTGGACTACGGCGAGTCTACGGTGGGTCAGAAGTGGACCAGATGAGGATCTGGACTACGGCGAGTCTACGGTGGGTCAGAAGTGGACCAGATGAGGATCTGGATCTGGACTACGGCGAGTCTCCGGTGGGTCAGAAGTGGACAAGATGAGGATCTGGATCTGGACTACGGCGAGTCTACGGTGGGTCAGAAGTGGACCAGATGAGGATCTGGACTACGGCGAGTCTATGGTGGGTCAGAAGTGGACCAGATGAGGATCTGGACCTGGACTACGGCGAGTCTCCGGTGGGTCAGAAGTGGACCAGATGAGGATCTGGACTACGGCGAGTCTCCGGTGGGTCAGAAGTGGACCAGATGAGGATCTGGACCTGGACTACGGCGAGTCTACGGTGGGTCAGAAGTGGACCAGATGAGGATCTGGACTACGGCGAGTCTACGGTGGGTCAGAAGTGGACCAGATGAGGATCTGGATCTGGACTACGGCGAGTCTCCGGTGGGTCAGAAGTGGACAAGATGAGGATCTGGATCTGGACTACGGCGAGTCTACGGTGGGTCAGAAGTGGACCAGATGAGGATCTGGACTACGGCGAGTCTATGGTGGGTCAGAAGTGGACCAGATGAGGATCTGGACCTGGACTACGGCGAGTCTCCGGTGGGTCAGAAGTGGACCAGATGAGGATCTGGACCTGGACTACGGCGAGTCTCCGGTGGGTCAGAAGTGGACCAGATGAGGATCTGGACTACGGCGAGTCTCCGGTGGGTCAGAAGTGGACCAGATGAGGGCCTGGACTATGAGAAGGGCACATCAGAGCCGAACATGTTCCTCTGGGTGTCTTGGGGGGTTTAGGGGTTTTATGGGGGGCTGTGGACTTCACATGTCATCTTGTTTGACCAATAAATACAGAATAATTTCAGAGAAAAATCAATGTTTTTATTGTTATCAAACTGATGAAAAAATGATAAAAAAGTAACAATGTGAACAGAAAAATGTGAATTTGAAGAAAACCTCTTTCCACCGTCGTTTCGGTGGCAGATAATGGCAACAGAATGCAGTAAAAGTGGAACACAAGATGCTAACTAACGATAAAGGAGGTCATGGTAACTAACGATAAAGGAGGTAATGCTAACTAACGATAAAGGAGGTAATGCTAACTAACGATAAAGGAGGTAATGGTAACTAACGATAAAGGAGGTAATGGTAACTAACGATAAAGGAGGTAATGGTAACTAACGATAAAGGAGGTAATGCTAACTAACGATAAAGGAGGTAATGCTAACTAACGATAAAGGAGGTAATGCTAACTAACGATAAAGGAGGTAATGCTAACTAACGATAAAGGAGGTAATGGTAACTAACGATAAACGAGGTAATGCTAACTAACGATAAAGGAGGTAATGCTAACTAACGATAAAGGAGGTAATGCTAACTATGATAAAGGAGGTAATGCTAACTAACGATAAAGGAGGTAACGCTAACTAATGATAAAGGAGGTAATGCTAACTACGATAAAGGAGGTAATGGTAACTAATGATAAAGGAGGTAATGCTAACTATGATAAAGGAGGTAATGCTAACTAACGATAAAGGAGGTAACGCTAACTAATGATAAAGGAGGTAATGCTAACTAACGATAAAGGAGGTAATGGTAACTAACGATAAAGGAGGTAATGCTAACTAGCAATAAAGGAGGTAATGGTAACTAACGATAAAGGAGGTAATGCTAACTAACGATAAAGGAGGTAATGGTAACTAACGATAAAGGAGGTAATGCTAACTATGATAAAGGAGGTAATGCTAACTAACGATAAAGGAGGTAATGCTAACTAACGATAAAGGAGGTAATGCTAACTAACGATAAAGGAGGTAATGGTAACTAACGATAAAGGAGGTAATGCTAACTAACGATAAAGGAGGTAATGCTAACTAACGATAAAGGAGGTAATGCTAACTAACGATAAAGGAGGTAATGCTAACTAACGATAAAGGAGGTAAGGGCGATGGTGCAAGGTGAGCCGTGAAAGCCATCCTTCGCAGCTCTTTCCATCTGAACTCTGGTTCTATAAAACGTGGAAAGGAAAAGGAAAAACCAGCGTAGCCCAGGCGATGGTGGAACAGGAAGGGCACCTTGTATTTGTTGGACAACTGCAAGTAGTTAAATATTCATGCAACTTTAGAAACATCTCTGTAGATTTCTAGGCTAGCAATACATTTTTATTCTTTATGAATATCAATATGACTCTCCACATTCTGGTTAAAGTCTTTCTCCTTGTAAATGAACAGTTAATAGATTTTGTCAGGAAATCTGCTGATAAATCATATCTTCAGTCTGTACAATAGAGGTACTAAAAATTACAACTGTCATGGTATATGTACAATTTACTACCTACAAAGTACAACAGATAGCATGTAATAAAATATGTAAACAAATTTCTCATTTTTTGACACAGTCGACTGTGACAGCAAATAGAATTCACACTTTCAACATCTGATTTATTTCTGTATACACATTTGTTAACAGTGTTGTTGTACTGCATTTTTCTTCTTCCTCACACCTCCGTAGAAAAGGAGAATGATGGGAAATGAACCAACACACAGTTCTGCAAAAAGATAGACCACCACTTTGGCTGTGCACCAAGAATTAGACCTTCTCTGGGGTGCAAGAAGAGGGGAGGTCTGATTAACTGACGTAAAACGGTTTTTGCATTAAAGAGGACGTGGTCCAAGTTCAACACTCTATACTGGACTCTGACTGTACTGTACCTTACTGTGGAACTAGGATGGCATGCATTTTACAATCAGGCGCTTCTTACCAGCAAATTCTTTCCACAAAGATGGTCACTGTGTCCATCAGACAATGAGAATAATTGTGGTGATTTAGATGCCAGAGCAAACGGACGGTATGAGGTCTGACCTTGGCAATTTACTCACTTGGATTCATTTTATACACAGAAATAGTTTTTTCTTTTCTTGCTCTTCTTTTTCATATTTTTTCTCTTGCTTTAAGCAAAAATAAGTAAGACACCACACTTATAGTATTTATAAACCATAAAAATTTGGAATATTTCGATACAAGAGTCCTTTGTACTTATACATTGATTGTGTGCCTGACCCCCTCTTGTTAAGCACTACATGTTGCTTACATGCCAGAAATGTAGAAGATTATGAGCCTTTTGTAATTGACAATTTCACAAAAAAATTGTTTAATGCCAAGGATCACATAGCTCTAAAAGTCACTTCGGAGAATGATGCTGTGAAATATTTTCTATACCGACGATGTCTCTGACCAGATAGAGGTGTAAGGTCTCTAAAGTTGCTATTTAACCTTGTCATTAAGCTTCTGCTTAATAGTAAGTGTGCTTTATGATACAGTACATATCAGATCAACTACTCAGCACAGTATAGGATTATTCAAGTTCCATGTTTTACCATCATTTGTCATAGCTCCTCATGAGGAAACTGATAAGAAAAGTTCTTAGTGCCTTCTCTCTTCGCTTTGTCATGTCGACGAAAGTCTCACAGTCACACGTAATACTCCTTGTCCTTGTTTTTCTGTCTCTTGTTGCTGCCTTTCAGGCTCTGCTGTTTGTCCTTCATGACAGCGCCATTGCTCTGCACAGCTGAGTTGGTAATGTAGTTCCGGCTCTCGTCCACATGGTAGGAGCCTTCATCCCTGTTCCTGTACTTATACATGGCGTACAAGAGGATGAGGATGCACAAGGCTGCGGCCGCCACTATTCCGATGACCATCCCGGTGGTGCTGCTAGATTCACGGACCACTTCCGAGGGCCCTGGGACTCGCCTGACGCCTGGCTCTGTGGGGAGTGCTGTGGGTATATTATGGAACATTGGGGAGGTTATTAATGGGCCCCTCAGCTCGGTGCTGTCTACCTCAAAGGATGTGGGCAATGGAAGCAACACTAGGCCGGGTTGGGTTTTAGCAAGCGGTTACTCGTTTTGCTAGCCGGCTGTATGGCTGGAGAATTGTGAAGGGCTGCGGTGGAGGCAGAGGTGGTAGTGGTACGGCTCTGGTATGGTGGCAGTCCTACTGCATCTGCAGATGGAGCATTTGTTAGGTCTAAAAGTCCTGGCTGCATTTGCTTTGGAGTCACCTTGAAAGCATGAAGTAGGCGAGGTCTTATTGTTACCAGGAGAAAAATCTTCATCAGGAGAGCGGCAGGTAGGACTTGAACGCTTTCCCAGAGCCAAACCGTGATATCACCAAGCCATCATCATCACAATCATCGCTGCCTCGGTCCAACAAGCAAGGTACTCCCGCTTCAGTGGCCTTGGACAGGGACTCTTTGGTGGTCTCAATAATGGTGAGGAGTGGGTGGTGGGTTGAGGGAGTGGGAATGAAGGGTGCACAAGGAGCTACAGAGGGGTGCACTAATGGATCCTCAAGTAGTCTGATGACTAACTCAGCTCCTGGGGGAAGACAGGAAGTTATATTAGAGGGCAACGCTGCATGTTTATGAATTTCATCCCAGCTGGACAGACATACACAGCAAGCGACATCCAGCTAAAACATTGTAAACTCAACATGTTGGTGAGGTCAGAGGGAAATTCAGCATCACTTTGTAAATAAATGGCTTACAAAGTGAGCAGGGAGCCCAAAGGACCAAGGACGGAAAACTCTCTTACAGTTTCGGCATTAGATGGAATTAGTTTGGTTGAAGACGAGACTGTCTGACATCAGTGTCTATGCATTATCGATGAAGTTATCAGAGTTATTTCACAGAACTCGCTGCGACATTAGGCAACATAAGGTCAAGAAGAAGTCAGATTTGATGTTTAAAGGTTTCACATGACTTGTCTGGACCCATTGATCTGGTAGGTGTTCTCGATGGTACCGAAGGTCCCATTTTCATCAATAGGTCAGAGTCGGTACAAGCTGGTTTAGTGCAGCTTGAATCGGTAAACCCTGCTCTCTTATGTTATCAAAGTTAACCAAAACCCTAACCTAGTAGGTGGTCGGGGTGTTAACCCCCAGTTTGATCATGATACAATATATTGATTTAATGGATAGCAATTTAATATTTACCAAAATTTCAAATTCAATCACAATCCATTTTTTATTTGATTTGATTTAGGATCCACCAATTGATCTGAAGCGAAATCAAATTAATATCAAAAAGTACAAAAAGCAACTAGAATATCATCTGACATGTTTGTACCCGAGTTCAGGTGTTGAGTAATTCATTAATTCTTATAACAAAGACAGACCAGTAATTTACAGAGAGCAACTCAAAATTCTGCCATTTTCAAAATAAAAGTGTATTTGATAAATGGTACTGATTTTTTAAAATTTTGGATCAAAGTCATTGGCCTATTGACCACATTATCGATATATCGATGCAACTCAATGTATAGACTGGATAGCTACAGATTAATCAGCAACATAATAGCATGATGGCTCACAGAAATTGAGAAGGAGAAAGATTTGTCTTCTTCCTTCTCATCATCTGTTTTCAAACAACAATAAATCCCCTGTATATTTAAACATTAAACAGTTCCTGCTTTGTATCGTCATACAAGAAGTGATGATTCATTCCACCAATCACTGGATTGCAGGGTGTCACACTCCACCCTTTACGGACAACATTGTGACCCCAAAAGAATGGTTCCCAAAATGTGGGATGGTGTGGAGATTCTGGCACCTTTCCCTTGTCTGTCCATACCGACCCCAACACAACCACTGTACCATCCCATACCACACCGACCCCAACCCAACCACTGTACCATACCGTACCATACTGACCCCAACCCAACCACTGTACCATACCGTACCATACCGACCCCAACACAACCACTGTACCATACCGTACCATACTGACCCCAACCCAACCACTGTACCATACTGACCCCAACCCAACCACTGTACCATACCGTACCATACCGACCCCAACCCAACCACTGTACCATACCGTACCATACTGACCCCAACCCAACCACTGTACCATACCGTACCATACCGACCCCAACACAACCACTGTACCATACCGTACCATACTGACCCCAACACAACCACTGTACCATACCGTACCATACTGACCCCAACCCAACCACTGTACCATACCGTACCATACCGACCCCAACACAACCACTGTACCATCCCGTACCATACTGACCCCAACCCAACCACTGTACCATACCGTACCATACCGACCCCAACACAACCACTGTACCATACCGTACCATACCGACCCCAACCCAACCACTGTACCATACCGTACCATACTGACCCCAACCCAACCACTGTACCATACCGTACCATACCGACCCCAACACAACCACTGTACCATCCCGTACCATACCGACCCCAACCCAACCACTGTACCATACCGTACCATACCGACCCCAACACAACCACTGTACCATACCGTACCATACCGACCCCAACCCAACCACTGTACCATACCGTACCATACCGACCCCAACACAACCACTGTACCATACCGTACCATACTGACCCCAACCCAACCACTGTACCATACCGTACCATACTGACCCCAACCCAACCACTGTACCATACCGTACCATACTGACCCCAACCCAACCACTGTACCATACCGTACCATACCGACCCCAACACAACCACTGTACCATACCGTACCATACGGACCCCAACCCAACCACTGTACCATACCGTACCATACCGACCCCAACCCAACCACTGTACCATACCGTACCATACTGACCCCAACCCAACCACTGTACCATACCGTACCATACCGACCCCAACCCAACCACTGTACCATACCGTACCATACCGACCCCAACACAACCACTGTACCATCCCGTACCATACCGACCCCAACCCAACCACTGTACCATACCGTACCATACCGACCCCAACACAACCACTGTACCATACCGTACCATACCGACCCCAACCCAACCACTGTACCATACCGTACCATACCGACCCCAACCCAACCACTGTACCATACCGTACCATACCGACCCCAACCCAACCACTGTACCATACCGTACCATACTGACCCCAACCCAACCACTGTACCATACCGTACCATACTGACCCCAACCCAACCACTGTACCATACCGTACCATACCGACCCCAACACAACCACTGTACCATACCGTACCATACCGACCCCAACCCAACCACTGTACCATACCGTACCATACTGACCCCAACCCAACCACTGTACCATACCGTACCATACTGACCCCAACCCAACCACTGTACCATACCGTACCATACTGACCCCAACCCAACCACTGTACCAAACCGTACCATACCGACCCCAACACAACCACTGTACCATACCGTACCATACTGACCCCAACCCAACCACTGTACCATACCGTACCATACCGACCCCAACCCAACCACTGTACCATACCGTACCATACCGACCCCAACCCAACCACTGTACCATACCGTACCATACCGTACCATACTGACCCCAACCCAACCACTGTACCATACCGTACCATACCGACCCCAACACAACCACTGTACCATACCGTACCATACCGACCCCAACACAACCACTGTACCATACCGTACCATACTGACCCCAACCCAACCACTGTACCATACCGTACCATACCGACCCCAACCCAACCACTGTACCATACCGTACCATACCGACCCCAACCCAACCACTGTACCATACCGTACCATACTGACCCCAACCCAACCACTGTACCATACCGTACCATACCGACCCCAACCCAACCACTGTACCATACCGTACCATACCGACCCCAACCCAACCACTGTACCATACCGTACCATACTGACCCCAACCCAAGCCATACGGTACTGAACTGAACTATACTGAGCCAGATCATACTGACCCGTACCATACTGGACCGTACTGACCCATAAGGTACGGCCCAACAGCCTTTTATAACCTGTTAATAGAGGAAAAGATAAATATAGATTTAAATGCTAAAAATGCTAAATGCTAATACAAATGTCTAAAAATCCTCCCGACAGATGCGTGCATGCTGTGCAATCTGTAAATATTCACACTGTTCATATTTCCAGCACAGTAACAGTTAAATTTACTTTCCACCAGTAGGTCACAGTAAATGACAAAATTAGCTCATTATATCATTCTTAGACGTAGACCTGAATCAGTTGATTGAATTTAGCATAAAACCTGGAGTTAAAGTAGATGAACAGTCCAGTAATCGGTCAGTTCAATAAAAAGTCTTATCCCACAAACTTCTGTTATATTTGCTGTACAGGTGTTCGTATAACTTTATTAATCTGTAATTAGAGCAGATTTAGAGCACACAAGAAAGCATCAAATATGTGCACATTTAATGAATGGAGCTCTCTGATTGGGCCAAAGCCATCCCAGAAGATGAATTAGAGGCTCTTTCACACGACAGAACACTGTGCATGTTGGAGTCATTGAATCAGTGCTCCCATTCTGAGCTTCTTTCATCAACTGCAGCTCATCCACTCTGCTGTAAAATGGTTTAGTATGTTCTTTGTAGTCAGACAATGATTGTGTCACGAGAGCAACTCCATCACCCAGAAATTATACTGCAGTTTGACATAGCACGTCTTTTCATCTGCAAACAAAGCTCTGATGCCATCTCGGTCTGTTTTTCATTCTGGTTTCATCTTAATGTCCGGCTGACACGTCAACATGTTGAGGATCCACCAGTAAACATTGTTCATGCACATTCCAGCCACTCAGCACAACATGTGGACACGAGCCACCACAAACACCAACATCTGCAGTCAGGCTGAAAAAGACCTTTTATTACTCCATTTCAGACTCACACAAAGTTGATTGAAGATGCAGTCTGTAATCTTGGAAAATCACGTTCAGACCATGTTTATGCCTTTTTTACACATTTAGTTATTAAATCAGGTTAATTTGAAGCAACTGAGGAGTCGGTGGAGGCCGGATCCCTGCTGCAGATCTGACCAATCACAAAGGAAGGTGGTGAGAAATGTCGGACCTCTGACTGGACTGACTTTCATCATTGTGTCCAATGTTTTTTATGTACTTCAGCAAAGCCTCATTGTTTTCTGCCATTGTGAGGATCCTTCCTTCCAGCTCGTCCTGTTTTTCTGCAGCTGCTGTCTGGAGCGGAACATTTCCGTCCCATCCAGCGGTAGAGGATGATTTTACTAAAGTAAACCGCAGGTAGATGAAAGCAGATTATTTAATCTTCCCTCAGCTGAACCCGAAGAAGTCACGTCTCAACGAGTGTCCACGCCATCTGTTCTGCTTCCTGTTAGCCAGCCAATCACACTGCAGCATGTAGACAACTCGCTGAAGTTGAAACGGAGCATCAGGACGAGGATTTATGGTTGTAGGTCTAAAGAAGAGAGAACATCCAGCGAGCTGCGGTTGGAAGATGGAAAACCTGGTCTGATGAGTCTCCAGTTCAGCTCCAGGTTCACATGGTGGGATCAGAATCTGCTGGAACATCATGGATCCGTCCTGCTGTCAGGACCAACGCTGCAGGCTGCTGCTGGGACGGTGAGCAGGCCTGATCCGAGCAGGTGTTGTAGAAGGGAAGCTTCTAAGACCTGCAGGACACCGCCGTGAGGACCAGGACGGAGGATCCCTGATGTGGGTGGTGCCCAGCTCAGGTCCTGTAGGGCAACCGTCCCATGCAGGAAACATCCAGACCCTGCAGGCCAGCGGCCCTCGAGGACCTGCTGTCATGGTTTAACCGCCATGTTGTTTCTCCCTCCGGTGAGCTGATGTTCATCTTCTCAGCTCTCCCCCAGAGGGTTTACCTCTGCCTCCTGATCAGTAGCTGCTTTCCTTAACTCCACCGGCTCCTCAGTTCTCCTAAATTCCCCTCATCCTCAGCCAGAAGCCAAAGGGTCATGTCTGGAAGGCGTCATGTGGCAGAATAAACAAACTGCATCTTCACCAAGCAGAGAGGAAAAACATGCTTTCTGTGTGTTTTCAACTTACATCAACAAATTGCCGGCATGATTTAGGCAAGAGGAGAAGAATTTACAAAAGGAAAGTTTGTGTAAGAATGTTGGAAAGCCACTTGGTACCGTTAAAGAGCATTTATCCACTGCAGATTGGCTTCTATCTTAAAACATGACGGTACAGGGAGGCAACAGCACATACATCCACACCACAGAACAGAAAAAGAAACACCAGGACTCTGTTTTTTAACTTTTGTTTTTTCTTTGTAAATTTTTCATCTCTTTACAAAAAGTGTTTCTGCATCTTTTCATTCCAAGAGACTTCCGTGGAACCTAAACTATCCATGTTCCAGTCTTTGCTTGAGTTGTTCTTTAGTGTAGAATGGATGGATGACTTTATATTTCAATACTTCTAAAGACAAGGGAGGAGGTGAAGAAGGGGTGGGACCTATGAACATACTACATAGGAAATGAGGATGATGAGGGTGACAGTGTAAGTCAGTTGCCATGTCCATGTAAAGGCAGTACGAAGCGGTCGGGCGGCATTAGAGCTTGTGGCTGTAAGGAAGGGATGGGGATATACAAACAATGAGCAATATACATGCCCATCTACAGAAAAGAACAGAAGAACTCTAACACTGACATGTCTTACAAACCCTAAACTGCAACTTCTTCACCATGCAAACCGTTTTACCATCAAAATATTTGGAGAAATTGATTTTGTTAAAAGAGGTCTTATCTTGTAAAGTGAGAGGCGGATGTGGAACTACTTCAAGTACTAGTTTGTGGGCTTTTGCATGCCCCCCCCCCCGAAAACTTTTTGCATCAGGATTTTTCCTCCATGTTGGAAATAAAACACACAAACTAGGCTCTGAAGAAGTTCCAAGTTCTAAAACTTGTGGTTTAGATATTATCTGCTTTACGCATAAAAGAGAGAAAAAATAAAACATGTTGCCAAAAAACATAATCAGAACCAAAGAGCCAGCAGTCAGCTGGATCACAAAAATATGACCAGTTTAAACTATCAAATGAAAAATGTTAAGATGAAGGAACAAAGCCATTTAAAATTTTGCACACACTACAACCAGATGCACACAATAGAAAACAGACACGGCTGAGAGAGGCGCTCGACCGCAGGACGGGCTCCTCTCTCGTGTTCCCGCTGTAATGTTAGTCCTTAAACATGAACCGAGCCGTGCAGTCTGGGCGTATCAGAGAGAGACGGACTGGCTGGGAATGGGTTATCTCTGCTTCCGGTTCCTTTTAGTTCTACTGCAGGATGTTGATGCATGCTTAAAGTAAGTTGCATTTAGGGAAAGTAGAAAAGAAACAAACACAGCAAACTGGAAGGACAGAGCGGTGTGAGGACAGCAGACGGACACTGTGTTCCAGTCCCAGAAAACAAACAAGTTAATGGAACAGGCTGTTCTGGCAAGAACCATCATGATGATGCAACTTTACTTCTGTTGCACCATGACTCAGCAGAAACAGATCTTTCCAAAGGAGGTGGAAAGCGACTGGGACACAGCAGCATGAAGACACAGCAGCATGAAGACACAGCGGCATGAAGACACAGCGGCATGAAGACACAGCGGCATGAAGACACAGCAGCATGAAGACACAGCAGCATGAAGACACAGCAGCATGAAGACACAGCGGCATGAAGACACAGCAGCATGAAGACACAGCAGCATGAAGACACAGCAGCATGAAGACACAGCGGCATGAAGACACAGCGGCATGAAGACACAGCGGCATGAAGACACAGCAGCATGAAGACACAGCGGCATGAAGACACAGCGGCATGAAGACACAGCGGCATGAAGACACAGCAGCATGAAGACACAGCGGCATGAAGACATGAAGACACAGCTGCATGAAGACACAGCGGCATGAAGACACAGCAGCATGAAGACACAGCGGCATGAAGACACAGCAGCATGAAGACACAGCGGCATGAAGACACAGCGGCATGAAGACACAGCGGCATGAAGACACAGCGGCATGAAGACACAGCGGCATGAAGACACAGCGGCATGAAGACACAGCGGCATGAAGACATGAAGACACAGCTGCATGAAGACACAGCAGCATGAAGACACAGCAGCATGAAGACACAGCGGCATGAAGACACAGCGGCATGAAGACACAGCAGCATGAAGACACAGCGGCATGAAGACACAGCGGCATGAAGACACAGCAGCATGAAGACACAGCAGCATGAAGACACAGCAGCATGAAGACACAGCGGCATGAAGACACAGCGGCATGAAGACACAGCGGCATGAAGACACAGCGGCATGAAGACACAGCGGCATGAAGACACAGCAGCATGAAGACACAGCGGCATGAAGACACAGCAGCATGAAGACACAGCGGCATGAAGACATGAAGACACAGCTGCATGAAGACACAGCTGCATGAAGACACAGCAGCATGAAGACACAGCGGCATGAAGACACAGCAGCATGAAGACACAGCGGCATGAAGACATGAAGACACAGCTGCATGAAGACACAGCAGCATGAAGACACAGCGGCATGAAGACACAGCAGCATGAAGACACAGCGGCATGAAGACACAGCGGCATGAAGACACAGCGGCATGAAGACACAGCAGCATGAAGACACAGCAGCATGAAGACACAGCGGCATGAAGACACAGCAGCATGAAGACACAGCGGCATGAAGACACAGCGGCATGAAGACACAGCAGCATGAAGACACAGCGGCATGAAGACACAGCGGCATGAAGACACAGCAGCATGAAGACACAGCGGCATGAAGACACAGCGGCATGAAGACACAGCAGCATGAAGACACAGCAGCATGAAGACACAGCGGCATGAAGACACAGCGGCATGAAGACACAGCGGCATGAAGACACAGCGGCATGAAGACACAGCAGCATGAAGACACAGCGGCATGAAGACACAGCGGCATGAAGACACAGCAGCATGAAGACACAGCAGCATGAAGACACAGCAGCATGAAGACACAGCGGCATGAAGACACAGCAGCATGAAGACACAGCGGCATGAAGACACAGCAGCATGAAGACACAGCAGCATGAAGACACAGCGGCATGAAGACACAGCGGCATGAAGACACAGCAGCATGAAGACACAGCAGCATGAAGACACAGCGGCATGAAGACACAGCGGCATGAAGACACAGCGGCATGAAGACACAGCAGCATGAAGACACAGCGGCATGAAGACACAGCAGCATGAAGACACAGCAGCATGAAGACACAGCGGCATGAAGACACAGCGGCATGAAGACACAGCGGCATGAAGACACAGCGGCATGAAGACACAGCAGCATGAAGACACAGCAGCATGAAGACACAGCGGCATGAAGACACAGCAGCATGAAGACACAGCAGCATGAAGACACAGCAGCATGAAGACACAGCAGCATGAAGACACAGCAGCATGAAGACACAGCGGCATGAAGACACAGCGGCATGAAGACACAGCGGCATGAAGACACAGCGGCATGAAGACATGAAGACACAGCGGCATGAAGACACAGCGGCATGAAGACACAGCAGCATGAAGACACAGCGGCATGAAGACACAGCGGCATGAAGACACAGCAGCATGAAGACACAGCAGCATGAAGACACAGCAGCATGAAGACACAGCGGCATGAAGACACAGCAGCATGAAGACACAGCAGCATGAAGACACAGCGGCATGAAGACACAGCAGCATGAAGACACAGCGGCATGAAGACACAGCGGCATGAAGACACAGCGGCATGAAGACACAGCGGCATGAAGACACAGCGGCATGAAGACACAGCAGCATGAAGACACAGCGGCATGAAGACACAGCGGCATGAAGACACAGCGGCATGAAGACACAGCAGCATGAAGACACAGCGGCATGAAGACACAGCAGCATGAAGACACAGCAGCATGAAGACACAGCGGCATGAAGACACAGCGGCATGAAGACACAGCAGCATGAAGACACAGCGGCATGAAGACACAGCGGCATGAAGACACAGCAGCATGAAGACACAGCGGCATGAAGACACAGCGGCATGAAGACACAGCGGCATGAAGACACAGCGGCATGAAGACACAGCAGCATGAAGACACAGCGGCATGAAGACACAGCAGCATGAAGACACAGCGGCATGAAGACACAGCGGCATGAAGACACAGCAGCATGAAGACACAGCAGCATGAAGACACAGCGGCATGAAGACACAGCGGCATGAAGACACAGCGGCATGAAGACACAGCGGCATGAAGACACAGCGGCATGAAGACACAGCGGCATGAAGACACAGCGGCATGAAGACACAGCGGCATGAAGACACAGCGGCATGAAGACACAGCAGCATGAAGACACAGCAGCATGAAGACACAGCGGCATGAAGACACAGCGGCATGAAGACACAGCAGCATGAAGACACAGCGGCATGAAGACATGAAGACACAGCTGCATGAAGACACAGCGGCATGAAGACACAGCAGCATGAAGACACAGCGGCATGAAGACACAGCGGCATGAAGACACAGCGGCATGAAGACATGAAGACACAGCAGCATGAAGACACAGCGGCATGAAGACACAGCGGCATGAAGACACAGCGGCATGAAGACACAGCGGCATGAAGACACAGCTGCATGAAGACACAGCGGCATGAAGACACAGCGGCATGAAGACACAGCTGCATGAAGACACAGCGGCATGAAGACATGAAGACACAGCAGCATGAAGACACAGCGGCATGAAGACACAGCGGCATGAAGACACAGCGGCATGAAGACACAGCTGCATGAAGACACAGCGGCATGAAGACATGAAGACACAGCTGCATGAAGACACAGCGGCATGAAGACACAGCAGCATGAAGACACAGCAGCATGAAGACACAGCAGCATGAAGACATGAAGACACAGCTGCATGAAGACACAGCGGCATGAAGACACAGCAGCATGAAGACACAGCGGCATGAAGACACAGCGGCATGAAGACACAGCAGCATGAAGACACAGCGGCATGAAGACACAGCAGCATGAAGACACAGCGGCATGAAGACACAGCAGCATGAAGACACAGCAGCATGAAGACACAGCGGCATGAAGACACAGCAGCATGAAGACACAGCAGCATGAAGACACAGCGGCATGAAGACACAGCAGCATGAAGACACAGCAGCATGAAGACACAGCGGCATGAAGACACAGCAGCATGAAGACACAGCGGCATGAAGACACAGCAGCATGAAGACACAGCAGCATGAAGACACAGCGGCATGAAGACACAGCAGCATGAAGACACAGCAGCATGAAGACACAGCAGCATGAAGACATGAAGACACAGCTGCATGAAGACACAGCGGCATGAAGACACAGCAGCATGAAGACACAGCGGCATGAAGACACAGCGGCATGAAGACACAGCAGCATGAAGACACAGCGGCATGAAGACACAGCAGCATGAAGACACAGCGGCATGAAGACACAGCAGCATGAAGACACAGCGGCATGAAGACACAGCAGCATGAAGACACAGCAGCATGAAGACACAGCGGCATGAAGACACAGCTGCATGAAGACACAGCGGCATGAAGACATGAAGACACAGCAGCATGAAGACACAGCGGCATGAAGACACAGCGGCATGAAGACACAGCGGCATGAAGACACAGCTGCATGAAGACACAGCGGCATGAAGACATGAAGACACAGCTGCATGAAGACACAGCGGCATGAAGACACAGCAGCATGAAGACACAGCAGCATGAAGACACAGCAGCATGAAGACATGAAGACACAGCTGCATGAAGACACAGCGGCATGAAGACACAGCAGCATGAAGACACAGCGGCATGAAGACACAGCGGCATGAAGACACAGCAGCATGAAGACACAGCGGCATGAAGACACAGCAGCATGAAGACACAGCGGCATGAAGACACAGCAGCATGAAGACACAGCAGCATGAAGACACAGCAGCATGAAGACACAGCAGCATGAAGACACAGCAGCATGAAGACACAGCGGCATGAAGACACAGCAGCATGAAGACACAGCAGCATGAAGACACAGCGGCATGAAGACACAGCAGCATGAAGACACAGCGGCATGAAGACACAGCAGCATGAAGACACAGCAGCATGAAGACACAGCGGCATGAAGACACAGCAGCATGAAGACACAGCAGCATGAAGACACAGCGGCATGAAGACACAGCAGCATGAAGACACAGCAGCATGAAGACACAGCAGCATGAAGACACAGCAGCATGAAGACACAGCAGCATGAAGACACAGCAGCATGAAGACACAGCGGCATGAAGACACAGCAGCATGAAGACACAGCAGCATGAAGACACAGCGGCATGAAGACACAGCAGCATGAAGACACAGCAGCATGAAGACACAGCGGCATGAAGACACAGCAGCATGAAGACACAGCAGCATGAAGACACAGCAGCATGAAGACACAGCAGCATGAAGACACAGCGGCGCAGAGGAGAGGAAAGAAGAATGTTTCTGATGTGGTAGAAATCCTGACAGGTGCTTCAGAGGATGGGCCGGAGGCTGCTATCAGTCATGTTCTGGTCCACATAACCCAGACCCGGCTCAGACTCTGGGTCAGACCCGGCTCAGACCCGGGGTCAGACTCTGGGTCAGACTCTGGGTCAGACCCGGCTCAGACTCTGGGTCAGACTCTGGGTCAGACCCGGCTCAGACCCGCGGTCAGACTCTGGGTCAGACCCGGCTCAGACCTGGGGTCAGACTCTGGGTCAGACTCTGGGTCAGACCCGGGGTCAGACCCGGCTCAGACCCGGGGTCAGACTCTGGGTCAGACCCGGCTCAGACCCGGGGTCAGACTCTGGGTCAGACCCGGCTCAGACCCGGGGTCAGACTCTGGGTCAGACCCGGCTCAGACCCGGGGTCAGACTCTGGGTCAGACCCGGCTCAGACCCGGGGTCAGACTCTGGGTCAGACTCTGGGTCAGACCCGGGGTCAGACTCTGGGTCAGACCCGGCTCAGACCCGGGGTCAGACTCTGGGTCAGACTCTGGGTCAGACCCGGGGTCAGACTCTGGGTCAGACCCGGCTCAGACCCGGCTCAGACCCGGGGTCAGACTCTGGGTCAGACCCGGCTCAGACCCGGGGTCAGACTCTGGGTCAGACCCGGCTCAGACCCGGGGTCAGACTCTGGGTCAGACCCGGCTCAGACCCGGGGTCAGACTCTGGGTCAGACCCGGCTCAGACCCGGGGTCAGACTCTGGGTCAGACCCGGGGTCAGACCCGGCTCAGACCCGGGGTCAGACTCTGGGTCAGACCCGGCTCAGACCCGGCTCAGACCCGGGGTCAGACCCGGGGTCAGACCCGGCTCAGACCCGGGGTCAGACTCTGGGTCAGACCCGGCTCAGACCCGGGGTCAGACTCTGGGTCAGACCCGGCTCAGACCCGGCTCAGACCCGGGGTCAGACCCGGGGTCAGACCCGGCTCAGACCCGGGGTCAGACTCTGGGTCAGACCCGGCTCAGACCCGGGGTCAGACTCTGGGTCAGACCCGGCTCAGACCCGGGGTCAGACCCGGCTCAGACCCGGGGTCAGACTCTGGGTCAGACTCTGGGTCAGACCCGGGGTCAGACTCTGGGTCAGACCCGGCTCAGACCCGGGGTCAGACCCGGCTCAGACCCGGGGTCAGACTCTGGGTCAGACTCTGGGTCAGACCCGGGGTCAGACTCTGGGTCAGACCCGGCTCAGACCCGGGGTCAGACTCTGGGTCAGACTCTGGGTCAGACCCGGGGTCAGACTCTGGGTCAGACCCGGCTCAGACCCGGGGTCAGACTCTGGGTCAGACCCGGGGTCAGACTCTGGGTCAGACCCGGGGTCAGACTCTGGGTCAGACCCGGCTCAGACCCGGGGTCAGACTCTGGGTCAGACCCGGCTCAGACTCTGGGTCAGACCCGGCTCAGACTCTGGGTCAGACCCGGCTCAGACCGCTCTGTGTCTCAGATCCGACAGGAACAGTATGAAGGATATCAGCTCCCAGCCTGCTAGGTCTTGTGACTCCTGACTCAGCGGAATCTCTGCATGGTAAGTCCATGTAGGTTCAGACTGTTCAGAAAGTTTTCCTAAGATGGCATAAGATGGATTTTTAGTTTCTATTTTCTTTTCACATCTATTTATTTCAGCTCTTCATCACGTCCATCCATTTTAACGACTTTGTCCAGTTCAGGGTGACGGGAAGCTAACATGAGAAAAACATGGCTGTTTCCGTTTTACCATAAAAGCAAGTTTTGGCGAACGTACTTCACGATAAAGTCAGCTGGCGTTAGCTGAACTCATCACCACAAGAGTTTTTCCTCCTAGATTCTCCCAAAGCTCAGAGAACCATTGGAAAAACTGAAAACCAAATGGTGGCAGGCTAGCCCCGCCTCTAAAGCCATACTGGCAAATCAAAATCATTTCTGCTTTTTGCAAATGATGCCTTCATTGTTCAGTACAGCAGGTTACAAACTATATGCAAACATGTAAAAGACCTGTTCATGAGATTAGCTTCGATCCCGGCTGCCATCACCAGGGCAAATATTATGAAGCAAGCGGTGCCGGTCATTAACGCCGGTGGTCCGCATGTAAACGGCGCAGCAGGATTATCTGGCGACTTTCATCCTGGAGGATGTTTTCCTGAAAGTTTGTCTTCAGAGCCTAAAAACTGTGTAGGAAACTGTGTGTTTGTGGACATAACCTGCGACCCGCTGGCAGAGCAGAAATCACTGCAACACAAAGCGCTTGTCGATTATTTTAAACAGCTGGATTTATTTTGGTCTTCTTGTTAATTGAATAAACAAACATTCCTTGTAACATTTACAGAATCTCATTGTTTTGGTTCCACCGTAGGTTACTGGACCAAGTCCAACACCAACTCCGGACCACTTGGTGGAGGGTCCTGCATGTTTTACCGTCATCCTCCTGTTTTGTTGAATGCATTTTACAACCTAAAATTTGTGTTAAATACTTGCTGCAACTGCTTCAGAAATGAACATATTAGATGTTTGTTTGCCATCCAACTAGTCCAGAACACAGTTCTAAGGTTGGAAAGTCATATAGTGTAACTTTAAAATGACATTTCCAGCACATGCGACCTCTAGTGGTCACAGGAGAAACTGTACATGAAGAGTAAGAACGTTATCGTTGTACAGAGACCTTTACACACCAATGTGATTAAAAAATTTTAAAAAATTTTGTATAATTAGGAGGTGAAATGTTAACGCTGTCCTTATGTTTTGGACAGTACAAATTCAGAGAAACTGTATTTAAAATGGTTCTGAAATAAGTCTTTTCTGGATCTCCAGCTATGATTTGAACTTGGAATTGTTGGCATAAGTCATATTCTAGAAAACCCAAATCGGTCTTTGCAGATTGGTACGGAAACTATGAGCAGCTTTTAATTCTGCCTGTTAGAAACAGATTTTTGACAAACAAATCAATAAAGTTGGTTTGCTAGGCCATATATGATTAATATTTGATATTTTTGTGCAGTTTGTGATTGAGGCAGATTGAACAGTTTACGGATGTTTAACTAGACATGAATGGGAAACCTTTCCAGTGTAAATAATCTCAGAATCCACTTTAAATGCCATCTTAGGAAATAAAATGAAAGCAGGGTAAGATTTACAACAGAGAAAAGAATCACTCCATGGCTCCTGCAGACAGACCGGATGGCCGTAGTGATGAAATAAAGACAGCGTGAGATAAAACAGACAGTTTGATGACGCTGCGACCGCAGAAATGGCTTACAACTTAAACACAGATGAAGACAAAACAACCGGTGTGATGCAGCCAGAATATGGTGATCAGAACCAATCAGAAAGCATGCAAGAAAAAGCGAATGAGCCGATTAATCAATGACTGCTTTAAAGAAATGTTAGTTTGTGGGAATTAAAAAAAATCTTTTCATGCCATCTACAAAGCATGTTCAAATGCATCTTGATGGAAGTTAGTTGTGCTGAGGAGGCAGCTCAAAGCCTCCTCTCTCTCCTCAGTTCTCCCGGTTCAGGATGAACGGATGAGTCGATGGCATGAAATGGTTTTTTTCTCTAGTCTTTATAATTGCTCTGTTGGGTACAAAGCCACATAATACTCCAGAAAAAGACAAAAATCACATTTAATCACCCAACAAAATGTCATGCCACACACGATGAGGCCAAAATAGCGGATTTGTATTTTGGTTCGATTCGACGGGCGAGTAGACGCACGAAAAGGACAAAACAACAGGAAACAGCATTAAAAAGAGCAAAATAAAATAAAGCATGCAGCTGCCAAGGTCAAAGTGATGTTCGGGTTAGAATGGCGTGAATTTCTGTGTAAACACATGATTGGATGACTGGGGCCCTGTCTGTCTTTCTTCACAAATCCCCATTTATCTCAGGCTACACGGCACCGTTTGGAACCCAGTTACACCACAGAGGTCCACATGGGGTTTGAAAAAGTTTGGGAATGACCTCTGAAAGGACGGATCAGCTGCAACTAGGTAGAAATTAGGAAGATAAACATCACAGTCGGATGTTTCCTGGCTGAATGTCAGCATTTAAACTTCTGAAAATAAACAAGAAAATTTCCCCAAATCCTTCAGAAATAATGACTTATTCATCCTAACACACGGAAACGTGCGGATCCCATCCACTCCCATCGGGAAATTCCCAAATCTTTTCAAACGGATCATCAGAAGTCAATAAACAGTTTGACTTTTTAGTATTTGGGTTTAAAAAAAAGAAGACAGAATAACAAGTACACCTAAAAGCAAAAGTGTGATTCAAAACAAGAGAAAAACTTGTACACAGAAATTCAATGATATCTGTTCTCTATCACGTGATGAAAGCAAGCCTCCCAATGTGGCCGAACCGGACACGGACGACAACAAAAACCATACGCTCATCGGCTCTAAAGACAACATTAGTTTTTAGCTGAAAACAACAACAACAGAAGATGATGGGAAATGAAACCCGGAGCTGTGAATGGAGCGAAACGTGATGCGGACGCTGAGAAGCATCGCTGCAGACAACATGCTTCACCCACATACAAATTTGGCCCTCATCCCTCTCAGCTGCCAACATTTGTATGTTATTGGTAACCATGTTAACCACTTTGAAAGACCCCATGTACAAGTGTAGCTCATCAGCCTCTAAGCTTCCTGTTGGCTAGCTAGCATGCTAACGTTCTGTGCAACCGATGATTAAGAACAGTTTTTTCAGAGTTTGTAGGAATTTTTGGGATGAACTGGCTGCTCTGGCTGTTTCATGAAGTTACACTTGGTCTCATCATGGGGTTGTGATGCTTTGAGGATTCTTCCATCCTCTGATGCAGATGGGTGGAAACACAAAAAGAGCAAGCAAATGCAAACTAACCTAGCCCACCTGCATGGTTGGTATCACACTCCTCCAGGTCTTCATCGTCACTCGAACACTCTGCAGAGGACACAATCTCATCTGGTCCATGCTTCATTTCCACGTCCAGAGCAAAGACAAAGACAAGCCAGTTAGAGGACGAACGTCTTCATTTTTATTCTCAACCCTAAAGACTCCAAAACATTGTCTCCTGTTTTAGCTCTGCTCTGTTTAGGGTTTCTGTTAACTGCCTTTCCGGTCCTGGAGATCCGTCAGCCTGCAGGTTTAAGATGCATTTCTTCACCAACACACTTCAACTCCCTGGTACATGTGATGGTGGTTAGCACTGTGGCCTCACAGCAAAAAGGTTGCTGGTTCAATCCTCGGCAGGGGCGAGGCTTGGACAGTGGCCTTTCTGTGTATGTGTGGGTTCTCTCCACGTACTTTGGTCTCTCCATTCAAAGACATGCATGTCAGGTTAACTGGTTACTCTTCGTTGCCCCTAGGAGTGAGTGGTTGTGTGTCTCTGTGTGTCCCTGCGATGGACTGGCGAGCTGTCCAGGGTGTTCCCTGCCTTTCGCCCAAAGCCTGCTGGGATAGGCTCCAGCTTCCCCGCAACCCTTCATCGGACTAAACGGTTAGGATAATGGATGGATGTGATTCAGCTCTGCAGAGGCCTGGCAATGAAACTTTCTTCTGACTCAGCTGTGCTGGTCTCCTGCATCGGTAATTTGTTTTCAAAGAGCTTAGCTTTCATCACTTCATCCGGAAAACGGAGCCAAAACACCAAAAGCCAACGGGGGATCCAGGCTGTGTCTGAATGTCCACCCTATTCCCTTCATAGTGCTCACGCCATTTTCCAGGGGTTTCCAAATGTCCAGAGAGAAAAAAGCAGTGAGCATCAATGGTCACTAGACGGGTCGATATAGACCACAATGCATTGCAGCAGGAGCTCAAAGTGACACGAACGTCAAAGCAGGTAAAAAAAAAGAAGACATATATAACTTTATATTCTGTGGAATAAAAATACAACAAAGAAAGAATGAATTTCAATATGATAAAATAAAAAGTTCATGAGTTTGGATTGGATTTGCAACAACGTTGCCACGGTGACAGTCGCTAGTCACGTGATCTGCGAGGAGGAGAAAATAGACACCTCTGTGTCTGAATTGCCAAAAAGTGACTTTTAAATACAGTGTCGTCTAATGTAGTAAATGAAGGGTGAGGTAATAGTGTGGACATTTGGACACAGCCCCAGTGGTGTGTTGTTACAAAGTTTGACTGCCCTCTAGAGGCCTGGCATGCCAACTACATCGCTTCGGTCCTGTTGGCATTTTCCCTGCAGAAACAGTTTTATTTTTTAAATACGAAAGACTAAAGTTTTTAGTGTAGTGTGGAAACATTGCATGGACAGAACCTAAAAGTTGTGGGACAGTAGATCTCCAGGACCAGACTTTTAATCCCAGTCGGCATGCAGACATGAGGTTTCAGTCTCAGCTGTCAGATGATGAGGCTGAAACGATGCGACTAGATGTGGCAGTAAAACCGGACAGATGCTGTTTGAAATAAGCAAACACGCAGCCTCCTCCGTCAGACTGCTCAGGACCCATCCTACCTGGATGGTTGAGGATGATCTGTCTTTCCGTGTGGTCGTGGTGGACATCATGGTGGTCATCTCGATGAAAGTGGTGGACATCTCTGCTGGCATTGCTGTGGTCCTGCCTGAACCTGCCCCGCTGGGCACATCGCCCACCAGCCTCACACTGCCATTGATCCTAATGTTGGGGCTGGCTTCAGCCGCCATGGTCAGCACCTTCAGCCCGTTGTAATAAAGTCCAGACAGCTGACCCTGAAAGGGTCGTCCGCGGTCGCTACCGCCGACCGCCACGGTGGCCTGGGTGTTGAAGATGGTTAGCTGTCGTCCTGGAGGAGAAATCCAGTCAGAACTTTTTGTCATTTCTGCAGTCTCCCCACAACATGACATCACATGAAGGTAACCGACTTTCATGTCACAGGAGAGGAAACCTTTTCATCACAATGGCTTCATGAAGGTTGTCATAGTAACATCCTGTCCAGCGCTCAAACCGAGACTGACCAATCAGAGAACAGCTAGCATGCTGACATATTTCAGATGATGTATCTCATTATTTATAATAGAGGGAAGACGCTTTCTAATAAATAAGAATAAAAAGAATTGTTTAAATTACAGTTTTATCATTTTATTGTTAAATACTGTATTAACAATGTTTTATTCAAATAAATAAAATTATCATAAAACAGGCGGTCAACTGTTCACAAACAAGTTACGTTCCTATGCTGCGTTCCTATGCCGTGTTCCTACCCGTGTTCCTACGCCATGTTCAGAGTACGATCCTACGCCACGTTCCTACGCCACGTTCAGAGTATGATCCTACACCACGTTCCTACGCCACGTTCAGAGTATGATCCTACGCCACGTTCCTACGCCACGTTCAGAGTATGATCCTACGCCACGTTCCTACGCCACGTTCAGAGTACGATCCTACGCCACGTTCCTACGCCACGTTCAGAGTACGATCCTACGCCACGTTCCTACGCCACGTTCAGAGTACGATCCTACGCCACGTTCCTACGCCACGTTCAGAGTATGATCCTACACCACGTTCCTACGCCACGTTCAGAGTATGATCCTACGCCACGTTCCTACGCCACGTTCAGAGTACGATCCTACGCCACGTTCCTACGCCACGTTCAGAGTATGATCCTACACCACGTTCCTACGCCACGTTCAGAGTATGATCCTACGCCACGTTCCTACGCCACGTTCAGAGTACGATCCTACGCCACGTTCCTACGCCACGTTCAGAGTACGATCCTACGCCACGTTCCTACGCCACGTTCAGAGTATGATCCTACACCACGTTCCTACGCCACGTTCAGAGTACGATCCTACACCACGTTCCTACGCCACGTTCAGAGTACGATCCTACGCCACGTTCCTACGCCACGTTCAGAGTATGATCCTACACCACGTTCCTACGCCACGTTCAGAGTACGATCCTACGCCACGTTCCTACGCCACGTTCAGAGTACGATCCTACGCCACGTTCCTACGCCACGTTCAGAGTACGAACCTACGCCACGTTCCTACGCCACGTTCAGAGTACGATCCTACGCCACGTTCCTACGCCACGTTCCTACGCCACGTTCAGAGTACGATCCTACGCCACGTTCCTACGCCACGTTCCTACGCCACATTCAGAGTACGATCCTACGCCACGTTCCTACGCCACGTTCAGAGTACGATCCTACGCCACGTTCCTACGCCACGTTCCTACGCCACGTTCAGAGTATGATCCTACACCACGTTCCTACGCCACGTTCAGAGTATGATCCTACGCCACGTTCCTACGCCACGTTCAGAGTATGATCCTACACCACGTTCCTACGCCACGTTCCTACGCCACGTTCAGAGTACGATCCTACGCCACGTTCCTACGCCACATTCAGAGTACGATCCTACGCCACGTTCCTACGCCACGTTCAGAGTATGATCCTACGCCACGTTCCTACGCCACGTTCAGAGTACGATCCTACGCCACGTTCCTACGCCACGTTCAGAGTACGATCCTACGCCACGTTCCTACGCCACGTTCCTACGCCACGTTCAGAGTACGATCCTACGCCACGTTCCTACGCCACATTCAGAGTACGATCCTACGCCACGTTCCTACGCCACGTTCAGAATACGATCCTACGCCATGTTCCTACGCCACGTTCCTACGCCACGTTCAGAGTACGATCCTACGCCACGTTCCTACGCCACGTTCAGAGTACGATCCTACGCCACGTTCCTACGCCACGTTCCTACGCCACATTCAGAGTACGATCCTACGCCACGTTCCTACGCCACGTTCAGAGTACGATCCTACGCCACGTTCCTACGCTGCATTCCTACCCACGTTCCTACGCCACGTTCAGAATACGATCCTACGCCACGTTCCTACGCCACATTCAGAGTACGATCCTACGCCACGTTCCTACGCCACGTTCAGAGTACGATCCTACGCCACGTTCCTACGCCACGTTCCTACACCACGTTCAGAGTACGATCCTACGCCACGTTCCTACGCCACGTTCCTACGCCACATTCAGAGTACGATCCTACGCCACGTTCCTACGCCACGTTCAGAGTACGATCCTACGCCACGTTCCTACGCTGCATTCCTACCCACGTTCCTACGCCACGTTCAGAATACGATCCTACGCCACGTTCCTACGCCACGTTCAGAATATGATCCTACGCCACGTTCCTACGCCACGTTCAGAGTACGATCCTACGCCACGTTCAGAGTGCGATCCTACGCCACGTTCCTACGCCACGTTCAGAGTACGATCCCACGCCACGTTCCTACGCCACGTTCAGAGTGCGATCCTACGCCACGTTCAGAGTACGATCCTACGCCACGTTCCTACGCCACATTCAGAGTACGATCCTACGCCACGTTCCTACGCCATGTTCAGAGTACCATCCTACGCCACGTTCCTACCCGCGTTCCTACGCCACGTTCCTACGCCATGTTCAGAGTACCATCCTACGCCACGTTCCTACGCCATGTTCAGAGTACCATCCTACGCCACGTTCCTACCCACGTTCCTACGCCACGTTCAGAGTATGATCCTACGCCACGTTCCTACGCCACGTTCAGAGTACGATCCTACGCCACGTTCCTACGCCACGTTCAGAGTACGATCCTACGCCACGTTCCTACGCCACGTTCCTACGCCACGTTCCTACGCCACGTTCCTACGCCACGTTCAGAGTACGATCCTACGCCACGTTCCTACGCCACATTCAGAGTACGATCCTACGCCACGTTCCTACGCCACGTTCAGAGTACGATCCTACGCCACGTTCCTACGCCACGTTCCTACGCCACGTTCAGAGTACGATCCTACGCCACGTTCCTACGCCACATTCAGAGTACGATCCTACGCCACGTTCAGAGTACGATCCTACGCCACGTTCCTACGCTGCATTCCTACCCACGTTCCTACGCCACGTTCAGAATACGATCCTACGCCACGTTCCTACGCCACGTTCAGAGTACGATCCTATGCCACGTTCCTACGCCGCATTCCTACCCACGTTCCTACGCCACGTTCAGAATACGATCCTACGCCACGTTCCTACGCCACGTTCAGAGTACGATCCTACGCCACGTTCAGAGTGCGATCCTACGCCACGTTCCTACGCCACGTTCAGAGTACGATCCTACGCCACGTTCCTACGCCACAATCAGAGTGCGATCCTACGCCACGTTCAGAGTACGATCCTACGCCACGTTCAGAGTACGATCATACGCCACGTTCCTACGCTGCATTCCAACCCACGTTCCTACGCTGCGTTCCTACACCACGTTCCTACGCCACGTTCAGAGTACGATCCTACACCACGTTCCTACGCCACGTTCAGAGTACGATCCTACGCCACGTTCCTACGCCACGTTCAGAGTATGATCCTACACCACGTTCCTACGCCACGTTCAGAGTACGATCCTACGCCACGTTCCTACGCCACGTTCAGAGTACGATCCTACGCCACGTTCCTACGCCACGTTCAGAGTACGAACCTACGCCACGTTCCTACGCCACGTTCAGAGTACGATCCTACGCCACGTTCCTACGCCACGTTCCTACGCCACGTTCAGAGTACGATCCTACGCCACGTTCCTACGCCACGTTCCTACGCCACATTCAGAGTACGATCCTACGCCACGTTCCTACGCCACGTTCAGAGTACGATCCTACGCCACGTTCCTACGCCACGTTCCTACGCCACGTTCAGAGTATGATCCTACACCACGTTCCTACGCCACGTTCAGAGTATGATCCTACGCCACGTTCCTACGCCACGTTCAGAGTATGATCCTACACCACGTTCCTACGCCACGTTCCTACGCCACGTTCAGAGTACGATCCTACGCCACGTTCCTACGCCACATTCAGAGTACGATCCTACGCCACGTTCCTACGCCACGTTCAGAGTATGATCCTACGCCACGTTCCTACGCCACGTTCAGAGTACGATCCTACGCCACGTTCCTACGCCACGTTCAGAGTACGATCCTACGCCACGTTCCTACGCCACGTTCCTACGCCACGTTCAGAGTACGATCCTACGCCACGTTCCTACGCCACATTCAGAGTACGATCCTACGCCACGTTCCTACGCCACGTTCAGAATACGATCCTACGCCATGTTCCTACGCCACGTTCCTACGCCACGTTCAGAGTACGATCCTACGCCACGTTCCTACGCCACGTTCAGAGTACGATCCTACGCCACGTTCCTACGCCACGTTCCTACGCCACATTCAGAGTACGATCCTACGCCACGTTCCTACGCCACGTTCAGAGTACGATCCTACGCCACGTTCCTACGCTGCATTCCTACCCACGTTCCTACGCCACGTTCAGAATACGATCCTACGCCACGTTCCTACGCCACATTCAGAGTACGATCCTACGCCACGTTCCTACGCCACGTTCAGAGTACGATCCTACGCCACGTTCCTACGCCACGTTCCTACACCACGTTCAGAGTACGATCCTACGCCACGTTCCTACGCCACGTTCCTACGCCACATTCAGAGTACGATCCTACGCCACGTTCCTACGCCACGTTCAGAGTACGATCCTACGCCACGTTCCTACGCTGCATTCCTACCCACGTTCCTACGCCACGTTCAGAATACGATCCTACGCCACGTTCCTACGCCACGTTCAGAATATGATCCTACGCCACGTTCCTACGCCACGTTCAGAGTACGATCCTACGCCACGTTCAGAGTGCGATCCTACGCCACGTTCCTACGCCACGTTCAGAGTACGATCCCACGCCACGTTCCTACGCCACGTTCAGAGTGCGATCCTACGCCACGTTCAGAGTACGATCCTACGCCACGTTCCTACGCCACATTCAGAGTACGATCCTACGCCACGTTCCTACGCCATGTTCAGAGTACCATCCTACGCCACGTTCCTACCCGCGTTCCTACGCCACGTTCCTACGCCATGTTCAGAGTACCATCCTACGCCACGTTCCTACGCCATGTTCAGAGTACCATCCTACGCCACGTTCCTACCCACGTTCCTACGCCACGTTCAGAGTATGATCCTACGCCACGTTCCTACGCCACGTTCAGAGTACGATCCTACGCCACGTTCCTACGCCACGTTCAGAGTACGATCCTACGCCACGTTCCTACGCCACGTTCCTACGCCACGTTCCTACGCCACGTTCCTACGCCACGTTCAGAGTACGATCCTACGCCACGTTCCTACGCCACATTCAGAGTACGATCCTACGCCACGTTCCTACGCCACGTTCAGAGTACGATCCTACGCCACGTTCCTACGCCACGTTCCTACGCCACGTTCAGAGTACGATCCTACGCCACGTTCCTACGCCACATTCAGAGTACGATCCTACGCCACGTTCAGAGTACGATCCTACGCCACGTTCCTACGCTGCATTCCTACCCACGTTCCTACGCCACGTTCAGAATACGATCCTACGCCACGTTCCTACGCCACGTTCAGAGTACGATCCTATGCCACGTTCCTACGCCGCATTCCTACCCACGTTCCTACGCCACGTTCAGAATACGATCCTACGCCACGTTCCTACGCCACGTTCAGAGTACGATCCTACGCCACGTTCAGAGTGCGATCCTACGCCACGTTCCTACGCCACGTTCAGAGTACGATCCTACGCCACGTTCCTACGCCACAATCAGAGTGCGATCCTACGCCACGTTCAGAGTACGATCCTACGCCACGTTCAGAGTACGATCATACGCCACGTTCCTACGCTGCATTCCAACCCACGTTCCTACGCTGCGTTCCTACACCACGTTCCTACGCCACGTTCAGAGTACGATCCTACGCCACGTTCCTACGCTGCATTCCTACCCACGTTCCTACTCTGCGTTCCTACACCACGTTCCTACGCCACGTTCAGAATACGATCCTACGCCACGTTCCTACGCCGTGTTCCTACACCACGTTCCTACGCCACGTTCCTACGCCACGATCCTACGCCGCGTTCCTACGCCGCGTTCCTACGCCACGTTCCTACGCCACGTTCAGAGTACGATCCTACGCCACGTTCCTACGCTGCATTCCTACCCACGTTCCTACGCTGCGTTCCTACACCACGTTCCTACGCCGCATTCCTACACCACGTTCAGAATACAATCCTACGCCACGTTCCTACGCTGCATTCCTACCCACGTTCAGAATACGATCCTACGTCACGTTCCTACGCTGCATTCCTACGCCACATTCCTACGCCACGTTCCTACGCCACGTTCCTACGCTGCATTCCTACCCACGTTCAGAATACGATCCTACGCCACGTTCCTACGCTGCATTCCTACGCCACATTCCTACGCCACGTTCAGAGTACGATCCTAGGCCACGTTCCTACGCTGCATTCCTACGCCACATTCCTACGCCACGTTCCTACGCCACGTTCAGAGTACGATCCTACGCCACGTTCCTACGCCACGTTCCTACGCCACATTCAGAGTACGATCCTACGCCACGTTCCTACGCCACGTTCCTACGCCACATTCAGAGTACGATCCTACGCCACGTTCCTATGCCACGTTCAGAGTACGATCCTACGCCACGTTCCTACGCTGCATTCCTACCCACGTTCCTACGCCACGTTCAGAATACGATCCTACGCCACGTTCCTACGCCACGTTCAGAATATGATCCTACGCCACGTTCCTACGCCACGTTCAGAGTACGATCCTACGCCACCTTCAGAGTGCGATCCTACGCCACGTTCCTACGCCACGTTCAGAGTACGATCCTACGCCACGTTCCTACGCCACGTTCAGAGTGCGATCCTACGCCACGTTCAGAGTACGATCCTACGCCACGTTCAGAGTACGATCATACGCCACGTTCCTACGCTGCATTCCTACCCACGTTCCTACGCTGCGTTCCTACACCACGTTCCTACGCCACGTTCCTACGCCACGTTCAGAGTACGATCCTACGCCACGTTCCTACGCTGCATTCCTACCCACGTTCCTACGCTGCGTTCCTACACCACGTTCCTACGCCGCATTCCTACACCACGTTCAGAATACAATCCTACGCCACGTTCCTACGCTGCATTCCTACCCACGTTCAGAATACGATCCTACGCCACGTTCCTACGCTGCATTCCTACGCCACATTCCTACGCCACGTTCCTACGCTGCATTCCTACCCACGTTCAGAATACGATCCTACGCCACGTTCCTACGCTGCATTCCTACGCCACATTCCTACGCCACGTTCAGAGTACGATCCTAGGCCACGTTCCTACGCCGCATTCCTACCCACGTTCCTACACCACATTCAGAGTACGTTCTTACGCCGCGTCCCTACGCCATGTTCCTACCCGCGTTCCTACGCCACGTTCAGAGTACGATCCTACGCCACGTTCCTACGCCACGTTCAGAGTACGATCCTACGCCACGTTCCTACGCCACGTTCAGAGTACGATCCTACGCCACGTTCCTACGCCACGTTCAGAGTACGATCCTACGCCACGTTCCTACGTCACGTTCAGAGTACGATCCTACGCCACGTTCCTACGCCACATTCAGAGTACGATCCTACGCCACGTTCAGAGTACCATCCTACGCCACGTTCCTACCCGCGTTCCTACGCCACGTTCCTACGATACGTTCAGAGTACGATCCTACGCCACGTTCCTACG
Source organism: Telmatherina bonti (assembly GCF_933228915.1). Lineage (NCBI taxonomy): Eukaryota > Metazoa > Chordata > Actinopteri > Atheriniformes > Telmatherinidae > Telmatherina > Telmatherina bonti. Next base: position 2,869,823 of record NC_136631.1, on the reverse strand, counting down.
CCACATTCAGAGTACGATCCTACGCCACGTTCAGAGTACCATCCTACGCCACGTTCCTACCCGCGTTCCTACGCCACGTTCCTACGATACGTTCAGAGTACGATCCTACGCCACGTTCCTACGCCACATTCAGAGTACGATCCTACGCCACGTTCCTACGCCATGTTCAGAGTACCATCCTACGCCACGTTCCTACCCGCGTTCCTACGCCACGTTCCTACGCCATGTTCAGAGTACCATCCTACGCCACGTTCCTACGCCATGTTCAGAGTACCATCCTACGCCACGTTCCTACCCACGTTCCTACGCCACGTTCAGAGTATGATCCTACGCCACGTTCCTACGCCACGTTCAGAGTACGATCCTACGCCACGTTCCTACGCCACGTTCAGAGTACGATCCTACGCCACGTTCCTACGCCACGTTCCTACGCCACGTTCAGAGTACGATCCTACGCCACGTTCCTACGCCACATTCAGAGTACGATCCTACGCCACGTTCCTACGCCACGTTCAGAGTACGATCCTACGCCACGTTCCTACGCCACGTTCCTACGCCACGTTCAGAGTACGATCCTACGCCACGTTCCTACGCCACATTCAGAGTACGATCCTACGCCACGTTCCTACGCCACGTTCAGAGTACGATCCTACGCCACGTTCCTACGCTGCATTCCTACCCACGTTCCTACGCCACGTTCAGAATACGATCCTACGCCACGTTCCTACGCCACGTTCAGAGTACGATCCTATGCCACGTTCCTACGCCGCATTCCTACCCACGTTCCTACGCCACGTTCAGAATACGATCCTACGCCACGTTCCTACGCCACGTTCAGAGTACGATCCTACGCCACGTTCAGAGTGCGATCCTACGCCACGTTCCTACGCCACGTTCAGAGTACGATCCTACGCCACGTTCCTACGCCACGTTCAGAGTGCGATCCTACGCCACGTTCAGAGTACGATCCTACGCCACGTTCAGAGTACGATCATACGCCACGTTCCTACGCTGCATTCCAACCCACGTTCCTACGCTGCGTTCCTACACCACGTTCCTACGCCACGTTCAGAGTACGATCCTACGCCACGTTCCTACGCTGCATTCCTACCCACGTTCCTACTCTGCGTTCCTACACCACGTTCCTACGCCACGTTCAGAATACGATCCTACGCCACGTTCCTACGCCGTGTTCCTACACCACGTTCCTACGCCACGTTCCTACGCCACGATCCTACGCCGCGTTCCTACGCCGCGTTCCTACGCCACGTTCCTACGCCACGTTCAGAGTACGATCCTACGCCACGTTCATACGCTGCATTCCTACCCACGTTCCTACGCTGCGTTCCTACACCACGTTCCTACGCCGCATTCCTACACCACGTTCAGAATACAATCCTACGCCACGTTCCTACGCTGCATTCCTACCCACGTTCAGAATACGATCCTACGTCACGTTCCTACGCTGCATTCCTACGCCACATTCCTACGCCACGTTCCTACGCCACGTTCCTACGCTGCATTCCTACCCACGTTCAGAATACGATCCTACGCCACGTTCCTACGCTGCATTCCTACGCCACATTCCTACGCCACGTTCAGAGTACGATCCTAGGCCACGTTCCTACGCCGCATTCCTACCCACGTTCCTACACCACATTCAGAGTACGTTCTTACGCCGCGTCCCTACGCCATGTTCCTACCCGCGTTCCTACGCCACGTTCAGAGTACGATCCTACGCCACGTTCCTACCCCACGTTCAGAGTACGATCCTACGCCACGTTCCTACGCCACGTTCAGAGTACGATCCTACGCCACGTTCCTACGTCACGTTCAGAGTACGATCCTACGCCACGTTCCTACGCCACATTCAGAGTACGATCCTACGCCACGTTCAGAGTACCATCCTACGCCACGTTCCTACCCGCGTTCCTACGCCACGTTCCTACGATACGTTCAGAGTACGATCCTACGCCACGTTCCTACGCCATGTTCAGAGTACCATCCTACGCCACGTTCCTACGCCATGTTCAGAGTACCATCCTACGCCACGTTCCTACGCCATGTTCAGAGTACCATCCTACGCCACGTTCCTACGCCACATTCAGAGTACGATCCTACGCCACGTTCCTACGCCATGTTCAGAGTACCATCCTACGCCACGTTCCTACGCCATGTTCAGAGTACCATCCTACGCCACGTTCCTACGCCATGTTCAGAGTACCATCCTACGCCACGTTCCTACGCCATGTTCAGAGTACCATCCTACGCCACGTTCCTACCCGCGTTCCTACGCCACGTTCCTACGATACGTTCAGGGTACGATCCTACGCCACGTTCCTACGCCACGTTCAGAGTACGATCCTACGCCACGTTCCTACGATACGTTCAGGGTACGATCCTACGCCACGTTCCTACGCTGCATTCCTACCCACGTTCCTACGCTGCGTTCCTACGCCACGTTCAGAATACAATCCTACGCCACGTTCCTACGCCGCATTCCTACCCACGTTCCTACACCACATTCAGAGTACGTTCTTACGCCGCGTCCCTACGCCGCGTTCCTACGCCGCGTTCCTACGCCGCGTTCCTACGCCGCGTTCCTGGAAAAGTTCCTAGAAAAGTTTTCAGAATAAGATGCGCAATACAGAAGTCGAGAGCCGCCATGTTTGACTATTTCTTATTTTGGATTTCGAGAAAATGAATTAATCTTCGGGTCATGTCGAGATTTTTTCTGGTATTTTTGTGCAATTCTGTGAATGAAGATGGTAAAACCTAATAATGAGACGCATTCAGCCTTTGTCAGGCTTGGTGGAAGTAAAATCAGATGTATTGATCAGCGTTTGTACTGGAACCCTGAGGATGTCCCAGTACAGGATTTATGCCTGTACTGGGACACCTGGGATTTACAATGATGACATGGTTTTTCTCTTGTTGTTTCGTGATTCAGCGTTGGTTTGTAATGATCGGAGTTTGTTTGCTCCATAACTGCATCTCATATGCTAACTACGCTAAATGTTTAGCATAGAAACAACACTACCTGTAAGAAAATATAACTATCACAGGTTTTAGGAACATATGTATGAAGTTATTACAATATAAAGAACAAAGTGGGGTTTAAAAGAAGCATGAGCTGCTATACATACATCCCACGAATTACGCAGCTACCGTCATTTCAGAAAACACAATACGACTGTTAGCTTCCACTCGAACCTGTTCAAGATGCAACAAGTTCACCTGCATGCGGTGCAGTTAAACACACAGGGGAGCTTTAAAAGGGTATTAAAAGGCCTTTCTGTCAGAATGTTGTTTAGCATGACAACAGGAAGCTGTTAAAAATTAAACCAAAACTTATCAGTAAACCTTTAAAATAACCAGAAGGGTAAGTTTGCAAACTTAGTGGTTCATTTATTTACATTCATCTGGTCTTTTTCAGGTTCACTTTTCTGGTATTTTAATGCAAACCAGAAAGGAATAGTCCACTAAGTCAATGAGATGGAGGCGCTGCTGGTTTCAAGCTTTTCTTTCTATTAACTTACAATTTTCAATAAATCCTGCAAGAAAAATGGTGGAATGAAAAAAGCACTGAGAGGAAATGTTTGCTTGACTTTACCTTTCTCCTGCAGCCATTCTTCTACTGGTCTGGTATATTTGAAAGGAATTTTCTTATTGGCCATTTGATAGCGTTCAATGTCGCTGTTCCCTTTAAAGTTTAAGAAGACATTTATAAGACATTTATTCATCATCAGAGTGGTGTCATCTGCATAGAACACAACTTCAACAGGTTAGAAATAATTTTATATCTGAATTATAATTCTTTAGAAATAAAAATCTGACTTTTCTTCTTTGGTTGCATGAAAAACCAACAGTTTGAGCCACTAATCTGTGTATTCTCCCCAGCTGTCCTCACCACTTCGTAGAAAGAATGCACCAATGTCATGTTTGTCAGGATTGATTTTTCCACAGAGAAATTCTCATCTCTTCTCCTTCATTCCAGTTTTCTATAGCAATGTTTGTATAACGCTCCAGTTTTATGAAAATTTGGATAAAATAAAAAGATTGTAACGACTAACTTGCACTGTCATCCTGGATTAGTTGAGTTTAGAGAAAATTTGCATGGAAAGTGGCTGCACTAAGCCAAATGCTGACACTACATATTATGCCCTCCAGCTGTTTAAACCAACTCTCTAAAGTATTTACACAAAATATTTTCTTTACACGAAGACTCATTCCATGTTAAATATTTGATTAATAAAAGTCATTTCATATTTTCATTGAACTTGAAGGTTTACCATTTAATGATGTTATTTGATGGTGATTCTTGGCATATTTTCTCTGTAGACTCTGGAATTGCGTGCACCAGCCCCCCAATCCCAGAATAAACCTGTGCAGTGTTAACAGGGCTGCTTTTATGCATGCTCTACAACCAATCAGCTTGCATGGATGCAGCTTGTTGACAAATCTGAAATCAGCAACAGAAATATTTGTGATCTACCATCTTGCCACCGAAATATTCAGTAATGTTTGACATTGTAGCTTTTCCTAATATCACGCAGCCCCAACTAATAAGTAATTTGTTCAGACTTGTTCCCAAACTGGTGCCTCTACAGGCGATGTGAGGTACTGCACACTTCATGAACATTCACTGAGGCAAAATTTGTGATTTTTTCCTCAAGTCTTCAGGATGAAACTGTTTGTTTTCTTTCTCATGTTTAAGCATGCAGTTATTCTAAAACCAGAGAGGTCGCAGATTCTTTAATCATATTTGTCACAGGTTTTTATTTCCTGCATGATCAGCTGATGCACGGATCAATTTTACAAAAAGGAAAGGTATCGCCCAGACTTTCCTCTAATCCAGATTTCCTTAATCCTGGTGCCCAAGGACCTTGTCCCACATGGCTGAAATGAAAGGTTCATTAACACGAGCTGGTTTGATTCACAGGTTAACTATTATAGTATTTCAGACTTCAGATGAGAAGTTCTTTGTGGAAAATCACATCTTGTGATTCTGTGTTTAATATTTCACTTTTTATTTGGATCATTTTCATGATTTTTTTTTTTCCAAAGAAAACAATAAAATTAATATTTGACAGGATTTCAGATCTAAACTGTAAAGATGGTGACTGTAATTGAACTGACATCCAATGCAAACTCTGTATCGGTGGCGGCTGAGGCTACAGAAGACAGTTGAAATTCCCTGAAATGACATTTTTGGGGAATTTTAGGTTTCGTTTAGAAAGACATGCAAAAATGTAAAAATAAAAAAAGAATATAGAATATAAGCAAAACAAGACTAAATGAAGCTGGGAATATACTTGCATTTTCACCTCACATTTGCCAAACAGCTCTATTATGAGTGGAACTGTTTCAGTCTATACTTGTTTACTGCGCATGTTACCGGGTGATTCCACCAGGGGGCGCATTAGCGAACTCCCACCAGACAGAAATGCTGTTGTAGGCTGTCAAAATATAAAAAGTAAAAAAGAAAAAAACATTTACGTTTTTAAAAACACATTAACAAACTTGAAAAGTAACTGGTTTCCAAGGTTGTCAATGTGTTTGTTTGAATGTATTTTGGGACTTCTCAGCCACCGTACAGATGTTACGTAAGGACCGTAAACTGCACGTTTCGACAACTCTGACAATGTTTCCAGTTCCTTGGTGTTGATGCATTGTAAAGCTAAAACACACAATGTTAACTTCTGATGGTGTGGAGAAATGGAGCTTTAAACACACGATACGCACGCATGTGTGACATCAAAAGCAAGTATATTCCTGAACTCACCTAGAAATCATCAATGAAATACAGAACTTAGTTCACTGGACAGCATGTGCATTCACAGACCTGATCCACATGGACTCAGATGTTCCTTTGTGTAGCAAAAACCATGATAAGGTCTCATGATCAGCATTTTCTAAACATAAAAGCACTCATATCAAAACTAAACACACAAGTGAGACTCATCTATTGTGAGTATTTCTACTTTTCAAAGAATTTCTGTCCATGTGCACCGCTAACACACTTTCCTGAGGCTCTCTGGATTAACAGACATGTCTATAACCTCCATAAACAGCTGATGTAGAGCCAACATAACACAACTTGAAAGGACCCAAAATTATATTCATCCACACAACTCAAAATGTGGACGCAAAGCACAGACCCTGAAGACAGATGTAGTCCAGCTGTTAGATCAATTTAAACTGACTTCATGTATGTTTCCAGCAAGAAGCAAAATGGTCCAGTTAACTTTTATTTCATTGGCTACAAGGTGTAAAACTTGTTCTGTAGATGACAGATTAACCTGCAGAAGTTTGGAGAAAAGTCCTCCAACTGAACTTTTGTTTGATTTAACTTTTCAATACCATTAATAGTTTCTTTAAAGTACAGTCCCTACAAACAGCAAGTTCTCTTCAGCAGGGGTGGCTGGATGGGCTTCCTGGTTGGGTTCAGAAAGACAGCAGGTTGAGAAAAGGATCCTGAGTTGAGCTAAAGTATCTTCTCTTTACAATGCAGCTGCAGGTTTCCTCCTCCATGTCAGCCCAAAGGAACAGAAGGAAAATCTCCCAAAACCTGAGCCTTTAGGTTTCTCTCTGTGCAGGATGAAGGAGCCACACGGCTTCAGAAGAAATGTTATTTACCAGGATAAAAGTTGTGCACTCTCAGAAAGAAACTAAGCAACCACTAGAAATACTGAGAAAGACCTCAGACATGAAGGACAAAGAGAATAGACAAGGACATAGATCTGGTAGTGCACTTTAGAAAGCAACAGGTGTACATACGCCAGAGGAGGACTAACCACATTAAGAGCAGGTGTGTTGTCAGTAGGAAGTGAAGTGAAGGATAAACAAAGGGGGTGAAATCAACTAAATAAAAGAGAAAACCAAGACACAGGACTAAAAGTCAGGAAAAGAATCAATAGACCAAATTAGCAAGAACTAAACCAGAAAAAACTCAAACTAGGGATTCTCCGTCCCGTAGGACCAGTGTCCTGCAGGTTTTAGAAGCCTCCGTGTTGCAATGCGCCTGACTAAACTAAATGGAGAATCCTTCATGTAATTAACCTGAATAACCCACAGAGTCTGAGTGTGAGAACTGGATGCGCTGCAGCAGGGAAACTTCTAAAACCTGCCGGACTCTGGCCCTAAAATACCAGGATTGAGGATTTATCTCTTCAACCACGACAGTTTTATTGCGAGGACCCAACTGTGAACCAAATTAAGAGCTGTCATAAAACACGGGTGGCCTGCAGCCCAGAAGCCATCAGCCAATCAAAAGCCTGTTTATGCCCCCACATCCAGCCCAGAACCAGACCGGTTCATTTAGTGTTTCCACTGGGAAAAACTAAGAAGCTGTCCGATCCTATTTAGAACCCTTGTGTTGGGGTCCCAACCGGGACCTGGTCCTTAGTGATCCCACCCTAAAGGGTGGAGCAGTACACGCTGCCATCCTCTGATTGGTGGAAGGAATCATGACTTCCTATGACTCAGCAATCAGAATAACGGTGTGTTCAGACCAAACGCGTTCTGAGCTCGAAAACGCTCAAAACGCTGAACGCTCGACACTGGTCACTAAACGGCCACTTCTGTGTCCGACGCCCAAAACGCTCCCAACGCGTCTGCCGCTTGTCTGCAGCGAGCGGCAAACGGGGCGGAAATGAGACGGGGAAAGGCGGAGCTTTCCTTCCGGTCAGTCTGAATGATGGCGGTGCAGTAGAGAGATGGCATGGTTTTATTTAATAAATAAAGCTAGAGAAAGTCGTCGTAGGGCAGTAATAGTCACTGTTAATGCAACAAGAGCTGCACCCAGCAGAGAGCCCCCACCGCCCCCCCAAACAAAGCGTTGCTAGGCAACGTGTCCTGCTACATTGCCAGATCAGTAACATTCAGCTTTTTTAGCAAGGAATGGTTATCCTAAATACTACACGGAGTAACGGCGTCTCAGCCCCGTGTCTGGGTTCAGGAATCCTCCAGGAGCTGCCAGCTGATCGATCTGATTGGTTGACGCCACGTCGACCGGCCAAAGTACAACTTTTCCATCTCTGGCGAAACGCTGGTTTGTCGACGCCCAAAATGCTCAAAACGCGACACAAGAAAGCTCGACGCCCCCTTGACGTGCCTCCAAATGGACTTTCCATGGAAACCTGCCGCTCTTGACGCTCAAAACGCGTTTGGTCTGAACACACCGTAAAACAGTAACAGCTTCATGTTTAAATACACAGCAGGTTTTTTAGTTTGAAGCCAGGTCACAAGAAAGAAGACAGTCTGCTGCATGTCCACCTTTCTCCTCCATTGCTTCCTGGTCGCCTTCTTTGAGGAACGGGAGACACTTCACCACAAAAAGGCTCATTTATGCACGAAGATGAAGTTAGCTTCCAATTCGCAATATGTGTAAAGGGCAATTCCACTAAATATTTGGAAAACTAGACCACATTAGACCAGGTCCTGACAAAAAAAACTACAAGACTTAGACTCTTCAAACCTAGACTGAAATATTCTACATACTATGGAGATTAAAGAAAATGCAGTTTTTGATTTGTGAAACATTTATTCATTCAATAATCTATCTATCCATCCATCCGTTTATTTATCTATTCATTTATTTACTTATCTATTTATCAATTTATCTATTTAGTTAGTGAGAGATTATGAAAATTTTTATGTTGCACAAACTTTACCTCAAACGATATTTGTTTTGCAGATTAACATCTTGTTTCAGAGAAATCTTCATTAATTTAATAAACTGGGCAGTATCCATAGTGGTGTAATACAAGACAAAATTACACTTTTACTTACTCTTTTTGAAACAGGAAAACTATAAATGTAAATGTTTATGTTATGTAAATCTTGCAACATGTTTGAAATGATTCCCCCATTGGCCAACATATTTTCTATGATAAGGAGTAACACACAGTAGCTGCATGAGGCAATTGATGTTTTCACTCTCTTGCAGAACATAGAAGACTCTTGATCTGGGCTTCATTTCATGTAGCTAAATATATTTCAAAGTTATTAGAAAATCATATGAGTCATATTGCATTCTTACTGGTTTGCCCCAGAATATCTGGAACCATACACCGCTCAGAAAAACAAAGGGAACAGTGAAGTAACACGTTGTAGATCTGAATTAATTAAATATTTCTATTAAATACTTTGTTCTTTCCATAGCTGAATGTTCTGACAACAAAATCACACAAAAATGATCAATGAAAATCAAACATATCAACCCATGGAGGTCTGGATTTGGAGTTCTACTCCAAATGAAAGTGGAAAAACACACTACAGGCTGATCCAACTTTGATGTAATGTCCTTTAAACAAGTCAGAATGAGGCTCAGTAGTGTGTGTGGCCTCCGCGTGCCTGTATGACCTCCCTACAACGCCTGGGCATGCTCCTGATGAGGCGGTGGATGTTCTCCTGAGGGATCTCCTCCCAGACCTGGACTAAAGCATCCGCCAACTCCTGGACAGTCTGTGGTGCAACTTGGCGTTGGTGGATGGAGCGAGACATGATGTCCCAGATGTGCTCAGCTGGATTCAGGTCTGGGGAACGGGCGGGCCGGTCCATAACATCAATGCCTTGGTGTTGCAGGAACTGCTGACACACTCCAGCCACATGAGGTCTAGCATTGTCTTGCATTCGGAGGAACCAAGGGCCAACCGCACCAGCATATGGTCCCACAAGGGGTCTGAGGATCTCATCTCGGTACCTAATGGCAGTCAGGCTACCTCTGGCGAGCACATGGAGGGCTGTGTGGCCCTCCAAAGAAATGCCCCCCCACACTATTACTGACCCACTGCCAAACCGGTCATGCTGGAGGATGTTGCAGGCAGCAGAACGTTCTCCACGGCGTCTCCAGACTCGGTCACGTCTGCCACATGTGCTCAGTGTGAACCTGCTTCCATCTGTGAAGAGCTCAGGGCGCCAGTGGAGAATTTACCAATCTTGGTGTTCTCTGGCAAACGCCAAACGTCCTGCACGGTGTTGGGCTGGAAGCACAACCCCCACCTGTGGACGTCGGGCCCTCATACCTCCCTCATGGAGTCTGTTTCTGACTGTTGGAGCAGACACATGCACATTTGTGTCCTGCTGGAGCTCATTCTGCAGGGCTCTGGCAGTGCTCCTCCTGTTCCTCCTTGCACAAAGAAGGAGGTAGCGGTCCTGCTGCTGGGTTGTTGCCCTCCCACGGCCTCCTCCACATCTCCTGATGTACTGGCCTGTCTCCTGGTAGCGCCTCCATGCTCTGGACACGACGCTGACAGACACAGCAAACCTTCTTGCCACAGCTGGCATTGATGTGCCATCCTGGATGAGCTGCACTACCTGAGCCACTTGTGTGGGTTGTAGACTCCGTCTCATGCTACCACTAGAGTGAAAGCACCGCCAGCATTCAGACCAAAACATCATCCAGAAAGCATCGGAACTGAGAAGTGGTCTGTGTTCTCCACCTGCAGAACCACTCCTTTATTGGGTGTGTCTTGCCAGTTGCCTATAATTTCCACCTGTTGTCTATTCCATTTGCACAACAGCAGGTGGAACTGATTGTCAATCAGTGTTGCTTCCTAAGTGGACAGTTCCATTTCACAGAAGTCTGGTTGACTTGGAGTTACATCGTGTTGTTTAGGTGTTCCCTTTATTTGTGTTCTGCTGACATGTACCACTACAATCCCAATACACAACCCCTACTGCCATCCACTTGCACCACCAAACTCCCCCACCCCTCTCATACACCCCCCCCCTCCCCCCCAACTATCTTGGTCCCGTTGGCACTAACAGGCACCAGGGTATAGACCTGCCCCCAACCGCAGCGGCAGATCCAGGTCAGTCCAACCACCCCGCCAGAGGCCGACCCTCCACCCCCGAAAGACAGGGGACAGTCCCGGGCACCGTAGCCCGGGACCCCCACCCAGCCCACCTCCCCGGCACATGGCCGCCCACCCCAGAGCCAGTACCCGCTGACCCAGCCCCCACCAGCAATCTTGTCGCCCTGCCACAAGGAAACTCCAACCGCTGACCCATCCCAGGCCCCCCGTCAGGACAGGAAACCCAGCCACCCCAGTAATGAAGCAGCCAAGATCTGTGGGGCCACCACAGAACCACAGGATTAGGGGCGAACAGGTTTAGGGGCATACAGGATTAGGAGCGTACAGGTTTAGGGGCATACAGGTTTAGGGGCATACAGGTTTCGGGTCATACAGGTATAGGGGCGTACAGGATTAGGGGCGTACAGGATTAGGAGCGTACAGGTTTAGGAGCGTACAGGTTTAGGGGCGTACCAGATTAGGGGCGTACAGGATTAGGAGCGTACAGGTTTAGGAGCGTACAGGTTTAGGGGCGTACCAGATTAGGGGCGTACAGGATTAGGAGCGTACAGGTTTAGGGGCGTACCAGATGAGGGAGCGTACAGGATTAGGAGCGTACAGGTTTAAGGGCGTACAGGTTTAGGGGCCTACAGGATTAGGAGCGTACAGGTTTAAGGGCGTACAGGTTTAGGGGCCTACAGGATTAGGAGCGTACAGGTTTAGGGGCCTACAGGATTAGGAGCGTACAGGTTTAGGGGCCTACAGGATTAGGAGCGTACAGGTTTAGGGGCGTACAGGATTAGGAGCGTACAGGTTTAAGGGCGTACAGGTTTAGGGGCGTACAAGATTAAGGGCGTACAGGTTTAGGGGCGTACAAGATTAAGGGCGTACAGGATTAGGAGCGTACAGGTTTAGGGGCGTACAGGATTAGGAGCGTACAGGTTTAAGGGCGTACAGGTTTAGGGGCGTACAAGATTAAGGGCGTACAGGTTTAGGGGCGTACAAGATTAAGGGCGTACAGGATTAGGAGCGTACAGGTTTAAGGGCGTACAGGTTTAGGGGTGTACAGGATTAGGAGCGTACAGGTTTAGGAGCGTACAGGTTTAGGGGCGAACAGGATTAGGAGCGTACAGGTTTGGGGCGTACAGGTTTGGGGGCGTAAAGGATTAGGAGCGTACAGGTTTAGGGGCGTACAGGATTAGGAGCGTACAGGTTTAGGTGCATACAGGTTTGGGGGCGTACAGGATTAGGGGCGTACAGGAATCGGAGCGTACAGGTTGAGGGGTAAAGAGGTTTAGGGGTGTACAGGTTTAGGGGCGTACAGGATTAGGAGTGTACAGGTTTAGTAGCGTACAGGTTTAGGGGCGTACAGGATTAGGGACGTAAAGGTTTAGGGGCGTACAGGTTTAGGGCGTACAGGATTACGGGCGTACAGGTTTAGGGCTGTAAAGGTTTAGGGGCATACAGGATTAGGGCTGTACAGGTTTAGGAGCGTACAGGCTTAGGGGCATACAGGTTTATGGGTGTACAGGGTCAGGGGTGTTCAGGTTTAGGGGTGTAAAGATTTAGGGGCGTACAGGTTTAGGGGCGTAAAGGTTTAGGGGTGTACAGGTTCAGGGGTGTTCAGGTTTAGGGGTGTACAGGTTTAGGGGCGTACAGGATTAGGAGTGTACAGGTTTAGGGCGTACAGGTTTAGGGGTGTACAGGTTTAGGGGTGTACAGGTTTAGGGGCGTACAGGTTTAGGGGCGTACAGGTTTAGGAGCGTACAGGTTTAGGGGCGTACAGGTTTAGGAGCGTACAGGTTTAGAAGAGTACAGGTTTAGGTCCGTACAGGTTTCGGGTCGTACAGGTTAAGGGGCGTAAAGGTTTAGGAGCGTACAGGTTTAGGGGTGTACAGGATTAGGGGAGTACAGGTTTGGGGGCGTACAGGACTAGGGGTGTACATGTTTAGGAGTCTACAGGTTTAGGAGCCTACAGGTTTAGGGGTGTACAGGATTCGGAGCGTACAGGTTTAGGGGCGTACAGGATTAGGGGCGTACAGGTTTAGGGGCGTACAGGTTTAGGGCTGTACAGGTTTAGGGGCGAACAGGATTAGGGGCGTACAGGTTTAGGGGCGTACAGGTTTAGGGACGTACAGGTTTAGGTCCGTACAGGTTTCGGGTCGTACAGGTTAAGGGGCGTACAGGTTTAGGGGCGTAAAGGATTAGGGGTTTACAGGATTAGGAGCGTACAGGTTTGGGGGCGTATAGGATTAGGGGCGTACATGTTTAGGAGTCTACAGGTTTAGGGGTGTACAGGTTTAGGGGCGTACAGGTTTAGGGGTGTACAGGTTTAGGTGCGTACATGTTTAGGGGCGTAAAGGTTTAGGAGCGTACAGGTTTAGAAGAGTACAGGTTTAGGGGCATACAGGTTTAGGAGCGTACAGGTTTAGGGGCGTACAGGATTAGGGGCCTACAGGATTAGGAGTGCACAGGTTTAAGGGCGTACAGGTTTAGGAGCATACAGGTTTAGAGGCATACAGGTTTAGGGGCGTACAGGTTTAGGGGCGTGCAGGATTCGTGGCGTACAGGATTAGGAGTGCACAGGTTTAGGAGCGTACAGGTTTAGGGGCGTACAGGTTTAGTGGCGTAAATGTTTAGGGGCGTACAGGTTTACGGGCGTACAGGTTTAGGGGCGTAAATGTTTAGGGGCGTACAGGTTTAGGGGTGTACAGGATTAGGGTCATACAGGTTTAGGGGCGTACAGGATTAGGGTCATACAGGTTTAGGGGCGTACATGTTTAGGGGCGTACAGGTTTAGGGGCATACAGGTTTATGGGCGTACAGGATTAGAGGCATACAGGATTAGGAGCGTACAGGTTTAGGGGCGTACAGGTTTAGGGGCGTACAGGATTGGGGCGTTCAGGTTTAGGAGCGTACAGGTTTAGAAGAGTACAGGTTTAGGGGCATACAGGTTTAGGGGCGTACAGGTTTAGGGGCGTACATGTTTAGGGGCGTACAGGTTTAGGGGCATACAGGTTTACGGGCGTACAGCTTTAGGGGCATACAGGTATTGGGGTGTACAGGATTAGGAGCGGACAGGTTTAGGGGTGTACAGGTTTAGGGGCGTACAGGATTAGGGGCGTACAGGTTTAGAGGCATACAAGTTTATGGGCGTACAGGATTAGAGGCATACAGGATTAGGAGCGTACAGGTTTAGGGGCGTACAGGATTAGGGCGTACAGGTTTAGGGGCATACAGGATTAGGGGCGTACAGGTTTAGGGGCGTAAAGGATTACGAGCGTACAGGTTTAGGGGCGTACATGTTTAGGGGCGTACAGTTTCAGGGGCATACAGGTTTAGGGGCGTAAAGGGTTAGGAGTGTACAGGTTTAGGGGCGTAAAGGTTTAGGGGCGTACATGTTTGGGGCGTACAGGATTAGGGGCGTACAGGTTTAGGGGCGTACAGGATTAGGGGCGTACAGGTTTAGGGGCGTACAGGTTTAGGGGCGTAAAGGATTAGGAGCGTACAGGTTTAGGGGCGTACATGTTTAGGGGCGTACAGGTTTAGGGGCATACAGGTTTAGGGGCGTACAGGATTAGGAGTGTACAGGTTTAGGGGCATACAGGTTTAGGGGTGTACAGGTTTAGGGGTGTAAAGATTTGGGGTGTACAGGTTTAGGGGTGTACAGATTTAGGGGCGTACAGGTTTAGGGCTGTACAGGTTTAGGGGCGTACAGGTTTAGGGGCGTACAGGATTAGGTCCGTACCGGTTTCGGGTCGTACAGGTTTAGGGGCGTACAGGTTTAGGAGCGTACAGGTTTAGGGGCGCACAGGATTAGGGGCGTACAGGATTAGGAGTGCACACGTTTAAGAGCGTATAGGTTTAGGAGCATACAGGTTTAGAGGCATACAGGTTTAGGGGCATACAGGTTTAGGGACATACAGGTTTAGGGGCATACAGGTTTAGGGGCGTACAGGATTGGGGCGTTCAGGTTTAGGAGCGTACAGGTTTAGAAGAGTACAGGTTTAGGGGCATACAGGTTTAGGGGCGTACAGGTTTAGGAGCGTAAAGGTTTAGGAGCGTACAGGATTAGGAGTGCACAGGTTTAGGAGCGTACAGGTTTAGGTGCGTACAGGTTTAGGGGCGTACAGGTTTACGGGCGTACAGGTTTGGGGGCGTACAGGTTTGGGGCGTACAGGATTAGGAGTGGACAGGTTTAGGGGTGTACAGGTTTAGGGGCGTACAGGTTTAGGGGCGTACAGGATTAGGGGCGTACAGGATTAGGAGTGGACAGGTTTAGGGGTGTACAGGTTTAGGGGCGTACAGGTTTAGGGGCGTACAGGATTAGGGGCGTACAGGATTAGGGCGTACAGGTTTAGGGGCGTACAGGATTAGGGGCGTACAGGATTAGGAGTGTACAGGTTTAGGGGCGTAAAGGATTAGGAGCGTACAGGTTTAGGGGCGTACATGTTTAGGGGCGTACAGGTTCAGGGGCATATAGGTTTAGGGGCGTACAGGATTAGGAGTGTACAGGTTTGGGGGCGTACAGGTTTAGGGGCGTACATGTTTGGGGCGTACAGGATTAGGGGAGTACAGGTTTAGGAGTGTACAGGTTTAGGGGTGTACAGGTTTAGGGGCGTACATGTTTGGGGCGTACAGGATTAGGGGCGTACAGGTTTAGGGGCGTACAGGATTAGGGGCGTACAGGTTTAGGGGCGTACAGGTTTAGGGGCATACAGGATTAGGGGAGTACAGGTTTGGGGGCGTACAGGACTAGGGGCGTACATGTTTAGGAGTCTACAGGTTTAGGAGCCTACAGGTTTAGGGGTGTACAGGATTCGGAGCGTACAGGTTTAGGGGCGTACAGGATTAGGGGCGTACAGGTTTAGGGGCGTACAGGTTTAGGGCTGTACAGGTTTAGGGGCGAACAGGATTAGGGGCGTACAGGTTTAGGGGCGTACAGGTTTAGGGACGTACAGGTTTAGGTCCGTACAGGTTTCGGGTCGTACAGGTTAAGGGGCGTACAGGTTTAGGGGCGTAAAGGATTAGGGGTTTACAGGATTAGGAGCGTACAGGTTTGGGGGCGTATAGGATTAGGGGCGTACATGTTTAGGAGTCTACAGGTTTAGGGGTGTACAGGTTTAGGGGCGTACAGGTTTAGGGGTGTACAGGTTTAGGTGCGTACATGTTTAGGGGCGTAAAGGTTTAGGAGCGTACAGGTTTAGAAGAGTACAGGTTTAGGGGCATACAGGTTTAGGAGCGTACAGGTTTAGGGGCGTACAGGATTAGGGGCCTACAGGATTAGGAGTGCACAGGTTTAAGGGCGTACAGGTTTAGGAGCATACAGGTTTAGAGGCATACAGGTTTAGGGGCGTACAGGTTTAGGGGCGTGCAGGATTAGTGGCGTACAGGATTAGGAGTGCACAGGTTTAGGAGCGTACAGGTTTAGTGGCGTACAGGTTTAGGAGCGTACAGGTTTACGGGCGTACAGGTTTAGGGGCGTAAATGTTTAGGGGCGTACAGGTTTAGGGGTGTACAGGATTAGGGTCATACAGGTTTAGGGGCGTACAGGATTAGGGTCATACAGGTTTAGGGGCGTACATGTTTAGGGGCGTACAGGTTTAGGGGCATACAGGTTTATGGGCGTACAGGATTAGAGGCATACAGGATTAGGAGCGTACAGGTTTAGGGGCGTACAGGTTTAGGGGCGTACAGGATTGGGGCGTTCAGGTTTAGGAGCGTACAGGTTTAGAAGAGTACAGGTTTAGGGGCATACAGGTTTAGGGGCGTACAGGTTTAGGGGCGTACATGTTTAGGGGCGTACAGGTTTAGGGGCATACAGGTTTACGGGCGTACAGCTTTAGGGGCATACAGGTATTGGGGTGTACAGGATTAGGAGCGGACAGGTTTAGGGGTGTACAGGTTTAGGGGCGTACAGGATTAGGGGCATACAGGTTTAGAGGCATACAAGTTTATGGGCGTACAGGATTAGAGGCATACAGGATTAGGAGCGTACAGGTTTAGGGGCGTACAGGATTAGGGCGTACAGGTTTAGGGGCATACAGGATTAGGGGCGTACAGGTTTAGGGGCGTAAAGGATTACGAGCGTACAGGTTTAGGGGCGTACATGTTTAGGGGCGTACAGTTTCAGGGGCATACAGGTTTAGGGGCGTAAAGGGTTAGGAGTGTACAGGTTTAGGGGCGTAAAGGTTTAGGGGCGTACATGTTTGGGGCGTACAGGATTAGGGGCGTACAGGTTTAGGGGCGTACAGGATTAGGGGCGTACAGGTTTAGGGGCGTACAGGTTTAGGGGCGTAAAGGATTAGGAGCGTACAGGTTTAGGGGCATACAGGTTTAGGGGCGTACAGGATTAGGAGTGTACAGGTTTAGGGGCATACAGGTTTAGGGGTGTACAGGTTTAGGGGTGTAAAGATTTGGGGTGTACAGGTTTAGGGGTGTACAGATTTAGGGGCGTACAGGTTTAGGGCTGTACAGGTTTAGGGGCGTACAGGTTTAGGGGCGTACAGGTTTAGGTCCGTACCGGTTTCGGGTCGTACAGGTTTAGGGGCGTACAGGTTTAGGAGCGTACAGGTTTAGGGGCGCACAGGATTAGGGGCGTACAGGATTAGGAGTGCACACGTTTAAGAGCGTATAGGTTTAGGAGCATACAGGTTTAGAGGCATACAGGTTTAGGGGCATACAGGTTTAGGGACATACAGGTTTAGGGGCATACAGGTTTAGGGGCGTACAGGATTGGGGCGTTCAGGTTTAGGAGCGTACAGGTTTAGAAGAGTACAGGTTTAGGGGCATACAGGTTTAGGGGCGTACAGGTTTAGGAGCGTAAAGGTTTAGGAGCGTACAGGATTAGGGGCGTACAGGCTTAGGAGTGCACAGGTTTAGGAGCGTACAGGTTTAGGTGCGTACAGGTTTAGGGGCGTACAGGTTTACGGGCGTACAGGTTTGGGGGCGTACAGGTTTGGGGCGTACAGGATTAGGAGTGGACAGGTTTAGGGGTGTACAGGTTTAGGGGCGTACAGGTTTAGGGGCGTACAGGATTAGGGGCGTACAGGATTAGGAGTGGACAGGTTTAGGGGTGTACAGGTTTAGGGGCGTACAGGTTTAGGGGCGTACAGGATTAGGGGCGTACAGGATTAGGGCGTACAGGTTTAGGGGCGTACAGGATTAGGGGCGTACAGGATTAGGAGTGTACAGGTTTAGGGGCGTAAAGGATTAGGAGCGTACAGGTTTAGGGGCGTACATGTTTAGGGGCGTACAGGTTCAGGGGCATATAGGTTTAGGGGCGTACAGGATTAGGAGTGTACAGGTTTGGGGGCGTACAGGTTTAGGGGCGTACATGTTTGGGGCGTACAGGATTAGGGGAGTACAGGTTTAGGAGTGTACAGGTTTAGGGGTGTACAGGTTTAGGGGCGTACATGTTTGGGGCGTACAGGATTAGGGGCGTACAGGTTTAGGGGCGTACAGGATTAGGGGCGTACAGGTTTAGGGGCGTACAGGTTTAGGGGCGTAAAGGATTAGAAGCGTACAGGTTTAGGGGCGTACATGTTTAGGGGCGTACAGGTTTAGGGGCATACAGGTTTAGGGGCGTACAGGATTAGGAGTGTACAGGTTTAGGGGCATACAGGTTTAGGGTTGTACAGGTTTGGGGGTGTAAAGATTTAGGGGTGTACAGGTTTAGGGGTGTACAGATTTAGGGGCGTACAGGTTTAGGGCTGTACAGGTTTAGGGCTGTACAGGTTTGGGGCGTACAGGTTTAGGGACGTACAGGTTTAGGTCCATACAGGTTTCGGGTCGTACAGGTTTAGGGGCGTACAGGTTTCGGGTCGTACAGCTTTAGGGGCGTACAGGTTTAGGAGCGTACAGGTTTAGGGGCGCACAGGATTAGGGGCGTACAGGATTAGGAGTGCACAGGTTTAAGAGCGTATAGGTTTAGGAGCATACAGGTTTAGGAGCGTACAGGTTTAGAAGAGTACAGGTTTAGGGGCATACAGGTTTAGGGGCGTACAGGTTTAGGAGCGTACAGGTTTAGGAGCGTACAGGATTAGGGGCGTACAGGCTTAGGAGTGCACAGGTTTAGGAGCGTACAGGTTTAGGGGCGTACAGGTTTAGGGGCGTACATGTTTAGAGGCGTACAGGTTTAGGGGCATACAGGTCTACGGGCGTACAGGTTTAGGGGCGTACAGGTTTTGGGGCGTACAGGATTAGGAGCTGACAGGTTTAGGGGTGTACAGGTTTACGGGCGTACAGGTTTAGGGGCGTACAGGTTTGGGGTGTACAGGATTAGGAGCGTACAGGTTTAGGGGCGTACAGGTTTGGGGTGTACAGGATTAGGAGCGGACAGGTTTAGGGGCGTACAGGTTTAGGGGCGTACATGATTAGGGGCGTACAGGTTTAGGGGCATACAGGTTTACGGGCGTACAGCTTTAGGGGCGGACAGGTTTAGGGGTGTACAGGTTTAGGCGCGTACAGGATTAGGGCGTACAGGTTTAGGGGCATACAGGATTAGGGGCGTACAGGTTTAGGGGCGTAAAGGATTAGGAGCGTACAGGTTTAGGGGCGTACATGTTTAGGGGCGTACAGGTTCAGGGGCATACAGGTTTAGGGGTGTAAAGGGTTAGGAGTGTACAGGTTTAGGGGCGTAAAGGTTTAGGGGCGTACATGTTTGGGGCGTACAGGATTAGGGGCGTACAGGTTTAGGGGCGTACAGGATTAGGGGCGTACAGGTTTAGGGGCGTACAGGTTTAGGGGCGTAAAGGATTAGGAGCGTACAGGTTTAGGGGCGTACATGTTTAGGGGCGTACAGGTTTAGGGGCATACAGGTTTAGGGGCGTACAGGATTAGGAGTGTACAGGTTTAGGGGCATACAGGTTTAGGGGTGTACAGGTTTGGGGGTGTAAAGATTTGGGGTGTACAGGTTTAGGGGTGTACAGATTTAGGGGCGTACAGGTTTAGGGCTGTACAGGTTTAGGGCTGTACAGGTTTAGGGGCGTACAGGTTTAGGGGCGTACAGGTTTAGGTCCGTACAGGTTTCGGGTCGTACAGGTTTAGGGGCGTACAGGTTTAGGAGCGTACAGGTTTAGGGGCGTACAGGATTAGGGGCGTACAGGATTAGGAGTGGACAGGTTTAAGAGCGTATAGGTTTAGGAGCGTACAGGTTTAGGGGTGTACCAGATTAGGGGCGTACAGGATTAGGAGCGTACAGGTTTAGGGGCGTACCAGATTAGGGAGCGTACAGGATTAGGAGCGTACAGGTTTAAGGGCGTACAGGTTTAGGGGCGTACAGGTTCAGGGGCATATAGGTTTAGGGGCGTACAGGATTAGGAGTGTACAGGTTTGGGGGCGTACAGGTTTAGGGGCGTACATGTTTGGGGCGTACAGGATTAGGGGAGTACAGGTTTAGGAGTGTACAGGTTTAGGGGTGTACAGGTTTAGGGGCGTACATGTTTGGGGCGTACAGGATTAGGGGCGTACAGGTTTAGGGGCGTACAGGATTAGGGGCGTACAGGTTTAGGGGCGTACAGGTTTAGGGGCGTAAAGGATTAGAAGCGTACAGGTTTAGGGGCGTACATGTTTAGGGGCGTACAGGTTTAGGGGCATACAGGTTTAGGGGCGTACAGGATTAGGAGTGTACAGGTTTAGGGGCATACAGGTTTAGGGTTGTACAGGTTTGGGGGTGTAAAGATTTAGGGGTGTACAGGTTTAGGGGTGTACAGATTTAGGGGCGTACAGGTTTAGGGCTGTACAGGTTTAGGGCTGTACAGGTTTGGGGCGTACAGGTTTAGGGACGTACAGGTTTAGGTCCATACAGGTTTCGGGTCGTACAGGTTTAGGGGCGTACAGGTTTCGGGTCGTACAGCTTTAGGGGCGTACAGGATTAGGAGTGGACAGGTTTAAGAGCGTATAGGTTTAGGAGCGTACAGGTTTAGGGGCGTACCAGATTAGGGGCGTACAGGATTAGGAGCGTACAGGTTTAGGGGCGTACCAGATTAGGGAGCGTACAGGATTAGGAGCGTACAGGTTTAAGGGCGTACAGGTTTAGGGGCCTACAGGATTAGGAGCGTACAGGTTTAAGGGCGTACAGGTTTAGGGGCCTACAGGATTAGGAGCGTACAGGTTTAGGGGCCTACAGGATTAGGAGCGTACAGGTTTAGGGGCCTACAGGATTAGGAGCGTACAGGTTTAGGGGCGTACAGGATTAGGAGCGTACAGGTTTAAGGGCGTACAGGTTTAGGGGCGTACAAGATTAAGGGCGTACAGGTTTAGGGGCGTACAAGATTAAGGGCGTACAGGATTAGGAGCGTACAGGTTTAGGGGCCTACAGGATTAGGAGCGTACAGGTTTAGGGGCGTACAGGATTAGGAGCGTACAGGTTTAAGGGCGTACAGGTTTAGGGGCGTACAAGATTAAGGGCGTACAGGTTTAGGGGCGTACAAGATTAAGGGCGTACAGGATTAGGAGCGTACAGGTTTAAGGGCGTACAGGTTTAGGGGTGTACAGGATTAGGAGCGTACAGGTTTAGGAGCGTACAGGTTTAGGGGCGAACAGGATTAGGAGCGTACAGGTTTGGGGCGTACAGGTTTGGGGGCGTAAAGGATTAGGAGCGTACAGGTTTAGGGGCGTACAGGATTAGGAGCGTACAGGTTTAGGTGCATACAGGTTTGGGGGCGTACAGGATTAGGGGCGTACATGTTTAGGAGTCTACAGGTTTAGGGGCGTACAGGAATCGGAGCGTACAG
Organism: Telmatherina bonti; assembly: GCF_933228915.1. Taxonomy (NCBI): domain Eukaryota; kingdom Metazoa; phylum Chordata; class Actinopteri; order Atheriniformes; family Telmatherinidae; genus Telmatherina; species Telmatherina bonti. The sequence continues at coordinate 2,848,288 of NC_136631.1, read as the reverse complement.
GTTGAGGGGTAAAGAGGTTTAGGGGTGTACAGGTTTAGGGGCGTACAGGATTAGGAGTGTACAGGTTTAGTAGCGTACAGGTTTAGGGGCGTACAGGATTAGGGACGTAAAGGTTTAGGGGCGTACAGGTTTAGGGCGTACAGGATTACGGGCGTACAGGTTTAGGGCTGTAAAGGTTTAGGGGCATACAGGATTAGGGCTGTACAGGTTTAGGAGCGTACAGGCTTAGGGGCATACAGGTTTATGGGTGTACAGGGTCAGGGGTGTTCAGGTTTAGGGGTGTAAAGATTTAGGGGCGTACAGGTTTAGGGGCGTAAAGGTTTAGGGGTGTACAGGTTCAGGGGTGTTCAGGTTTAGGGGTGTACAGGTTTAGGGGCGTACAGGTTTAGGGGCGTACAGGTTTAGGAGCGTACAGGTTTAGGGGCGTACAGGTTTAGGAGCGTACAGGTTTAGAAGAGTACAGGTTTAGGTCCGTACAGGTTTCGGGTCGTACAGGTTAAGGGGCGTAAAGGTTTAGGAGCGTACAGGTTTAGGGGTGTACAGGATTAGGGGAGTACAGGTTTGGGGGCGTACAGGATTAGGGGCGTACATGTTTAGGAGTCTACAGGTTTAGGAGCCTACAGGTTTAGGGGTGTACAGGATTCGGAGCGTACAGGTTTAGGGGCGTACAGGATTAGGGGCGTACAGGTTTAGGGGCGTACAGGTTTAGGGCTGTACAGGTTTAGGGGCGAACAGGATTAGGGGCGTACAGGATTAGGGGCGTACAGGTTTAGGGACGTACAGGTTTAGGTCCGTACAGGTTTCGGGTCGTACAGGTTAAGGGGCGTACAGGTTTAGGGGCGTAAAGGATTAGGGGTTTACAGGATTAGGAGCGTACAGGTTTGGGGGCGTATAGGATTAGGGGCGTACATGTTTAGGAGTCTACAGGTTTAGGAGTGTACAGGTTTAGGGGCGTACAGGTTTAGGGGTGTACAGGTTTAGGTGCGTACATGTTTAGGGGCGTACAGGTTTAGGAGCGTACAGGTTTAGAAGAGTACAGGTTTAGGGGCATACAGGTTTAGGAGCGTACAGGTTTAGGGGCGTACAGGATTAGGGGCCTACAGGATTAGGAGTGCACAGGTTTAAGGGCGTACAGGTTTAGGAGCATACAGGTTTAGAGGCATACAGGTTTAGAGGCATACAGGTTTAGGGGTGTACAGGTTTAGGGGCGTGCAGGATTAGTGGCGTACAGGATTAGGAGTGCACAGGTTTAGGAGCGTACAGGTTTAGGGGCGTACAGGTTTAGTGGCGTACAGGTTTAGGAGCGTACAGGTTTACGGGCGTACAGGTTTAGGGGCGTAAATGTTTAGGGGCGTACAGGTTTAGGGGTGTACAGGATTAGGGTCATACAGGTTTAGGGGCGTACAGGATTAGGGTCATACAGGTTTAGGGGCGTACATGTTTAGGGGCGTACAGGTTTAGGGGCATACAGGTTTATGGGCGTACAGGATTAGAGGCATACAGGATTAGGAGCGTACAGGTTTAGGGGCGTACAGGTTTAGGGGCGTACAGGATTGGGGCGTTCAGGTTTAGGAGCGTACAGGTTTAGAAGAGTACAGGTTTAGGGGCATACAGGTTTAGGGGCGTACAGGTTTAGGGGCGTACAGGTATTGGGGTGTACAGGATTAGGAGCGGACAGGTTTAGGGGTGTACAGGTTTAGGGGCGTACAGGATTAGGGGCGTACAGGTTTAGAGGCATACAAGTTTATGGGCGTACAGGATTAGAGGCATACAGGATTAGGAGCGTACAGGTTTAGGGGCGTACAGGATTAGGGCGTACAGGTTTAGGGGCATACAGGATTAGGGGCGTACAGGTTTACGGGCGTACAGGTTTAGGGGCATAAATGTTTAGGGGCGTACAGGTTTAGGGTCATACAGGTTTAGGGGCGTACATGTTTAGGGGCGTACAGGTTTAGGGGCATACAGGTTTATGGGCGTACAGGATTAGAGGCATACAGGATTAGGAGCGTACAGGTTTAGGGGCGTACAGGATTGGGGCGTTCAGGTTTAGGAGCATACAGGTTTACGGGCGTACAGCTTTAGGGGCGTACAGGTATTGGGGTGTACAGGATTAGGAGCGGACAGGTTTAGGGGTGTACAGGTTTAGGGGCGTACAGGATTAGGGGCGTACAGGTTTAGAGGCATACAGGATTAGGAGCGTACAGGTTTATGGGCGTACAGGATTAGAGGCATACAGGATTAGGAGCGTACAGGTTTAGGGGCGTACAGGATTAGGGCGTACAGGTTTAGGGGCATACAGGTTTACGGGCGTACAGCTTTAGGGGCGTACAGGTATTGGGGTGTACAGGATTAGGAGCGGACAGGTTTAGGGGTGTACAGGTTTAGGGGCGTACAGGATTAGGGGCGTACAGGTTTAGAGGCATACAAGTTTATGGGCGTACAGGATTAGAGGCATACAGGATTAGGAGCGTACAGGTTTAGGGGCGTACAGGATTAGGGCGTACAGGTTTAGGGGCATACAGGATTAGGGGCGTACAGGTTTAGGGGCGTAAAGGATTAGGAGCGTACAGGTTTAGGGGCGTACATGTTTAGGGGCGTACAGTTTCAGGGGCATACAGGTTTAGGGGCGTAAAGGGTTAGGAGTGTACAGGTTTAGGGGCGTAAAGGTTTAGGGGCGCACATGTTTGGGGCGTACAGGATTAGGGGTGTACAGGTTTAGGGGCGTACAGGATTAGGGGCGTACAGGTTTAGGGGCGTACAGGTTTAGGGGCGTAAAGGATTAGGAGCGTACAGGTTTAGGGGCGTACATGTTTAGGGGCGTACAGGATTAGGGGCGTACAGGTTTAGAGGCATACAAGTTTATGGGCGTACAGGATTAGAGGCATACAGGATTAGGAGCGTACAGGTTTAGGGGCGTACAGGATTAGGGCGTACAGGTTTAGGGGCATACAGGATTAGGGGCGTACAGGTTTACGGGCGTACAGGTTTAGGGGCGTAAATGTTTAGGGGCGTACAGGTTTAGGGTCATACAGGTTTAGGGGCGTACATGTTTAGGGGCGTACAGGTTTAGGGGCATACAGGTTTATGGGCGTACAGGATTAGAGGCATACAGGATTAGGAGCGTACAGGTTTAGGGGCGTACAGGATTGGGGCGTTCAGGTTTAGGAGCGTACATGTTTAGGGGCGTACAGGTTTAGGGGCATACAGGTTTACGGGCGTACAGCTTTAGGGGCGTACAGGTATTGGGGTGTACAGGATTAGGAGCGGACAGGTTTAGGGGTGTACAGGTTTAGGGGCGTACAGGATTAGGGGCGTACAGGTTTAGAGGCGTACAGGTTTAGGGGCGTACAGGATTAGGGCGTACAGGTTTAGGGGCATACAGGATTAGGGGCGTACAGGTTTAGGGGCGTAAAGGATTAGGAGCGTACAGGTTTAGGGGCGTACATGTTTAGGGGCGTACAGTTTCAGGGGCATACAGGTTTAGGGGCGTAAAGGGTTAGGAGTGTACAGGTTTAGGGGCGTAAAGGTTTAGGGGCGCACATGTTTGGGGCGTACAGGATTAGGGGCGTACAGGTTTAGGGGCATACAGGATTAGGGGCGTACAGGTTTAGGGGCGTACAGGTTTAGGGGCGTAAAGGATTAGGAGCGTACAGGTTTAGGGGCGTACATGTTTAGGGGCGTACAGGTTTAGGGGCATACAGGTTTAGGGGCGTACAGGATTAGGAGTGTACAGGTTTAGGGGCATACAGGTTTTAGGGGTGTATAGGTTTAGGGGTGTAAAGATTTGGGGTGTACAGGTTTAGGGGTGTACAGATTTAGGGGCGTACAGGTTTAGGGCTGTACAGGTTTAGGGGCGTACAGGTTTAGGGGCGTACAGGTTTAGGTCCGTACAGGTTTCGGGTCGTACAGGTTTAGGGGCGTACAGGTTTAGGAGCGTACAGGTTTAGGGGCGCACAGGATTAGGGGCGTACAGGATTAGGAGTGCACAGGTTTAAGAGCGTATAGGTTTAGGAGCATACAGGTTTAGAGGCATACAGGTTTAGGGGCATACAGGTTTAGGGACATACAGGTTTAGGGGCATACAGGTTTAGGGGCGTACAGGATTGGGGCGTTCAGGTTTAGGAGCGTACAGGTTTAGAAGAGTACAGGTTTAGGGGCATACAGGTTTAGGGGCGTACAGGTTTAGGAGCGTAAAGGTTTAGGAGCGTACAGGATTAGGGGCGTACAGGCTTAGGAGTGCACAGGTTTAGGAGCGTACAGGTTTAGGTGCGTACAGGTTTAGGGGCGTACAGGTTTACGGGCGTACAGGTTTAGGGGCGTACAGGTTTGGGGCGTACAGGATTAGGAGTGGACAGGTTTAGGGGTGTACAGGTTTAGGGGCGTACAGGTTTAGGGGCGTACAGGATTAGGGGCGTACAGGATTAGGGCGTACAGGTTTAGGGGTGTACAGGATTAGGGGCGTACAGGATTAGGAGTGTACAGGTTTAGGGGCGTAAAGGATTAGGAGCGTACAGGTTTAGGGGCGTACATGTTTAGGGGCGTACAGGTTCAGGGGCATGTAGGTTTAGGGGCGTACAGGATTAGGAGTGTACAGGTTTGGGGGCGTACAGGTTTAGGGGCGTACATGTTTGGGGCGTACAGGATTAGGGGCGTACAGGTTTAGGAGTGTACAGGTTTAGGGGTGTACAGGTTTAGGGGCGTACATGTTTGGGGCGTACAGGATTAGGGGCGTACAGGTTTAGGGGCGTACAGGATTAGGGGCGTACAGGTTTAGGGGTGTACAGGTTTAGGGGCGTAAAGGATTAGAAGCGTACAGGTTTAGGGGCGTACATGTTTAGGGGCGTACAGGTTTAGGGGCATACAGGTTTAGGGGCGTACAGGATTAGGAGTGTACAGGTTTAGGGGCGTACATGTTTAGGGGCGTACAGGTTTAGGGGCATACAGGTTTAGGGGCATACAGGTTTAGGGTTGTACAGGTTTGGGGGTGTAAAGATTTAGGGGTGTACAGGTTTAGGGGTGTACAGATTTAGGGGCGTACAGGTTTAGGGCTGTACAGGTTTAGGGCTTTACAGGTTTGGGGCGTACAGGTTTAGGGGCGTACAGGTTTAGGTCCGTACAGGTTTCGGGTCGTACAGGTTTAGGGGCGCACAGGATTAGGGGCGTACAGGATTAGGAGTGCACAGGTTTAAGAGCGTATAGGTTTAGGAGCATACAGGTTTAGAGGCATACAGGTTTAGGAGCGTACAGGTTTAGAAGAGTACAGGTTTAGGGGCATACAGGTTTAGGGGCGTACAGGTTTAGGAGCGTAAAGGTTTAGGAGCGTACAGGTTTAGGGGCATACAGGTCTACGGGCGTACAGGTATAGGGGCGTACAGGTTTTGGGGCGTACAGGATTAGGAGCTGACAGGTTTAGGGGTGTACAGGTTTACGGGCGTACAGGTTTAGGGGCGTACAGGTTTGGGGTGTACAGGATTAGGAGCGTACAGGTTTAGGGGCGTACAGGTTTGGGGTGTACAGGATTAGGAGCGGACAGGATTAGGGGCGTACAGGTTTAGGGGTGTACAGGTTTAGGGGCGTAAAGGATTAGAAGCGTACAGGTTTAGGGGCGTACATGTTTAGGGGCGTACAGGTTTAGGGGCATACAGGTTTAGGGGCGTACAGGATTAGGAGTGTACAGGTTTAGGGGCATACAGGTTTAGGGTTGTACAGGTTTGGGGGTGTAAAGATTTAGGGGTGTACAGGTTTAGGGGTGTACAGATTTAGGGGCGTACAGGTTTAGGGCTGTACAGGTTTAGGGCTTTACAGGTTTGGGGCGTACAGGTTTAGGGGCGTACAGGTTTAGGTCCGTACAGGTTTCGGGTCGTACAGGTTTAGGGGCGCACAGGATTAGGGGCGTACAGGATTAGGAGTGCACAGGTTTAAGAGCGTATAGGTTTAGGAGCATACAGGTTTAGAGGCATACAGGTTTAGGAGCGTACAGGTTTAGAAGAGTACAGGTTTAGGGGCATACAGGTTTAGGGGCGTACAGGTTTAGGAGCGTAAAGGTTTAGGAGCGTACAGGTTTAGGGGCATACAGGTCTACGGGCGTACAGGTATAGGGGCGTACAGGTTTTGGGGCGTACAGGATTAGGAGCTGACAGGTTTAGGGGTGTACAGGTTTACGGGCGTACAGGTTTAGGGGCGTACAAGTTTGGGGTGTACAGGATTAGGAGCGTACAGGTTTAGGGGCGTACAGGTTTGGGGTGTACAGGATTAGGAGCGGACAGGTTTAGGGGCGTACAGGTTTAGGGGCGTACATGATTAGGGGCGTACAGGTTTAGGGGCATACAGGTTTACGGGCGTACAGCTTTAGGGGCGTACAGGTTTTGGGGCGTACAGGATTAGGAGCGGGCAGGTTTAGGGGTGTACAGGTTTAGGCGCGTACAGGATTAGGGCGTACAGGTTTAGGGGCATACAGGATTAGGGGCGTACAGGTTTAGGGGCGTAAAGGATTAGGAGCGTACAGGTTTAGGGGCGTACATGTTTAGGGGCGTACAGGTTCAGGGGCATACAGGTTTAGGGGCGTAAAGGGTTAGGAGTGTACAGGTTTAGGGGCGTAAAGGTTTAGGGGCGTACATGTTTGGGGCGTACAGGATTAGGGGCGTACAGGTTTAGGGGCGTACAGGATTAGGGGCGTACAGGTTTAGGTGCGTACAGGTTTAGGGGAGTAAAGGATTAGGAGCGTACAGGTTTAGGGGCGTACATGTTTAGGGGCGTACAGGTTTAGGGGCATACAGGTTTAGGGGCGTACAGGATTAGGAGTGTACAGGTTTAGGGGCATACAGGTTTAGGGGTGTACAGGTTTGGGGGTGTAAAGATTTGGGGTGTACAGGTTTAGGGGTGTACAGATTTAGGGGCGTACAGGTTTAGGGCTGTACAGGTTTAGGGCTGTACAGGTTTAGGGGCGTACAGGTTTAGGGGCGTACAGGTTTAGGTCCGTACAGGTTTCGGGTCGTACAGGTTTAGGGGCGTACAGGTTTAGGAGCGTACAGGTTTAGGGGCGTACAGGATTAGGGGCGTACAGGATTAGGAGTGCACAGGTTTAAGAGCGTATAGGTTTAGGAGCATACAGGTTTAGAGGCATACAGGTTTAGGGGCGTACAGGTTTAGGGGCATACAGGTTTTGGGGCATACAGGTTTAGGGGCGTACAGGATTGGGGCGTTCAGGTTTAGGAGCGTACAGGTTTAGAAGAGTACAGGTTTAGGGGCATACAGGTTTAGGGGCGTACAGGCTTAGGAGTGCACAGGTTTAGGAGCGTACAGGTTTAGCTGCGTACAGGTTTAGGGGCGTACATGTTTAGGGGCGTACAGGTTTAGGGGCATACAGGTTTACGGGCGTACAGGTTTAGGGGCGTACAGGTTTTTGGGCGTACAGGATTAAAAGCGGACAGGTAAGGGGTGTACAGGTTTAGGGGCGTACAGGTTTAGGGGCGTACAGGATTAGGGGCGTACAGGATTAGGAGTGTAAAGGGTTTAGGGGCGTAAAGGATTAGGAGCGTACAGGTTTAGGGGCGTACATGTTTAAGGGCGTACAGGTTCAGGGGCATACAGGTTTAGGGGCGTACAGGATTAGGAGTGTACAGGTTTAGGGGCGTACAGGTTTAGGGGCGTACATGTTTGGGGTGTACAGGATTAGGGGCGTACAGGTTTAGGAGTGTACAGGTTTAGGGGCGTACAGGTTTAGGGGCGTACATGTTTGGGGAGTACAGGTTTAGGGGCGTACAGGTTTAGGGGCGTACAGGATTAGGGGCGTACAGGTTTAGGGGCGTACAGGTTTAGGGGCGTAAAGGATTAGAAGCGTACAGGTTTAGGGGCATACAGGTTTAGGGGCGTACAGGATTAGGAGTGTACAGGTTTAGGGGCATACAGGTTTAGGGTTGTACAGGTTTGGGGGTGTAAAGATTTAGGGGTGTACAGGTTTAGGGGTGTACAGATTTAGGGGCGTACAGGTTTAGGGCTGTACAGGTTTAGGGCTGTACAGGTTTGGGGCGTACAGGTTTAGGGGCGTACAGGTTTAGGTCCGTACAGGTTTCGGGTCGTACAGGTTTAGGGGCGTACAGGTTTAGGAGCCTACAGGTTTAGGGGCGCACAGGATTAGGGGCGTACAGGATTAGGGGCGTACAGGTTTAGGGGCGTAAAGGATTAGGAGCGTACAGGTTTAGGGGCGTACATGTTTAGGGGCGTACAGGTTTAGGGGCGTACAGGTTTAGGGGCGTACAGGATTAGGAGTGTACAGGTTTGGGGCAGACAGGTTTAGGGGTGTACAGGTTTGGGGGTATAAAGATTTAGGGGTGTAAAGGTTTAGGGGTGTACAGATTTAGTGGCGTACAGGTTTAGGGCTGTACAGGTTTAGGGCTGTACAGGTTTAGGGGCGTACAGGTTTAGGGGCGTACAGGTTTAGGTCCGTACAGGTTTTGGGTCGTACAGGTTTAGGGGCGTACAGGTTTAGGAGCGTACAAGTTTAGGGGCGTACAGGATTAGGGGCGTACAGGATTAGGAGTGCACAGGTTTAAGAGCGTAAAGGTTTAGGAGCATACATGTTTAGAGGCATACAGGTTTAGGGGCGTACAGGTTTAGAAGAGTACAGGTTTAGGGGCATACAGGTTTAGGGGCATACATGTTTAGGGGCGTACAGGTTTAGGGGCATACAGGTTTACGGGCGTACAGGTTTAGGGGCATACAGGATTAGGAGCGTACAGGTTTAGGGGCGTACATGTTTAGGGGCGTACAGGTTTAGCGGCATACAGGTTTAGGGTCGTACAGGATTAGGAGTGTACAGGTTTAGGGGCGTACATGTTTAGGGCATACAGGATTAGGGGCGTACAGGTTTAGGGTTGTACAGGTATAGGGGCGTACAGGTTTAGGGGCGTACAGGTTTCGGTTCGTACAGGTTTAGGGGCGTACAGATTTAGGGGCGTACAGGTTTAGGGGTGTACAGATTTAGGGGCGTACAGGTTTAGGGCTATTCAGGTTTAGGTCCGTACAGGTTTAGGGGCGTACAGGTTTAGGGCTGTACAGGTTTAGGGGCGAACAGGATTAGGGGCGTACAGGTTTAGGGGCGTACAGGTTTAGGTCCGTACAGGTTTCGGGTTGTACAGGTATAGGGGCGTACAGGTTTAGGGGCGTACAGGTTTCGGGTCGTACAGGTTTAGGGGCGTACAGGTTTAGGGGCGTACAGGTTTAGGGGTGTACAGATTTAGGGCCGTACAGGTTTAGGGCTATTCAGGTTCAGGTCCGTACAGGTTTAGGGGCGTACAGGTTTAGGGGCGTACAGGTTTAGGGGTGTACAGATTTAGGGGTGTACAGATTTAGGGGCGTACAGGATTGGGGGCGTACAGGTTTCGGGTCGTCCAGGGTTTAGGGGCGTACAGGTTTAGGGGCGTACAGGATTAGGAGTGTACAGGTTTAGGGGCGTACAGGTTTAGGGGCGTACATGTTTGGGGCGTACAGGATTAGGGGTGTACAGGTTTAGGGGCGTACAGGATTAGGGGCGTACAGGTTTAGGGGCGTACAGGCTTAGGGGCGTAAAGGTTTAGGGGCGTACAGGTTTAGGGGCGTACATGTTTGGGGCGTACATGATTAGGGGGTTACAGGTTTAGGGGCGTACAGGATTAGGGGCGTACAGGTTTGGGGGCGTACATGTTTAGGGGCGGACAGGTTTAGGGGCATACAGGTTTAGGGGCGTACAGGTTTAGGGGCGTACAGGTTTAGGGGTGTACAGATTTAGGGCCGTACAGGTTTAGGGCTATTCAGGTTCAGGTCCGTACAGGTTTAGGGGCGTACAGGTTTAGGGGCGTACAGGTTTAGGGGTGTACAGATTTAGGGGTGTACAGATTTAGGGGCGTACAGGATTGGGGGCGTACAGGTTTCGGGTCGTACAGGTTTAGGGGCGTACAGGTTTAGGGGCGTACAGGATTAGGGGCGTACAGGTTTAGGGGCGTACAGGATTAGGGGCGTACAGGTTTAGGGGCGTACAGGTTTAGGGGCGTAAAGGTTTAGGGGCGTACAGGTTTGGGGCGTACATGATTAGGGGGTTACAGGTTTAGGGGCGTACAGGATTAGGGGCGTACAGGTTTGGGGGCGTACAGGTTTAGGGGCGTAAAGGATTAGGAGCGTACAGGTTTAGGGGCGTACAGGATTAGGGGCGTACAGGTTTAGGGGCGTACAGGATTAGGGGCGTACAGGTTTAGGGGCGTAAAGGATTAGGAGCGTACAGGTTTAGGGGCGTACATGTTTAGGGGCGTACAGGTTTAGGGGCATACAGGTTTAGGGGCGTACAGGATTAGGAGTGTACAGGTTTGGGGCAGACAGGTTTAGGGGTGTACAGGTTTGGGGGTATAAAGATTTAGGGGTGTACAGGTTTAGGGGTGTACAGGTTTAGGGCTGTACAGGTTTAGGGCTGTACAGGTTTAGGGCTGTACAGGTTTAGGGGCGTACAGGTTTAGGGGCATACAGGTTTAGGTCCGTACAGGTTTCGGGTCGTACAGGTTTAGGGGCGTACAGGTTTAGGGGCGTACACGTTTAGGGGCGTACAGGATTAGGGGCGTACAGGATTACGAGTGCACAGGTTTAAGAGCGTAAAGGTTTAGGAGCATACATGTTTAGAGGCATACAGGTTTAGAGGCATACAGGTTTAGGGGCGTACAGGTTTAGAAGAGTACAGGTTTAGGGGCATACAGGTTTAGGGGCGTACAGGTTTCGGGTCGTACAGGTTTAGGGGCGTACAGGTTTAGGGGCGTACAGGTTTAGGGGTGTACAGGTTTAGGGGCGTACAGGTTTCGGGTCGTACAGGTTTAGGGGCGTACAGGTTTAGGGGCGTACAGGTTTAGGTCCGTACAGGTTTCGGGTTGTACAGGTATAGGGGCGTACAGGTTTAGGGGCGTACAGGTTTCGGGTCGTACAGGTTTAGGGGCGTACAGGTTTAGGGCTGTACAGGTTTAGGGGCGAACAGGATTAGGGGCGTACAGGTTTAGGGGCGTACAGGTTTAGGTCCGTACAGGTTTCGGGTTGTACAGGTATAGGGGCGTACAGGTTTAGGGGCGTACAGGTTTCGGGTCGTACAGGTTTAGGGGCGTACAGGTTTAGGGGCGTACAGGTTTAGGGGTGTACAGATTTAGGGCCGTACAGGTTTAGGGCTATTCAGGTTCAGGTCCGTACAGGTTTAGGGGCGTACAGGTTTAGGGGCGTACAGGTTTAGGGGTGTACAGATTTAGGGGTGTACAGATTTAGGGGCGTACAGGATTGGGGGCGTACAGGTTTCGGGTCGTACAGGTTTAGGGGCGTACAGGTTTAGGGGCGTACAGGATTAGGAGTGTACAGGTTTAGGGGCGTACAGGTTTAGGGGCGTACATGTTTGGTGCGTACAGGATTAGGGGCGTACAGGTTTAGGGGCGTACAGGATTAGGGGCGTACAGGTTTAGGGGCGTACAGGTTTAGGGGCGTAAAGGATTAGGAGTGTACAGGTTTAGGGGCGTACAGGATTAGGGGCGTACAGGTTTAGGGGCGTACAGGATTAGGGGCGTACAGGTTTAGGGGCGTAAAGGATTAGGAGCGTAAAGGTTTAGGGGCGTACATGTTTAGGGGCGTACAGGTTTAGGGGCATACAGGTTTAGGGGCGTACAGGATTAGGAGTGTACAGGTTTGGGGCAGACAGGTTTAGGGGTGTACAGGTTTGGGGGTATAAAGATTTAGGGGTGTACAGGTTTAGGGGTGTACAGGTTTAGGGCTGTACAGGTTTAGGGGCGTACAGGTTTAGGGGCGTACAGGTTTAGGTCCGTACAGGTTTCGGGTCGTACAGGTTTAGGGGCGTACAGGTTTAGGGGCGTACAAGTTTAGGGGCGTACAGGATTAGGGGCGTACAGGATTAGGAGTGCACAGGTTTAAGAGCGTAAAGGTTTAGGAGCATACATGTTTAGAGGCATACAGGTTTAGAGGCATACAGGTTTAGGGGCGTACAGGTTTAGAAGAGTACAGGTTTAGGGGCATACAGGTTTAGGGGCGTACAGGTTTCGGGTCGTACAGGTTTAGGGGCGTACAGGTTTAGGGGCGTACAGGTTTAGGGGTGTACAGATTTAGGGGCGTACAGGTTTAGGGCTTTTCAGGTTTAGGTCCGTACAGGTTTAGGGGCGTACAGGTTTAGGGCTGTTCAGGTTTAGGGCTATTCAGGTTTAGGTCCGTACAGGTATAGGGGCGTACAGGTTTAGGGGCGTACAGGTTTAGGGGTGTACAGATTTATAGGTGTACAGATTTAGGGGCGTACAGGATTGGGGGCGTACAGGTTTCGGGTCGTACAGGTTTAGGGGCGTACAGGTTTAGGGGCGTACAGGATTAGGAGTGTACAGGTTTAGGGGCGTACAGGTTTAGGGGCGTACATGTTTGGGGCGTACAGGATTAGGGGCGTACAGGTTTAGGGGCGTACAGGATTAGGGGCGTACAGGTTTAGGGGCGTACAGGTTTAGGGGCGTAAAGGTTTAGGGGCGTACAGGTTTAGGGGCGTACATGTTTGGGGCGTACATGATTAGGGGGTTACAGGTTTAGGGGCGTACAGGATTAGGGGCGTACAGGTTTGGGGGCCTACAGGTTTAGGGGCGTAAAGGATTAGGAGCGTACAGGTTTCGGGTTGTACAGGTATAGGGGCGTACAGGTTTAGGGGCATACAGGTTTCGGGTCGTACAGGTTTAGGGGCGTACAGGTTTAGGGCTGTACAGGTTTAGGGGCGAACAGGATTAGGGGCGTACAGGTTTAGGGGCGTACAGGATTAGGAGTGTACAGGTTTAGGGGCGTACAGGTTTAGGGGCGTACATGTTTGGTGCGTACAGGATTAGGGGCGTACAGGTTTAGGGGCGTACAGGATTGGGGGCGTACAGGTTTCGGGTCGTACAGGTTTAGGGGCGTACAGGTTTAGGGGCGTACAGGATTAGGAGTGTACAGGTTTAGGGGCGTACAGGTTTAGGGGCGTACATGTTTGGTGCGTACAGGATTAGGGGCGTACAGGTTTAGGGGCGTACAGGATTAGGGGCGTACAGGTTTAGGGGCGTACAGGTTTAGGGGCGTAAAGGATTAGGAGCGTACAGGTTTAGGGGCGTACAGGATTAGGAGCGTACAGGTTTAGGGGCGTACAGGATTAGGGGCGTACAGGTTTAGGGGCGTAAAGGATTAGGAGCGTACAGGTTTAGGGGCGTACATGTTTAGGGGCGTACAGGTTTAGGGGCATACAGGTTTAGGGGCGTACAGGATTAGGAGTGTACAGGTTTGGGGCAGACAGGTTTAGGGGTGTACAGGTTTGGGGGTATAAAGATTTAGGGGTGTACAGGTTTAGGGGTGTACAGGTTTAGGGCTGTACAGGTTTAGGGCTGTACAGGTTTAGCGGCGTACAGGTTTAGGTCCGTACAGGTTTCGGGTCGTACAGGTTTAGGGGCGTACAGGTTTAGGGGCGTACAAGTTTAGGGGCGTACAGGATTAGGGGCGTACAGGATTAGGAGTGCACAGGTTTAAGAGCGTAAAGGTTTAGGAGCATACATGTTTAGAGGCATACAGGTTTAGAGGCATACAGGTTTAGGGGCGTACAGGTTTAGAAGAGTACAGGTTTAGGGGCATACAGGTTTAGGGGCGTACAGGTTTCTGGTCGTACAGGTTTAGGGGCGTACAGGTTTAGGGGTGTACAGATTTAGGGGCGTACAGGTTTAGGGCTATTCAGGTTTAGGTCCGTACAGGTTTAGGGGCGTACAGGTTTAGGGGTGTACAGATTTAGGGGCGTAATGGTTTAGGGCTATTCAGGTTTAGGTCCGTACAGGTTTAGGGGCGTACAGGTTTAGTGGTGTGAAGATTTAGGGGTGTACAGATTTAGGGGCGTAACGGATTAGGGGCGTACAGGTTTCGGGTCGTACAGGTTTAGGGGCGTACAGGTTTAGGGGCGTACATGTTTGGGGCGTACAGGATTAGGGGCGTACAGGTTTAGGGGCGTACAGGATTAGGGGCGTACAGGTTTAGGGGCGTACAGGTTTAGGGGCGTAAAGGTTTAGGGGCGTACAGGTTTAGGGGCGTACATGTTTGGGGCGTACAGGATTAGGGGCGTACAGGTTTAGGGGCGTAATGGATTAGGGGCGTACAGGTTTAGGGGGGGTACAGGTTTAGGGGCGTAAAGGATTAGGAGCGTACAGGTTTAGGGGCGTACAGGATTAGGGGCGTACAGGTTTAGGGGCGTACAGGATTAGGGGCGTACAGGTTTAGGGGCATACAGGTTTAGGGGCGTACAGGTTTCGGGTCGTACAGGTTTAGGGGCGTACAGGTTTAGGGGCGTACAGGTTTAGGGCTGTACAGGTTTAGGGGCGTACAGGTTTAGGTCCGTACATGTTTCGGGTCGTACAGGTTTAGGGGCGTACAGGTTTAGGGGCGTACAAGTTTAGGGGCGTACAGGATTAGGGGCGTACAGGATTAGGAGTGCACAGGTTTAAGAGCGTAAAGGTTTAGGAGCATACATGTTTAGAGGCATACAGGTTTAGAGGCATACAGGTTTAGGGGCGTACAGGTTTAGAAGAGTACAGGTTTAGGGGCATACAGGTTTAGGGGCGTACAGGTTTCTGGTCGTACAGGTTTAGGGGCGTACAGGTTTAGGGGCGTACAGGTTTAGGGGTGTACAGATTTAGGGGCGTACAGGTTTAGGGCTATTCAGGTTTAGGGGCGTACAGGTTTAGGGGTGTACAGATTTAGGGGCGTACAGGTTTAGGGCTATTCAGGTTTAGGTCCGTACAGGTTTAGGGGCGTACAGGTTTAGTGGTGTACAGATTTAGGGGTGTACAGATTTAGGGGCGTAACGGATTAGGGGCGTACAGGTTTCGGGTCGTACAGGTTTAGGGGCTGTACAGGTTTAGGGGCGTACAGGATTAGGAGTGTACAGGTTTAGGGGCGTACAGGTTTAGGGGCGTACATGTTTGGGGCGTACAGGATTAGGGGCGTACAGGTTTAGGGGCGTACAGGATTAGGGGCGTACAGGTTTAGGGGCATACAGGTTTAGGGGCGTAAAGGTTTAGGGGCGTACAGGTTTAGGGGCGTACATGTTTGGGGCGTAAAGGATTAGGGGCGTACAGGTTTAGGGGCGTACAGGATTAGGGGCGTACAGGTTTAGGGGCGTACAGGTTTAGGGGCGTAAAGGATTAGGAGCGTACAGGTTTAGGGGCGTACAGGATTAGGGGCGTACAGGTTTAGGGGCGTACAGGATTAGGGGCGTACAGGTTTAGGGGCATAAAGGTTTAGGGGCGTACAGGTTTCGGGTCGTACAGGTTTAGGGGCGTACAGGTTTAGGGGCGTACAGGTTTAGGGGTGTACAGATTTAGGGGCGTACAGGTTTAGGGCTATTCAGGTTTAGGTCCGTACAGGTTTAGGGGCGTACAGGTTTAGGGCTGTACAGGTTTAGGGGCGAACAGGATTAGGGGCGTACAGGTTTAGGGGCGTACAGGTTTAGGTCCGTACAGGTTTCGGGTTGTACAGGTATAGGGGCGTACAGGTTTAGGGGCGTACAGGTTTCGGGTCGTACAGGTTTAGGGGCGTACAGGTTTAGGGGCGTACAGGTTTAGGGGTGTACAGATTCAGGGGCGTACAGGTTTAGGGCTATTCAGGTTTAGGTCCGTACAGGTTTAGGGGCGTACAGGTTTAGTGGTGTACAGATTTAGGGGTGTACAGATTTAGGGGCGTACAGGATTAGGGGCGTACAGGTTTCGGGTCGTACAGGTTTAGGGGCGTACAGGTTTAGGGGCGTACAGGATTAGGAGTGTACAGGTTTAGGGGCATACAGGTTTAGGGGCGTACAGGTTTCTGGTCGTACAGGTTTAGGGGCGTACAGGTTTAGGGGCATACAGGTTTAGGGGTGTACAGATTTAGGGGCGTACAGGTTTAGGGCTATTCAGGTTTAGGGGCGTACAGGTTTAGGGGTGTACAGATTTAGGGGCGTACAGGTTTAGGGCTATTCAGGTTTAGGTCCGTACAGGTTTAGGGGCGTACAGGTTTAGTGGTGTACAGATTTAGGGGTGTACAGATTTAGGGGCGTAACGGATTAGGGGCGTACAGGTTTCGGGTCGTACAGGTTTAGGGGCTGTACAGGTTTAGGGGCGTACAGGATTAGGAGTGTACAGGTTTAGGGGCGTACAGGTTTAGGGGCGTACATGTTTGGGGCGTACAGGATTAGGGGCGTACAGGTTTAGGGGCGTACAGGATTAGGGGCGTACAGGTTTAGGGGCATACAGGTTTAGGGGCGTAAAGGTTTAGGGGCGTACAGGTTTAGGGGCGTACATGTTTGGGGCGTAAAGGATTAGGGGCGTACAGGTTTAGGGGCGTACAGGATTAGGGGCGTACAGGTTTAGGGGCGTACAGGTTTAGGGGCGTAAAGGATTAGGAGCGTACAGGTTTAGGGGCGTACAGGATTAGGGGCGTACAGGTTTAGGGGCGTACAGGATTAGGGGCGTACAGGTTTAGGGGCATAAAGGTTTAGGGGCGTACAGGTTTCGGGTCGTACAGGTTTAGGGGCGTACAGGTTTAGGGGCGTACAGGTTTAGGGGTGTACAGATTTAGGGGCGTACAGGTTTAGGGCTATTCAGGTTTAGGTCCGTACAGGTTTAGGGGCGTACAGGTTTAGGGCTGTACAGGTTTAGGGGCGAACAGGATTAGGGGCGTACAGGTTTAGGGGCGTACAGGTTTAGGTCCGTACAGGTTTCGGGTTGTACAGGTATAGGGGCGTACAGGTTTAGGGGCGTACAGGTTTCGGGTCGTACAGGTTTAGGGGCGTACAGGTTTAGGGGCGTACAGGTTTAGGGGTGTACAGATTTAGGGGCGTACAGGTTTAGGGCTATTCAGGTTTAGGTCCGTACAGGTTTAGGGGCGTACAGGTTTAGTGGTGTACAGATTTAGGGGTGTACAGATTTAGGGGCGTACAGGATTAGGGGCGTACAGGTTTCGGGTCGTACAGGTTTAGGGGCGTACAGGTTTAGGGGCGTACAGGATTAGGAGTGTACAGGTTTAGGGGCGTACAGGTTTAGGGGCGTACATGTTTGGGGCGTACAGGATTAGGGGCGTACAGGTTTAGGGGCGTACAGGATTAGGGGCGTACAGGTTTAGGGGCGTACAGGTTTAGGGGCGTAAAGGTTTAGGGGCGTACAGGTTTAGGGGCGTACATGTTTGGGGCGTACAGGATTAGGGGCGTACAGGTTTAGGGGCGTACAGGATTAGGGGCGTACAGGTTTAGGGGCGTACAGGTTTAGGGGCGTAAAGGATTAGGAGCGTACAGGTTTAGGGGCGTACAGGATTAGGAGCGTACAGGTTTAGGGGCGTACAGGATTAGGGGCGTACAGGTTTAGGGGCGTACAGGTTTAGGGGCGTAAAGGATTAGGAGCGTACAGGTTTAGGGGCGTACATGTTTAGGGGCGTACAGGTTTAGGGGCATACAGGTTTAGGGGCGTACAGGATTAGGAGTGTACAGGTTTGGGGCAGACAGGTTTAGGGGTGTACAGGTTTGGGGGTATAAAGATTTAGGGGTGTACAGGTTTAGGGGTGTACAGGTTTAGGGCTGTACAGGTTTAGGGGCGTACAGGTTTAGGGGCGTACAGGTTTAGGTCCGTACAGGTTTCGGGTCGTACAGGTTTAGGGGCGTACAGGTTTAGGAGAGTACAAGTTTAGGGGCGTACAGGATTAGGGGCGTACAGGATTAGGAGTGCACAGGTTTAAGAGCGTAAAGGTTTAGGAGCATACATGTTTAGAGGCATACAGGTTTAGAGGCATACAGGTTTAGGGGCGTACAGGTTTAGAAGAGTACAGGTTTAGGGGCATACAGGTTTAGGGGCATACATGTTTAGGGGCGTACAGGTTTAGGGGCATACAGGTTTACGGGCGTACAGGTTTAGGGGCGTACAGGTTTAGGGGTGTACAGATTTAGGGGCGTACAGGTTTAGGGCTATTCAGGTTTAGGTCCGTACAGGTTTAGGGGTGTACAGGTTTAGGGCTGTACAGGTTTAGGGGCTAACAGGATTAGGGGCGTACAGGTTTAGGGGCGTACAGGTTTAGGTCCGTACAGGTTTCGGGTTGTACAGGTATAGGGGCGTACAGGTTTAGGGGCGTACAGGTTTCGGGTCGTACAGGTTTAGGGGCGTACAGGTTTAGGGGCGTACAGGTTTAGGGGTGTACAGATTTAGGGGCGTAAAGTTTTAGGGCTATTCAGGTTTAGGTCCGTACAGGTTTAGGGGCGTACAGGTTTAGGGGTGTACAGATTTAGGGGTGTACAGATGTAGGGGCGTACAGGATTAGGGGCGTACAGGTTTCGGGTCGTACAGGTTTAGGGGATTACAGGTTTAGGGGTGTACAGATTTAGGGGCGTACAGGATTAGGGCTGTACAGGTTTAGGGGTGTACAGATTTAGGGGCGTACAGGTTTAGGGGCGTACAGGTTTAGGGGTGTACAGGTTTAGGGACGTACCGATTTAGGGGTGTACAGGTTTAGGGGCGTACAGGTTTAGGGGTGTACAGGTTTAGGGGCGTACCGATTTAGGGGTGTACATGTTTATGGGCGTACAGGTTTATGGGCGTACAGGTTTAGGGCTGTACAGGTTTGGGGGCCTACAGGTTTAGGGGCGTAAAGGATTAGGAGCGTACAGGTTTCGGGTTGTACAGGTATAGGGGCGTACAGGTTTAGGGGCGTACAGGTTTCGGGTCGTACAGGTTTAGGGGCGTACAGGTTTAGGGCTGTACAGGTTTAGGGGCGAACAGGATTAGGGGCGTACAGGTTTAGGGGCGTACAGGATTAGGAGTGTACAGGTTTAGGGGCGTACAGGTTTAGGGGCGTACATGTTTGGTGCGTACAGGATTAGGGGCGTACAGGTTTAGGGGCGTACAGGATTGGGGGCGTACAGGTTTCGGGTCGTACAGGTTTAGGGGCGTACAGGTTTAGGGGCGTACAGGATTAGGAGTGTACAGGTTTAGGGGCGTACAGGTTTAGGGGCGTACATGTTTGGTGCGTACAGGATTAGGGGCGTACAGGTTTAGGGGCGTACAGGATTAGGGGCGTACAGGTTTAGGGGCGTACAGGTTTAGGGGCGTAAAGGATTAGGAGCGTACAGGTTTAGGGGCGTACAGGATTAGGGGCGTACAGGTTTAGGGGCGTACAGGATTAGGGGCGTACAGGTTTAGGGGCGTAAAGGATTAGGAGCGTACAGGTTTAGGGGCGTACATGTTTAGGGGCGTACAGGTTTAGGGGCATACAGGTTTAGGGGCGTACAGGATTAGGAGTGTACAGGTTTGGGGCAGACAGGTTTAGGGGTGTACAGGTTTGGGGGTATAAAGATTTAGGGGTGTACAGGTTTAGGGGTGTACAGGTTTAGGGCTGTACAGGTTTAGGGCTGTACAGGTTTAGCGGCGTACAGGTTTAGGTCCGTACAGGTTTCGGGTCGTACAGGTTTAGGGGCGTACAGGTTTAGGGGCGTACAAGTTTAGGGGCGTACAGGATTAGGAGTGCACAGGTTTAAGAGCGTAAAGGTTTAGGAGCATACATGTTTAGAGGCATACAGGTTTAGAGGCATACAGGTTTAGGGGCGTACAGGTTTAAAAGAGTACAGGTTTAGGGGCATACAGGTTTAGGGGCGTACAGGTTTCTGGTCGTACAGGTTTAGGGGCGTACAGGTTTAGGGGTGTACAGATTTAGGGGCGTACAGGTTTAGGGCTATTCAGGTTTAGGTCCGTACAGGTTTAGGGGCGTACAGGTTTAGTGGTGTACAGATTTAGGGGTGTACAGATTTAGGGGCGTAACGGATTAGGGGCGTACAGGTTTCGGGTCGTACAGGTTTAGGGGCGTACAGGTTTAGGGGCGTACAGGATTAGGAGTGTACAGGTTTAGGGGCGTACAGGTTTAGGGGCGTACATGTTTGGGGCGTACAGGATTAGGGGCGTACAGGTTTAGGGGCGTACAGGATTAGGGGCGTACAGGTTTAGGGGCATACAGGTTTAGGGGCGTAAAGGTTTAGGGGCGTACAGGTTTAGGGGCGTACATGTTTGGGGCGTAAAGGATTAGGGGCGTACAGGTTTAGGGGCGTACAGGATTAGGGGCGTACAGGTTTAGGGGCGTACAGGTTTAGGGGCGTAAAGGATTAGGAGCGTACAGGTTTAGGGGCATACAGGATTAGGGGCGTACAGGTTTAGGGGCGTACAGGATTAGGGGCGTACAGGTTTAGGGGCATAAAGGTCTAGGGGCGTACAGGTTTCGGGTCGTACAGGTTTAGGGGCGTACAGGTTTAGGGGCGTACAGGTTTAGGGGTGTACAGATTTAGGGGCGTACAGGTTTAGGGCTATTCAGGTTTAGGTCCGTACAGGTTTAGGGGCGTACAGGTTTAGGGCTGTACAGGTTTAGGGGCGAACAGGATTAGGGGCGTACAGGTTTAGGGGCGTACAGGTTTAGGTCCGTACAGGTTTCGGGTTGTACAGGTATAGGGGCGTACAGGTTTAGGGGCGTACAGGTTTCGGGTCGTACAGGTTTAGGGGCGTACAGGTTTAGGGGCGTACAGGTTTAGGGGTGTACAGATTTAGGGGCGTACAGGTTTAGGGCTATTCAGGTTTAGGTCCGTACAGGTTTAGGGGCGTACAGGTTTAGTGGTGTACAGATTTAGGGGTGTACAGATTTAGGGGCGTACAGGATTAGGGGCGTACAGGTTTCGGGTCGTACAGGTTTAGGGGCGTACAGGTTTAGGGGCGTACAGGATTAGGAGTGTACAGGTTTAGGGGCGTACAGGTTTAGGGGCGTACATGTTTGGGGCGTACAGGATTAGGGGCGTACAGGTTTAGGGGCGTACAGGATTAGGGGCGTACAGGTTTAGGGGCGTACAGGTTTAGGGGCGTAAAGGTTTAGGGGCGTACAGGTTTAGGGGCGTACATGTTTGGGGCGTACAGGATTAGGGGCGTACAGGTTTAGGGGCGTACAGGATTAGGGGCGTACAGGTTTAGGGGCGTACAGGTTTAGGGGCGTAAAGGATTAGGAGCGTACAGGTTTAGGGGCGTACAGGATTAGGAGCGTACAGGTTTAGGGGCGTACAGGATTAGGGGCGTACAGGTTTAGGGGCGTACAGGTTTAGGGGCGTAAAGGATTAGGAGCGTACAGGTTTAGGGGCGTACATGTTTAGGGGCGTACAGGTTTAGGGGCATACAGGTTTAGGGGCGTACAGGATTAGGAGTGTACAGGTTTGGGGCAGACAGGTTTAGGGGTGTACAGGTTTGGGGGTATAAAGATTTAGGGGTGTACAGGTTTAGGGGTGTACAGGTTTAGGGCTGTACAGGTTTAGGGGCGTACAGGTTTAGGGGCGTACAGGTTTAGGTCCGTACAGGTTTCGGGTCGTACAGGTTTAGGGGTGTACAGGTTTAGGAGCGTACAAGTTTAGGGGCGTACAGGATTAGGGGCGTACAGGATTAGGAGTGCACAGGTTTAAGAGCGTAAAGGTTTAGGAGCATACATGTTTAGAGGCATACAGGTTTAGAGGCATACAGGTTTAGGGGCGTACAGGTTTAGAAGAGTACAGGTTTAGGGGCATACAGGTTTAGGGGCATACATGTTTAGGGGCGTACAGGTTTAGGGGCATACAGGTTTACGGGCGTACAGGTTTAGGGGCGTACAGGTTTAGGGGTGTACAGATTTAGGGGCGTACAGGTTTAGGGCTATTCAGGTTTAGGTCCGTACAGGTTTAGGGGTGTACAGGTTTAGGGCTGTACAGGTTTAGGGGCTAACAGGATTAGGGGCGTACAGGTTTAGGGGCGTACAGGCTTAGGTCCGTACAGGTTTCGGGTTGTACAGGTATAGGGGCGTACAGGTTTAGGGGCCTACAGGTTTCGGGTCGTACAGGTTTAGGGGCGTACAGGTTTAGGGGCGTACAGGTTTAGGGGTGTACAGATTTAGGGGCGTAAAGTTTTAGGGCTATTCAGGTTTAGGTCCGTACAGGTTTAGGGGCGTACAGGTTTAGGGGCGTACAGGTTTAGGGGCGTACAGGTTTAGGGGTGTACAGATTTAGGGGTGTACAGATGTAGGGGCGTACAGGATTAGGGGCGTACAGGTTTCGGGTCGTACAGGTTTAGGGGATTACAGGTTTAGGGGTGTACAGATTTAGGGGCGTACAGGATTAGGGCTGTACAGGTTTAGGGGTGTACAGATTTAGGGGCGTACAGGTTTAGGGGCGTACAGGTTTAGGGGTGTACAGGTTTAGGGACGTACCGATTTAGGGGTGTACAGGTTTAGGGGCGTACAGGTTTAGGGGTGTACAGGTTTAGGGGCGTACCGATTTAGGGGTGTACATGTTTATGGGCGTACAGGTTTATGGGCGTACAGGTTTAGGGGCGTAAAGGTTTAGGGACGTACAGGTTTAGGGCTGTACAGGTTTAGGGGCGTACAGGTTTAGGGGCGTACAGGTTTAGGGGTGTAAAGATTTAGGGGCGTACAGGTCTAGGGCTGTACAGGTTTAGGGGCGTACAGGTTTAGGGGCGTACAGGTTTAGGGCTGTTCAGGTTTAGGGGCGAACAGGATTAGGGGCGTACAGGTTTAGGGGCGTACAGGTTTAGGTCCGTACAGGTTTCGGGTCGTACTGGTTTAGGGGCGTACAGGTTTAGGGGTGTACAGATTTAGGGGAGTCCAGGATTAGGGGCGTACAGGTTTCGGGTCGTACAGGTTTAGGGGCGTACAGGTTTAGGGGTGTACAGATTTAGGGGCGTACAGGATTAGGGCTGTACAGGTTTAGGGCATACAGGTTTAGGGGCGTAAAGGTTTAGGGGCGTACAGGTGTAGGGGTGTACAGATTTAGGGGCGTACAGGATTAGGGCTGTACAGGTTTAGGGCATACAGGTTTAGGGGCGTACAGGTTTAGGGGTGTACAGATTTAGGGGCGTACAGGTTTAGGGGCGTACAGGTTTAGGGGCGTAAAGGTTTAGGGGTGTACAGGTTTAGGGGTGTACAGGTTTAGGGGCGTACCGGTTTAGGGGTGTACAGGTTTAGGGGCGTACAGGTTTAGGGGCGTACAGATTAAGGGGCGTACAGGTTTTGGGGCGTACAGTTTTAGGGGCGTACAGGTTTAGGGGCATACAGGATTAGGAATGTACAGGTTTAAGGGCATACAGGTTTAAGGGTGTCAAGATTTAGGGGTGTACAGGTTAAGGGGTGTACAGATTTACGGGCGTACAGGTTTAGGGCTGTACAGGTTTAGGTCCGTACAGGTTTCGGGTCGTACAGGTTTAGGGGCGTACAGGTTTAGGGGTGTAAAGATTTAGGGGCGTACAGGTCTAGGGCTGTACAGGTTTGGGGGCGTACAGGTTTAGGGGCGTACAGGTTTAGTGCTGTTCAGGTTTAGGGGCGAACAGGATTAGGGGCGTACAGGTTTAGGGGCGTACAGGTTTAGGTCCGTACAGGTTTCGGGTCGTACAGGTTTAGGGGCGTACAGGTTTAGGGGTGTACAGGTTTAGGGGTGTACAGATTTAGGGGCGTACAGGTTTAGGGCTGTACAGGTTTAGGTCCGTACAGGTTTCGGGTCGTACAGGTTTAGGGGCGTACAGGTTTAGGGGTGTAAAGATTTAGGGGCGTACAGGTCTAGGGCTGTACAGGTTTGGGGGCGTACAGGTTTAGGGGCGTACAGGTTTAGGGCTGTTCAGGTTTAGGGGCGAACAGGATTAGGGGCGTACAGGTTTAGGGGCGTACAGGTTTAGGTCCGTACATGTTTCGGGTCGTACAGGTTTAGGGGCGTACAGGTTTAGGGGCGTACAGGTTTCGGGTCGTACAGGTTTAGGGGCGTACAGGTTTAGGGGCGTACAGGTTTGGGGGCGTAAAGATTTAGGGGTGTACAGATTTAGGGGCGTACAGGATTGGGGCGTACAGGTTTCGGGTCGTACAGGTTTAGGGGCGTACAGGTTTAAGGGTGTACAGATTTAGGGGCGTACAGGTTTAGGGGCGTACAGGTTTAGGTCCGTACAGGTTTCGGGTCGTACTGGTTTAGGGGCGTACAGGTTTAGGGGTGTACAGATTTAGGGGAGTCCAGGATTAGGGGCGTACAGGTTTCGGGTCGTACAGGTTTAGGGGCGTACAGGTTTAGGGGTGTACAGATTTAGGGGCGTACAGGATTAGGGCTGTACAGGTTTAGGGCATACAGGTTTAGGGGCGTAAAGGTTTAGGGGCGTACAGGTGTAGGGGTGTACAGATTTAGGGGCGTACAGGATTAGGGCTGTACAGGTTTAGGGCATACAGGTTTAGGGGCGTACAGGTTTAGGGGTGTACAGATTTAGGGGCGTACAGGTTTAGGGGCGTACAGGTTTAGGGGCGTAAAGGTTTAGGGGTGTACAGGTTTAGGGGTGTACAGGTTTAGGGGCGTACCGGTTTAGGGGTGTACAGGTTTAGGGGCGTACAGGTTTAGGGGCGTACAGATTAAGGGGCGTACAGGTTTTGGGGCGTACAGTTTTAGGGGCGTACAGGTTTAGGGGCATACAGGATTAGGAATGTACAGGTTTAAGGGCATACAGGTTTAAGGGTGTCAAGATTTAGGGGTGTACAGGTTAAGGGGTGTACAGATTTAGGGGCGTACAGGTTTAGGGCTGTACAGGTTTAGGTCCGTACAGGTTTCGGGTCGTACAGGTTTAGGGGCGTACAGGTTTAGGGGTGTAAAGATTTAGGGGCGTACAGGTCTAGGGCTGTACAGGTTTGGGGGCGTACAGGTTTAGGGGCGTACAGGTTTAGTGCTGTTCAGGTTTAGGGGCGAACAGGATTAGGGGCGTACAGGTTTAGGGGCGTACAGGTTTAGGTCCGTACAGGTTTCGGGTCGTACAGGTTTAGGGGCGTACAGGTTTAGGGGTGTACAGGTTTAGGGGTGTACAGATTTAGGGGCGTACAGGTTTAGGGCTGTACAGGTTTAGGTCCGTACAGGTTTCGGGTCGTACAGGTTTAGGGGCGTACAGGTTTAGGGGTGTAAAGATTTAGGGGCGTACAGGTCTAGGGCTGTACAGGTTTGGGGGCGTACAGGTTTAGGGGCGTACAGGTTTAGGGCTGTTCAGGTTTAGGGGCGAACAGGATTAGGGGCGTACAGGTTTAGGGGCGTACAGGTTTAGGTCCGTACATGTTTCGGGTCGTACAGGTTTAGGGGCGTACAGGTTTAGGGGCGTACAGGTTTCGGGTCGTACAGGTTTAGGGGCGTACAGGTTTAGGGGCGTACAGGTTTGGGGGCGTAAAGATTTAGGGGTGTACAGATTTAGGGGCGTACAGGATTGGGGCGTACAGGTTTCGGGTCGTACAGGTTTAGGGGCGTACAGGTTTAAGGGTGTACAGATTTAGGGGCGTAAAGGATTAGGGCTGTACAGGTTTAGGGGTGTACAGATTTAGGGCTGTACAGGTTTAGGTCCGTACAGGTCTAGGGCTGTACAGGTTTAGGGGCGTACAGGTTTAGGGGCGTACAGGTTTAGGGCTGTTCAGGTTTAGGGGCGAGCAGGATTAGGGTCGTACAGGTTTAGGGGCGTACAGGTTTAGGGGCGTACAGGTTTTGGGTCGTACAGGTTTAGGGGCGTACAGGTTTAGGGGCGTACAGGTTTAGGGTTGTACAGATCTAGGGGCCTCCAGGATTAGGGGCGTACAGGTTTCGGGTCGTACAGGTTTAGGGGCGTACAGGTTTAGGGGTGTACAGATTTAGGGGCGTACAGCATTAGGGCTGTACAGGTTTAGGGCGTACAGGTTTAGGGGCGTACAGGTTTAGGGGCGTACAGGTTTAGGGGCGTACAGATTTAGGGGCGTACAGGATTAGGGCTGTACAGGTTTAGGGGCGTACAGGTTTAGGGGCGTACCGGTTTAGGGGTGTATAGGTTTAGGGGCGTACAGGTTTAGGGGCATACAGATTAAGGGGCGTACAGGTATTGTTGCGTACAGGTTTAGGGGCGTACAGGTTTAGGGGCGTACAGGTTTAGGGGTGTACAGATTTAGGGGCGTACAGGTTTAGGGGCGTACAGGTTTAGGGGTGTACAGGTTTAGGGGTGTACAGGTTTAGGGGCGTACCGATTTAGGGGCGTACAGGTTTAGGGGCGTACAGGTTTAGGGGCGTACAGGATTAGGGGTGTACAGGTTTCGGGTCGTACAGGTTTAGGGGCGTACAGGTTTAGGGGTGTCCAGATTTAGGGGCGTATAGGATTAGGGCTGTACAGGTTTAGGGGTGTACAGATTTAGGGGAGTACAGGTTTAGGGGCGTACAGGTTTAGGGGTGTACAGGTTTAGGGGCGTACAGGTTTAGGGGCGTACCGGTTTAGGGGCGTACAGGTTTAGGGGCGTACAGATTAAGGGGCGTACAGGTTTTGGGGCGTACAGGTTTAGGCGCGTACAGGTTTAGGGGTGTACAGGTTTAGGGGCGTACAGGTTTAGGGGCGTACAGGTTTAGGGGTTTACAGGTTTAGGGGCGTACAGGTTTAGGGGCGTACAGTTTTAGGGGCGTACAGGTTTAGGGGCATACAGGATTAGGAGTGTACAGGTTTAGGGGCGTACAGGTTTAGGGGTGTAAAGATTTAGGGGCGTACAGGTCTAGGGCTGTACAGGTTTAGGGGCGTAAAGGTTTAGGGGCGTACAGGTTTAGGGCTGTTCAGGTTTAGGGGCGAACAGGATTAGGGGCGTACAGGTTTAGGTCGGTACAGGTTTCGGGTCGTACAGGTTTAGGGGCGTACAGGTTTAGGGGCGTACAGGTTTAGGGGTGTACAGGTTTAGGGGCGTCCAGGATTAGGGACGTACAGGTTTCGGGTCGTACAGGTTTAGTGGCGTACAGGTTTAGGGGTGTACAGATTTAGGGGCGTACAGGATTAGGGCTGTACAGGTTTAGGGCGTACAGGTTTAGGGGCGTACAGGTTTAGGGGTGTACAGGTTTAGGGGTGTACATATTTAGGGGCGTACCGGTTTAGGGGTGTACAGGTTTAGGGGCGTACAGATTAAGGGGCGTACAGGTTTTGGGGCGTACAGTTTTAGGGGCGTACAGGTTTAGGGGCATACAGGATTAGGAATGTACAGGTTTAAGGGCATACAGGTTTAAGGGTGTCAAGATTTAGGGGTGTACAGATTTAGGGGCGTACAGGTTTAGGGCTGTACAGGTTTAGGTCCGTACAGGTTTCGGGTCGTACAGGTTTAGGGGCGTACAGGTCTAGGGCTGTACAGTATTGGGGGCGTACAGGTTTAGGGGCGTATAGGTTTAGTGCTGTTCAGGTTTAGGGGCGAACAGGATTAGGGGCGTACAGGTTTAGGGGCGTACAGGTTTAGGTCCGTACAGGTTTCGGGTCGTACAGGTTTAGGGGCGTACAGGTTTAGGGGTGTACAGGTTTAGGGGTGTACAGATTTAGGGGCGTACAGGTTTAGGGCTGTACAGGTTTAGGTCCGTACAGGTTTCGGGTCGTACAGGTTTAGGGGCGTACAGGTTTAGGGGTGTAAAGATTTAGGGGCGTACAGGTCTAGGGCTGTACAGGTTTGGGGGCGTACAGGTTTAAGGGCGTACAGGTTTAGGGCTGTTCAGGTTTAGGGGCGAACAGGATTAGGGGCGTACAGGTTTAGGGGCGTACAGGTTTAGGTCCGTACATGTTTCGGGTCGTACAGGTTTAGGGGCGTACAGGTTTAGGGGCGTACAGGTTTCGGGTCGTACAGGTTTAGGGGCGTACAGGTTTAGGGGCGTACAGGTTTGGGGGCGTACAGATTTAGGGGTGTACAGATTTAGGGGCGTACAGGATTGGGGCGTACAGGTTTCGGGTCGTACAGGTTTAGGGGCGTACAGGTTTAAGGGTGTACAGATTTAGGGGCGTACAGGATTAGGGCTGTACAGGTTTAGGGGTGTACAGATTTAGGGCTGTACAGGTTTAGGTCCGTACAGGTTTAGGGGCGTACAGGTTTAGGGGTGTAAAGATTTAGGGGCGTACAGGTCTAGGGCTGTACAGGTTTAGGGGCGTACAGGTTTAGGGGCGTACAGGTTTAGGGCTGTTCAGGTTTAGGGGCGAACAGGATTAGGGTCGTACAGGTTTAGGGGCGTACAGGTTTAGGGGCGTACAGGTTTAGGGGCGTACAGGTTTAGGGGCGTACCGATTTAGGGGCGTACAGGTTTAGGGCTGTACAGGTTTAGGGCGTACAGGTTTAGGGGCGTACAGGTTTAGGGGTGTACAGGTTTAGGGGTGTACATATTTAGGGGCGTACCGGTTTAGGGGTGTACAGGTTTAGGGGCGTACAGATTTAGGGGCGTACAGATTAAGGGGCGTACAGGTTTAGGGTCGTACAGGTTTAGGGGCGTACAGGTTTAGGGGCGTACAGTTTTAGGGGCGTACAGGTTTAGGGGCGTACAGGATTAGGAGTGTACAGGTTTAGGGGCATACAGGTTTAAGGGTGTAAAGATTTAGGGGTGTACAGGTTTAGGGGTGTACAGATTTAGGGGCGTACAGGTTTAGGGGTGTACAGATTTAGGGGCGTCCAGGATTAGGGGCGTACAGGTTTCGGGTCGTACAGGTTTAGGGGCGTACAGGTTTAGGGGTGTACAGATTTAGGGGCGTACAGGATTAGGGCTGTACAGGTTTAGGGCATACAGGTTTAGGGGCGTACAGGTTTAGGGGTGTACAGGTTTAGGGGTGTACAGATTTAGGGGCGTACCGGTTTAGGGGTGTACAGGTTTAGGGGCGTACAGGTTTAGGGGCGTACAGATTAAGGGGCGTACAGGTTTTGGGGCGTACAGGTTTAGGGTCGTACAGGTTTAGGGGTGTACAGGTTTAGGGGCGTACAGGTTTAGGGGCGTACAGATTAAGGGGCGTACAGGTTTTGGGGCGTACAGGTTTAGGGTCGTACAGGTTTAGGGGTGTACAGGTTTAGGGGCGTACAGGTTTAGGGGTTTACAGGTTTAGGGGCGTACAGGTTTAGGGGCGTACAGGTTTAGGGGCATACAGTTTTAGGGGCGTACAGGTTTAGGGGCGTACAGGATTAGGAGTGTACAGGTTTAGGGGCATACAGGTTTAAGGGTGTAAAGATTTAGGGGTGTACAGGTTTAGGGGTGTACAGATTTAGGGGCGTACAGGTTTAGGGCTGTACAGGTTTAGGTCCGTACAGGTTTCGGGTCGTACAGGTTTAGGGGCGTACAGGTTTAGGGGTGTAAAGATTTAGGGGCGTACAGGTCTAGGGCTGTACAGGTTTAGGGGCGTACAGGATTAGGGGCGTACAGGTTTAGGGCTGTTCAGGTTTAGGGGCGAACAAGATTAGGGGCGTACAGGTTTAAGGGCGTACAGGTTTAGGTCCGTACAGGTTTCGGGTCGTACAGGTTTAGGGCTGTTCAGGTTTAGGGGCGAACAAGATTAGGGGCGTACAGGTTTAAGGGCGTACAGGTTTAGGTCCGTACAGGTTTCGGGTCGTACAGGTTTAGGGGCGTACAGGTTTAGGGGCGTACAGGTTTCGGGTCGTACAGGTTTAGGGGCGTACAGGTTTAGGGGCGTACAGGTTTAGGGGTATACAAGGTTGAAAACTGGTTCCTTACAAATCAACTCGCAATGATTTTAAGCATTTATTTATCATGTAATCTTCACTGACTTGAAAATGCATTTCTTACCCTGTGAAGTTGCTTCTATATATGATAACTCTATCTTTCTTTATTCAGACTCTAGGTGCATTCAATAAACAAAAAGTCCAGACATAAAAACATATTTACTAAAGGTATTTGTACCGGTGTTTCTACGTAGCAGACTGACATATCACGGTACTGAGTGCAGGCTGAAAGAACATTCTCATCGTCTTCTAATTTAAGGAACAGATTATGTAATTGATCTGATGCTGTAAATCAGAAACTTGAGCTTTTTTGTTTTAGTTTTCTTTTACCAAATTGCAGTGGCCTTTAAGACTTTGCAGATCGACCCAAAATCAATATGATAATCCCCAGGCTGGTAACGGTATCAATTAAATTCCAGAATGATATCTATATTTTCCTTCTTTTATTCTTAAATAAAGGAATTTTAATTCAGTTTAGAACTAAACTGGTTTTGCTTTGGAATTTGTTTTTCCTCAGTCAGGTGTGACAATATGGAAATCTGTAATCTTTTATTTTGTGACATTGTTTCTGTTGTTATTTTATATTATTTACAAACTAAACAGCTTTAAAGATTTGTTAAAAAGTGTCATTTCACAAAAATCTTTGTGCTGTGTTTTATTACAATCCTGATCAACATTTAAAGGCAATATAAATAAATGATTGTTGAATTGGAAGCATAAAGCATTCACAAATAGAATAAATGCACAAGTCAGAAACTGCATCTTCTTGAATCTGCATAGTATAAAGAATATTTCAGTCCAGGTTTGCAGAGTCTAAGTCTTGTCGTTTTTTGTCATGACCTGGTGTAACGCAGTCTAGTTTTCCAAAAATTCAGTGGAATTGCTCTTTACACATATTGAATTTCTCTTTGAGGATTAATAAAGTTTCATTTAATTTTATATTGTGAACTGGAAGCAAAGTTCAGTCTCTTCATTTAGGCTGGAGCAGAAGACGGATATACAGACAGATGGACAGTTTCATCCGTCTACCGCGTTGGTATATCCATCATTAGATGCTGAAAATGGAGCAATACCACCAGAAACCACCGGAGGCAGTGTCAAGTTGTATAGCTGACACACCGCCAGAGAAGAAGAAGGGGAACAGGAAGAAGATGAAGTAGAAACCAAATAAAGAAGACAGAAGAACTTGAGGAAAGCGGCAGAAACCCTTTCTTCTGGTGTTCCTGGACGGTTGTAACGTATATGGTTGTATAGCGGTGTGTTACCTCTACCAGCCGATGTCAAAACTCTGAACTCAGCCCTGCCCCCTAGTGGAGGAACTAACTTAACAACCATGGCAGCGTAAAAGACACATGGATATGTGAGGATGGAGACGTATCACGTCTGAATCCTCATTTTCATACGTAAAGGAGCAGAAATGGACCTTAAGACATCAAGCTGTTGTGTAGCTGATGCATCTATCCAGCTTCTATCCCACCTGCCAGGTAAGGATACGCCTCCAGAGATCAGGGTTTACCGTCCGGTACTTATCCACACCCGCTGCTAGAATGGGTTTATAGAACCGAGGTGAGTCTCAGGTGACGTTCAGCTATGAAAACAAGCCTCTACAAACCACTGACGCTCTTGTTGCTCCACTACCGCAGCTGAGCGAAATCCTCTACAGGCTTGCATGTCAGTCACCCCTCCATGTAGGCCAAGTACCTGGACACGCTGCCAGACAGCTGAACACTCACAAATGCCCTGAAATGCTGAGGGTCACGCTGAATTGCAGGACATTATATCCAAAGATCCCGGACAGCAGAGTAATTTCACTCTAACATGGCGTAACTAAGACCCCAGGGTACAGATCCCCCATGAAGAACTGGAGCACCAACGCCAAACACTGACGCAAGTAGCGGAGCAGGATGGTGGGAACGGACCTCAGGGGTGGATTCCAAGCAACTCAGTGGAAAAACTTGGATCCAACTCTTGTGTTTGATCCATCTCTGTGGAGAGAAGCTGCCAGGAAGACAAATATCCCCGTACAAGAAGGATTGATAAAGATGGCGCTGAAAAGCATGTAGCTGGAGGTAAAAGGTGTATTCTCTACTGAACATGGCGATGTGCTGAGTTCATGTTAATACCGGAAATCTGTTATTACCTAAAGATTAAATGGATTTTGTTTCTTTTTCTGTACATACGTAACATTAAGCCTTCGTACAAAAGAGACAGAACCTGAACCAGACCAATAGGAAGGGTTGGGTGCTCTCGCGGTTTCAAATGAAAAAGTGATTCTGCTCCTCACAAGGTCTTCAGTAATCCTAATATGTCAGTCAAGATGAGGTCCAGACCAAGCGGCAACCTCCGCCGGTTAAAAGTGAAGCCAATGCAGAAGTGCATAAAACTGCAGTTCCCCCTACATCCACTAGGTGCTGCAAACAGAGCAAATCCCCATAGACTCCCATGTTAAAAAGACCAACTTCACAGCAGAAATAAACATGTTTACAGCAGGAATAAACATGTTTACAGCAGAAATAAATATGTTTACAGCAGAAATAAACATGTTTACAGCAGAAATAAACATGTTTACAGCAGAAATAAACATGTTTACAGCAGAAATAAACATGTTTACAGCAGGAATAAACATGTTTACAGCAGAAATAAACATGTTTACAGCAGAAATAAACATGTTTACAGCAGGAATAAACATGTTTACAGCAGGAATAAACATGTTTACAGCAGAAATAAACATGTTTACAGCAGAAATAAACATGTTTACAGCAGAAATAAACATGTTTACAGCAGAAATAAACATATTTACAGCAGAAATAAACATGTTTACAGCCTGGTACAAAAATCCCTTTTAGGTTTAATAGGTCAGGTTTACCTTCATGACAACTGTGGGGGGAGTGAATTTTTTTCTAACTCTCCCGTTTAAAAGTAATTTAATCTGGAAATTTGTCATATTTAGGGGCGTGTCCTTCAAGTCAGAAGAACGTAGAACAACTGCGGTTTTTAGCCGGTTAACAACGTGACTTAGCTTTAGCCCGCTTACCTCCGTTAGCTGGTTAGCTCCTGTTATCTCCAGGTTAGCTCGGTTAGCTCTTAGCTACAGAAAGCTCAGAGTTCGCTCGATGTCAATCATCCACCATGACGCTCACAGCCCCCCTCTTAGCTGAGAGCCTGAGGTCTCAGTGTGGTCCCTCTCTGGACCACACTGAGACCTGGTCCTCCTCCAGCCGGTCTGGTTCCTGCGGTCATGATGAGGTCTGGACTCTGGACCACACTGAGACCTGGTCCTCCTCCAGCCGGTCTGGTTCCCGCGGTCAGGATGAGGTCTGGACTCTGGACCACACTGAGACCTGGTCCTCCTCCAGCTGGTCTGGTTCCTGCGGTCATGATGAGGTCTGGACTCTGGACCACACTGAGACCTGGTCCTCCTCCAGCCGGTCTGGTTCCTGCGGTCATGATGAGGTCTGGACTCTGGACCACACTGAGACCTGGTCCTCCTCCAGCCGGTCTGGTTCCCGCGGTCAGGATGAGGTCTGGACTCTGGACCACACTGAGACCTGGTCCTCCTCCAGCCGGTCTGGTTCCTGCGGTCAGGATGAGGTCTGGACTCTGGACCACACTGAGACCTGGTCCTCCTCCAGCCGGTCTGGTTCCTGCGGTCATGATGAGGTCTGGACTCTGGACCACACTGAGACCTGGTCCTCCTCCAGCCGGTCTGGTTCCTGCGGTCATGATGAGGTCTGGACTCTGGACCACACTGAGACCTGGTCCTCCTCCAGCCGGTCTGGTTCCCGCGGTCAGGATGAGGTCTGGACTCTGGACCACACTGAGACCTGGTCCTCCTCCAGCTGGTCTGGTTCCCGCGGTCAGGATGAGGTCTGGACTCTGGACCACACTGAGACCTGGTCCTCCTCCAGCCGGTCTGGTTCCTGCGGTCATGATGAGGTCTGGACTCTGGACCACACTGAGACCTGGTCCTCCTCCAGCCGGTCTGGTTCCCGCGGTCAGGATGAGGTCTGGACTCTGGACCACACTGAGACCTGGTCCTCCTCCAGCTGGTCTGGTTCCCGCGGTCAGGATGAGGTCTGGACTCTGGACCACACTGAGACCTGGTCCTCCTCCAGCCGGTCTGGTTCCTGCGGTCATGATGAGGTCTGGACTCTGGACCACACTGAGACCTGGTCCTCCTCCAGCCGGTCTGGTTCCTGCGGTCATGATGAGGTCTGGACTCTGGACCACACTGAGACCTGGTCCTCCTCCAGCCGGTCTGGTTCCTGCGGTCATGATGAGGTCTGGACTCTGGACCACACTGAGACCTGGTCCTCCTCCAGCCGGTCTGGTTCCTGCGGTCATGATGAGGTCTGGACTCTGGACCACACTGAGACCTGGTCCTCCTCCAGCCGGTCTGGTTCCTGCGGTCATGATGAGGTCTGGACTCTGGACCACACTGAGACCTGGTCCTCCTCCAGCCGGTCTGGTTCCTGCGGTCAGGATGAGGTCTGGACTCTGGACCACACTGAGACCTGGTCCTCCTCCAGCTGGTCTGGTTCCCGCGGTCAGGATGAGGTCTGGACTCTGGACCACACTGAGACCTGGTCCTCCTCCAGCCGGTCTGGTTCCCGCGGTCAGGATGATGTCTGGACTCTGGACCACACTGAGACCTGGTCCTCCTCCAGCTGGTCTGGTTCCTGCGGTCATGATGAGGTCTGGACTCTGGACCACACTGAGACCTGGTCCTCCTCCAGCCGGTCTGGTTCCTGCGGTCAGGATGAGGTCTGGACTCTGGACCACACTGAGACCTGGTCCTCCTCCAGCTGGTCTGGTTCCCGCGGTCAGGATGAGGTCTGGACTCTGGACCACACTGAGACCTGGTCCTCCTCCAGCCGGTCTGGTTCCCGCGGTCAGGATGAGGTCTGGACTCTGGACCACACTGAGACCTGGTCCTCCTCCAGCCAGTCTGGTTCGTGCAGTCAGGATGAGGTCTGGACTCTGGACCACACTGAGACCTGGTCCTCCTCCAGCTGGTCTGGTTCCCGCGGTCAGGATGAGGTCTGGACTCTGGACCACACTGAGACCTGGTCCTCCTCCAGCCGGTCTGGTTCCCGCGGTCAGGATGAGGTCTGGACTCTGGACCACACTGAGACCTGGTCCTCCTCCAGCCGGTCTGGTTCCCGCGGTCAGGATGAGGTCTGGACTCTGGACCACACTGAGACCTGGTCCTCCTCCAGCCGGTCTGGTTCCCGCGGTCAGGATGAGGTCTGGACTCTGGACCACACTGAGACCTGGTCCTCCTCCAGCCGGTCTGGTTCCCGCGGTCAGGATCAGGTCTGGACTCTGGACCACACTGAGACCTGGTCCTCCTCCAGCCGGTCTGGTTCCCGCGGTCAGGATGAGGTCTGGACTCTGGACCACACTGAGACCTGGTCCTCCTCCAGCCGGTCTGGTTCCCGCGGTCAGGATGAGGTCTGGACTCTGGACCACACTGAGACCTGGTCCTCCTCCAGCCGGTCTGGTTCCCGCGGTCAGGATGAGGTCTGGACTCTGGACCACACTGAGACCTGGTCCTCCTCCAGCCGGTCTGGTTCCCGCGGTCAGGATGAGGTCTGGACTCTGGACCACACTGAGACCTGGTCCTCCTCCAGCCGGTCTGGTTCCCGCGGTCAGGATGAGGTCTGGACTCTGGACCACACTGAGACCTGGTCCTCCTCCAGCCGGTCTGGTTCCCGCGGTCAGGATGAGGTCTGGACTCTGGACCACACTGAGACCTGGTCCTCCTCCAGCCGGTCTGGTTCCTGCGGTCAGGATCAGGTCTGGACTCTGGACCACACTGAGACCTGGTCCTCCTCCAGCCGGTCTGGTTCCTGCGGTCAGGATGAGGTCTGGACTCTGGACCACACTGAGACCTGGTCCTCCTCCAGCCGGTCTGGTTCCTGTGGTCAGGATCAGGTCTGGACTCTGGACCACACTGAGACCTGGTCCTCCTCCAGCCGGTCTGGTTCCTGCGGTCAGGATCAGGTCTGGACTCTGGACCACACTGAGACCTGGTCCTCCTCCAGCCGGTCTGGTTCCTGCGGTCAGGATGAGGTCTGGACTCTGGACCACACTGAGACCTGGTCCTCCTCCAGCTGGTCTGGTTCCTGTGGTCAGGATGAGGTCTGGACTCTGGACCACACTGAGACCTGGTCCTCCTCCAGCCGGTCTGGTTCCCGCGGTCAGGATGAGGTCTGGACTCTGGACCACACTGAGACCTGGTCCTCCTCCAGCCGGTCTGGTTCCCGCGGTCAGGATGAGGTCTGGACTCTGGACCACACTGAGACCTGGTCCTCCTCCAGCCGGTCTGGTTCCTGCGGTCAGGATGAGGTCTGGACTCTGGACCACACTGAGACCTGGTCCTCCTCCAGCCGGTCTGGTTCCCGCGGTCAGGATGAGGTCTGGACTCTGGACCACACTGAGACCTGGTCCTCCTCCAGCCGGTCTGGTTCCCGCGGTCAGGATGAGGTCTGGACTCTGGACCACACTGAGACCTGGTCCTCCTCCAGCCGGTCTGGTTCCCGCGGTCAGGATGAGGTCTGGACTCTGGACCACACTGAGACCTGGTCCTCCTCCAGCTGGTCTGGTTCCTGTGGTCAGGATTGGTTTTTTGCTGGTCTTCTGAACACTGACCTTTGGCTGGACTTCCCGGGACATTGACTTCTGACCCAGTAAGACTAGATGCAGTTTTACTCGCTTTTTTTCTTTTTAAATAAATAACAACGTTCGGGTTCTTTGCTTTGTTCTCCTGACTGCTTGTGCCGTCTCCATTGTCTTTCCAGGCAGGTTTCGGGGGGTGGGGGGTAGAAAAAGCATGCAGCTGGTTGTCATAGCACGCCTCAGCGAAACAAAGGGGAGTGTGGGGGCCGGGAGAGGCTGCACAAATGAATCAAACATCCTTTGCCAAGCTGTGCTGTGTCTAAATGCCTCCTCTGTGAAAGACGAGAAAGATTTGCTTCATCGGTTAGCAGCAGATTTTTCTCCCTTCCTGCAGCTTTTATACTAAATGAACAGAAATCAGAACAACCAAAGACAAAATAGAGTTATTCCAGCTTTTCTACCTATTTCACTGAATCCAGAC
The DNA here is from genome assembly GCF_933228915.1 of Telmatherina bonti. Lineage (NCBI taxonomy): Eukaryota > Metazoa > Chordata > Actinopteri > Atheriniformes > Telmatherinidae > Telmatherina > Telmatherina bonti. Next base: position 2,811,639 of record NC_136631.1, on the reverse strand, counting down.
GTCAGTGTTTAATGTTAACCAGCTGGAATCTGTCTGCTTTGATAACCAAAGACAAGAGATCCTCAGAGTTTATGTTGTAGTTCCAACTACACACCAATAGAGGTCTCCAAAGCTCAGAGAAGGACTGTGTTCATTCATTTCCCAGACCAAAAATCATTTTAAAGAACTGGAAAACCATCATTATGACATGAGTGAAAGCACATGCACGAGCTTGGGTTCGCGCAGAAGCATTAGCTTGTCTGAATGACATGCTGTCCAGTGATCTGCTTGGCTTCAGAGTTCCTCTAAGTTAGCATCATACCTGTGGGGAAGTGTTCATTGATGGACCAGTTATCCACCTGGAGTGTAGCGTTGCCACCGTTCCTGGTGAAACGGACAACATGATACTTTCCGTCGTTCACCGCAGTGCTGCTCTCCTGCACGCTGATGTCCACCGTGCCGATGTTGAAGGTCACCCCGATTTTCCCTTGTTGCTAAAAGGACAAAACGGACTGATTGAAACCATCTAAGCCAGTTTTATGTTGTTACGTATGCACTTCCAAAAGTACTACAGTAGTAAACAGAACAAAAGTAGTAAACAGGAAAACAGTACGGCCGTACGGTGACGGTAGAGCTGCCGTACGGTGACGGTAGAGCTGTTGTACGGTGATGGTAGAGCTGTCGTTCGGTGACTGTAGAGCTTTCGTTCGGTGACTGTAGACTGTCGTTCGGTGACGGTAGAGCTGCCGTACGGTGACGGTAGAGCTGTTGTACGGTGATGGTAGAGCTGTCGTTCGGTGACTGTAGACTGTCGTTCGGTGACGGTAGAGCTGCCGTACGGTGACGGTAGAGCTGTTGTACGGTGATGGTAGAGCTGTCGTTCGGTGACTGTAGACTGTCGTACGGTGATGGTAGAGCTGCCGTACGGTGACGGTAGAGCTGTTGTACGGTGATGGTAGAGCTGTCGTTCGGTGACTGTAGAGCTTTCGTTCGGTGACTGTAGACTGTCGTTCGGTGACGGTAGAGCTGCCGTACGGTGACGGTAGAGCTGTTGTACGGTGATGGTAGAGCTGTCGTACGGTGACGGTAGAGCTGTCTTTCGGTGACGGTAGAGCTGTCGTACGGTGACGGTAGAGCTGTCGTACGGTGACGGTAGAGCTGTTGTACGGTGATGGTAGAGCTGTCGTTCGGTGACTGTAGACTGTCGTACGGTGACGGTAGAGCTGCCGTACGGTGATGGTAGAGCTGCCGTACGGTGACGGTAGAGCTGCCGTACGGTGACGGTAGAGCTGCCGTTCGGTGACGGTAGAGCTGTTGTACGGTGATGGTAGAGCTGTCGTTCGGTGACTGTAGACTGTCGTTCGGTGACTGTAGAGCTGCCGTACGGTGACGGTAGAGCTGCCGTACGGTGATGGTAGAGCTGCCGTACGGTGACGGTAGAGCTGTCGTACGGTGACGGTAGAGCTGTCTTTCGGTGACGGTAGAGCTGTCGTACGGTGACGGTAGAGCTGTCGTTCGGTGATGGTAGAGCTGTCGTACGGTGACGGTAGAGCTGTCGTTCGGTGACGGTAGAGCTGTCGTTCGGTGACGGTAGAGCTGTCGTTCGGTGACGGTAGAGCTGTCGTACGGTGACGGTAGAGCTGTCGTACGGTGACGGTAGAGCTGTCGTTCGGTGACGGTAGAGCTGTCGTACGGTGACGGTAGAGCTGTCGTTCGGTGATGGTAGAGCTGTCGTACGGTGACGGTAGAGCTGTCGTTCGGTGACGGTAGAGCTGTCGTTCGGTGACGGTAGAGCTGTCGTACGGTGACGGTAGAGCTGTCGTTCGGTGATGGTAGAGCTGTCGTACGGTGACGGTAGAGCTGTCGTTCGGTGACGGTAGAGCTGTCGTTCGGTGACGGTAGAGCTGTCGTTCGGTGACGGTAGAGCTGTCGTTCGGTGACTGTAGACTGTCGTTCGGTGACGGTAGAGCTGTCGTTCGGTGACTGTAGACTGTCGTTCGGTGATGGTAGAGCTGTCGTACGGTGACGGTAGAGCTGTCGTACGGTGACGGTAGAGCTGTCGTTCGGTGACGGTAGAGCTGTCGTACGGTGACGGTAGAGCTGTCGTTCGGTGATGGTAGAGCTGTCGTACGGTGACGGTAGAGCTGTCGTTCGGTGACGGTAGAGCTGTCGTTCGGTGACGGTAGAGCTGTCGTTCGGTGACGGTAGAGCTGTCGTTCGGTGACTGTAGACTGTCGTTCGGTGACGGTAGAGCTGTCGTTCGGTGACGGTAGAGCTGTCTTTCGGTGACGGTAGAGCTGTCGTACGGTGATGGTAGAGCTGTCGTACGGTGACGGTAGAGCTGTCGTTCGGTGACGGTAGAGCTGTCGTTCGGTGACGGTAGAGTTGTCGTTCGGTGACTGTAGAGCTTTCGTTCGGTGACTGTAGACTGTCGTTCGGTGACGGTAGAGCTGTCGTTCGGTGACGGTAGAGCTGCCGTACGGTGACGGTAGAGCTGTTGTACGGTGATGGTAGAGCTGCCGTTCGGTGACTGTAGAGCTGTTGTTTGGTGACGGTAGAGCTGTCGTTCGGTGACTGTAGAGCTGTTGTTCGGTGACGGTAGAGCTGTCTTTCGGTGACGGTAGAGCTGTCGTACGGTGATGGTAGAGCTGTCGTACGGTGACGGTAGAGCTGTCGTTCGGTGACGGTAGAGCTGTCGTTCGGTGACGGTAGAGCTGTCGTACGGTGACGGTAGAGCTGTCGTTCGGTGACTGTAGAGCTGTCGTTCGGTGACTGTAGACTGTCGTTCGGTGACGGTAGAGCTGTCGTTCGGTGACGGTAGAGCTGTCGTACGGTGACGGTAGAGCTGTCGTTCGGTGACGGTAGAGCTGTCGTTCGGTGACGGTAGAGCTGTCGTTCGGTGACTGTAGAGCTGTCGTTCGGTGACTGTAGACTGTCGTTCGGTGACTGTAGAGCTGTCGTTCGGTGACTGTAGACTGTCGTTCGGTGACGGTAGAGCTGTCGTTCGGTGACGGTAGAGCTGTCGTTCGGTGACGGTAGAGCTGCCGTTCGGTGACGGTAGAGCTGCCGTTCGGTGACGGTAGAGCTGTCGTTCGGTGACTGTAGAGCTTTCGTTCGGTGACTGTAGACTGTCGTTCGGTGACGGTAGAGCTGTCGTTCGGTGACGGTAGAGCTGTCTTTCGGTGACGGTAGAGCTGTCGTACGGTGATGGTAGAGCTGTCGTACGGTGACGGTAGAGCTGTCGTTCGGTGACGGTAGAGCTGTCGTTCGGTGACGGTAGAGCTGTCGTTCGGTGACGGTAGAGCTTTCGTTCGGTGACTGTAGACTGTCGTTCGGTGACGGTAGAGCTGTCGTTCGGTGACGGTAGAGCTGCCGTACGGTGACGGTAGAGCTGTTGTACGGTGATGGTAGAGCTGCCGTTCGGTGACTGTAGAGCTGTTGTTTGGTGACGGTAGAGCTGTCGTTCGGTGACGGTAGAGCTGTCGTACGTGACGGTAGAGCTGTCGTTCGGTGATGGTAGAGCTGTCGTATGGTGACGGTAGAGCTGTCGTTCGGTGACTGTAGAGCTTTCGTTCGGTGACTGTAAACTGTCGTTCGGTGACGGTAGAGCTGTCGTTCGGTGACGGTAGAGCTGTCTTTCGGTGACGGTAGAGCTGTCGTACGGTGATGGTAGAGCTGTCGTACGGTGACGGTAGAGCTGTCGTTCGGTGACGGTAGAGCTGTCGTTCGGTGACGGTAGAGCTGCCGTTCGGTGACTGTAGAGCTGTCGTTCGGTGACTGTAGACTGTCGTTCGGTGACGGTAGAGCTGTCGTTCGGTGACGGTAGAGCTGTCGTTCGGTGACGGTAGAGCTGTCGTTCGGTGACGGTAGAGCTGTCGTTCGGTGACGGTAGAGCTGTCGTTCGGTGACGGTAGAGCTGTCGTTCGGTGACTGTAGACTGTCGTTCGGTGACGGTAGAGCTGTCGTTCGGTGACGGTAGAGCTGTCGTTCGGTGACGGTAGAGCTGTCGTTCGGTGACGGTAGAGCTGTCGTTCGGTGACGGTAGAGCTGTCGTTCGGTGACGGTAGAGCTGTCGTTCGGTGACTGTAGAGCTGTCGTTCGGTGACTGTAAACTGTCGTTCGGTGACTGTAGACTGTCGTTCGGTGACGGTAGAGCTGTCGTTCGGTGACGGTAGAGCTGTCGTTCGGTGACTGTAGACTGTCGTTCGGTGACTGTAAAGCTGTCGTTCGGTGACGGTAGAGCTGTCGTTCGGTGACGGTAGAGCTGTCGTTCGGTGACGGTAGAGCTGTCGTTCGGTGACTGTAGACTGTCGTTCGGTGACGGTAGAGCTGTCGTTCGGTGACGGTAGAGCTGTCGTTCGGTGACGGTAGAGCTGTCGTTCGGTGACGGTAGAGCTGCCGTACGGTGACGGTAGAGCTGTTGTACGGTGATGGTAGAGCTGCCGTTCGGTGACTGTAGAGCTGTCGTTTGGTGACGGTAGAGCTGTCGTTCGGTGACGGTAGAGCTGTCGTACGGTGATGGTAGAGCTGTCGTTCGGTGACTGTAGACTGTCGTTCGGTGACGGTAGAGCTGTCGTTCGGTGATGGTAGAGCTGTCGTTCGGTGACGGTAGAGCTGCCGTACGGTGATGGTAGAGCTGTCGTTTGGTGACGGTAGAGCTGCCGTACGGTGACGGTAGAGCTGTCGTACGGTGATGGTAGAGCTGTCGTTCGGTGACGGTAGAGCTGTCGTTCGGTGACGGTAGAGCTATCGTTCGGTGACGGTAGAGCTTTCGTTCGGTGACGGTCGAGCTGTCGTTCGGTGACGGTAGACTGTCGTTCGGTGACGGTAGATTGTCGTTCAGTGACGGTAGACTGTCGTTCGGTGACGGTAGATTGTCGTTCAGTGACAGTAGAGCTGTCGTTCGGTGACTGTAGAGCTGCCGTTCGGTGACGGTAGAGCTGCCGTACGGTGACGGTAGAGCTGCCGTACGGTGATGGTAGAGCTGCCGTACGGTGACGGTAGAGCTGCCGTACGGTGATGGTAGAGCTGCCGTACGGTGACGGTAGAGCTGTCGTTCGGTGACGGTAGAGCTGTCGTACGGTGACGGTAGAGCTGTCGTTCGGTGACGGTATAGCTGCCGTACGGTGACGGTAGAGCTGCCATACGGTGACGGTAGAGCTGCCATACGGTGATGGTAGAGCTGCCGTACGGTGACGGTAGAGCTGTCGTTCGGTGACGGTAGAGCTGTCGTACGGTGACGGTAGAGCTGTCGTTCGGTGACGGTAGAGCTGCCGTACGGTGACGGTAGAGCTGCCGTACGGTGACGGTAGAGCTGTCGTTCGGTGACGGTAGAGCTGTCGTACGGTGACGGTAGAGCTGTCGTTCGGTGACGGTAGAGCTGTCGTTCGGTGACGGTAGAGCTGCCGTACGGTGACGGTAGAGCTGCTGTACGGTGACGGTAGAGCTGCCGTACGGTGATGGTAGAGCTGCCGTACGGTGACGGTAGAGCTGTCGTTCGGTGATGGTAGAGCTGCCGTACGGTGACGGTAGAGGCTGTCGTACGGTGATGGTAGAGCTGTCGTTCGGTGATGGTAGAGCTGTCGTTCGGTGACAGTAGAGCTGTCGTTCGGTGACTGTAGAGCTGTCATTCGGTGACGGTAGACTGTCGTTCGGTGACGGTCGAGCTGTCGTTCGGTGACGGTAGAGCTGTCGTTCGGTGACTGTAGAGCTGTCGTTCGGTGATGGTAGAGCTGTCGTACGGTGACGGTAGAGGCTGTCGTACGGTGATGGTAGAGCTGTCGTTCGGTGATGATAGAGCTGTCGTACGGTGACGGTAGAGCTGTCGTTCGGTGACAGTAAAGCTGTCGTTCGGTGACGGTAGAGCTGCCGTACGGTGATGGTAGAGCTGTCGTTCGGTGACGGTAGACTGTCGTTCGGTGACGGTAGATTGTCGTTCGGTGACGGTCGAGCGATCGTTCGGTGACGGTAGACTGTCGTTCGGTGACGGTAGATTGTCGTTCGGTGACGGTAGAGCTGTCGTTCGGTGATGGTAGAGCTGTCGTACGGTGACGGTAGAGCTGTCGTTCGGTGACAGTAAAGCTGTCGTTCGGTGACGGTAGACTGTCGTTCGGTGACGGTAGAGCTGTCGTTCGGTGACTGTAGAGCTGTCGTTCGGTGACAGTAGAGCTGCCGTACGGTGATTGTAGAGCTGCCGTACGGTGACGGTAGAGCTGTCGTTCGGTGACGGTAGAGCTGTCGTTCGGTGACGGTAGAGCTGTCGTTCGGTGACGGTAGAGCTGCCGTTCGGTGACGGTAGAGCTTTCGTTCGGTGACGGTAGAGCTGTCGTACGGTGATGGTAGAGCTGTCGTTCGGTGACAGTAGAGCTGTCGTTCGGTGACTGTAGAGCTGTCATTCGGTGACGGTAGACTGTCGTTCGGTGACGGTCGAGCTGTCGTTCGGTGACGGTAGACTGTCGTTCGGTGACGGTAGATTGTCGTTCGGTGACGGTAGAGCTGTCGTACGGTGACGGTAGAGCTGTCGTTCGGTGACGGTAGAGCTTTCGTTCGGTGACGGTAGAGCTGTCGTACGGTGATGGTAGAGCTGTCGTTCGGTGACAGTAGAGCTGTCGTTCGGTGACTGTAGAGCTGTCATTCGGTGACGGTAGACTGTCGTTCGGTGACGGTCGAGCTGTCGTTCGGTGACGGTAGACTGTCGTTCGGTGACGGTAGATTGTCGTTCGGTGACGGTAGACTGTCGTTCGGTGACTGTAGAGCTGCCTTTCGGTGACTGTAGAGCTGCCATTCGGTGACGGTAGACTGTCGTTCGGTGACAGTAAAGTTGTCGTTCGGTGACTGTAGAGCTGTCGTTCGGTGACTGTAGAGCTGCCGTTCGTTGACGGTAGAGCTGTCGTTCGGTGACAGTAAAGCTGTAGTTCGGTGATGGTAGACTGTCGTTCGGTGACGGTAGAGCTGTCGTACGGTGACGGTAGAGCTGTCGTTCGGTGATGGTAGAGCTGTCGTACGGTGACGGTAGAGCTGTCGTTCGGTGACGGTAGAGCTGTCGTTCGGTGACGGTAGAGCTGTCGTTCGGTGACTGTAGAGCTGTCGTTCGGTGACGGTAGAGCTGTCGTTCGGTGACTGTAGAGCTGTCGTTCGGTGACAGTAGAGCTGTTGTTCGGTGACAGTAGAGCTGTCGTTCGGTGACAGTAGACTGTCGTTCGGTGACGGTAGAGCTGTCGTTCGGTGACGGTAGAGCTGTCGTTCGGTGACAGTAGAGCTGTCGTTCGGTGACTGTAGAGCTGTCATTCGGTGACGGTAGACTGTCGTTCGGTGACGGTCGAGCTGTCGTTCGGTGACGGTAGACTGTCGTTCGGTGACGGTAGATTGTCGTTCGGTGACGGTAGACTGTCGTACGGTGACGGTAGAGCTGCCATTCGGTGACGGTAGACTGTCGTTCGGTGACTGTAGAGCTGCCTTTCGGTGACTGTAGAGCTGCCATTCGGTGACGGTAGACTGTCGTTCGGTGACAGTAAAGCTGTCGTTCGGTGACTGTAGAGCTGTCGTTCGGTGACTGTAGAGCTGCCGTTCGTTGACGGTAGAGCTGTCGTTCGGTGACAGTAAAGCTGTAGTTCGGTGATGGTAGACTGTCGTTCGGTGACGGTAGACTGTCGTTCGGTGACGGTAGAGCTGTCGTTCGGTGACTGTAGAGCTGTCGTTCGGTGACAGTAGAGCTGTTGTTCGGTGACAGTAGAGCTGTCGTTCGGTGACAGTAGAGCTGTCGTTCGGTGACTGTAGAGCTGTCATTCGGTGACGGTAGACTGTCGTTCGGTGACGGTCGAGCTGTCGTTCGGTGACGGTAGACTGTCGTTCGGTGACGGTAGATTGTCGTTCGGTGACGGTAGAGCTGTCGTACGGTGACGGTAGAGCTGTCGTTCGGTGACGGTAGAGCTTTCGTTCGGTGACGGTAGAGCTGTCGTACGGTGATGGTAGAGCTGTCGTTCGGTGACAGTAGAGCTGTCGTTCGGTGACTGTAGAGCTGTCATTCGGTGACGGTAGACTGTCGTTCGGTGACGGTCGAGCTGTCGTTCGGTGACGGTAGACTGTCGTTCGGTGACGGTAGATTGTCGTTCGGTGACGGTAGACTGTCGTTCGGTGACTGTAGAGCTGCCTTTCGGTGACTGTAGAGCTGCCATTCGGTGACGGTAGACTGTCGTTCGGTGACAGTAAAGCTGTCGTTCGGTGACTGTAGAGCTGTCGTTCGGTGACTGTAGAGCTGCCGTTCGTTGACGGTAGAGCTGTCGTTCGGTGACAGTAAAGCTGTAGTTCGGTGATGGTAGACTGTCGTTCGGTGACGGTAGAGCTGTCGTACGGTGACGGTAGAGCTGTCGTTCGGTGATGGTAGAGCTGTCGTACGGTGACGGTAGAGCTGTCGTTCGGTGACGGTAGAGCTGTCGTTCGGTGACGGTAGAGCTGTCGTTCGGTGACTGTAGAGCTGTCGTTCGGTGACGGTAGAGCTGTCGTTCGGTGACGGTAGAGCTGTCGTTCGGTGACTGTAGAGCTGTCGTTCGGTGACAGTAGAGCTGTTGTTCGGTGACAGTAGAGCTGTCGTTCGGTGACAGTAGACTGTCGTTCGGTGACGGTAGAGCTGTCGTTCGGTGACGGTAGAGCTGTCGTTCGGTGACAGTAGAGCTGTCGTTCGGTGACTGTAGAGCTGTCATTCGGTGACGGTAGACTGTCGTTCGGTGACGGTCGAGCTGTCGTTCGGTGACGGTAGACTGTCGTTCGGTGACGGTAGATTGTCGTTCGGTGACGGTAGACTGTCGTACGGTGACGGTAGAGCTGCCATTCGGTGACGGTAGACTGTCGTTCGGTGACTGTAGAGCTGCCTTTCGGTGACTGTAGAGCTGCCATTCGGTGACGGTAGACTGTCGTTCGGTGACAGTAAAGCTGTCGTTCGGTGACTGTAGAGCTGTCGTTCGGTGACTGTAGAGCTGCCGTTCGTTGACGGTAGAGCTGTCGTTCGGTGACAGTAAAGCTGTAGTTCGGTGATGGTAGACTGTCGTTCGGTGACGGTAGACTGTCGTTCGGTGACGGTAGAGCTGTCGTTCGGTGACTGTAGAGCTGTCGTTCGGTGACAGTAGAGCTGTTGTTCGGTGACAGTAGAGCTGTCGTTCGGTGACAGTAGACTGTCGTTCGGTGACGGTAGAGCTGTCGTTCGGTGACGGTAGAGCTGCTGTACAGTGACGGAAGAGCTGCTGTATGGCGACAGTGATGCAGTTGGTCAGTATGGACTCAACTTTGCCGAGGATCTTCGGTGACTTGACAAACCTCCCTCAACCTCCTCAGGAAGTCCAGCTGCTGTTGAGCCTTCTTCCCCAGCTGTGTGGTGTTGAGAGTCCAGGTGAGGTCGATGCAGACCCCACCCCAGGTATTTGAAGCTGCTCCCCATCTCCACATCCAGCCTGCAGATAAACAGTGGCTGATGAGAGTTCGCCTCCTTCCTGGGGTCCATCATCATCCCGTTGGTCTTGGCTGTGTTGCATATGAAGTTGTTATCTTTGCACCACTACACATCACCATTGGGCCATGTCCCTCCTGTATGCTGCTTCGTCCCCACCTGCGAGGCGTCATATCACAGCGAAGTCGTGATGTTCTTGTGGGGTGCCATACAGTTGTGGGTGAACAGGGGGTAGAGGATGGGACTGAGAACACACCTCTGTGGGGATGCTGGTGGAAGTCTGGTTCCCTTTCCTGACAGACTGGGGCCTGCCAGTCAGGAAGTCCAGAGTCTTTGTTCTCAAGTCTGAGAGGGAGGGCAGCACCTATAGTGTCTGAGGTGGACCTGCCGTAAGGGGGTTCAGTCACGTAACTCTGAATGTGGTTGTTGTTGAGACAGATGGGGGGGCTCTCATTGAGGACAAGCACAATGGTTGCGGTCTTGAAACAGGGCGGAACAGGTCAAGATGAGGTTAAATATGGAGGTGAGAGTGTCTCAGGGATGAGGGCTATGGAGGGCTCGTCCAGGGATGTCGTCTGGCCCCGCCACTTTACGTGGGATGATCCTTCTCAGAGTTTTGTTTACTTGGGCTGATTAACTGGCTAGGGGAAGGGGGTGTGGTGGTCAAGGTGTCTGTGAGGCTCCTCTCTGTGTGGGGGTTAGGGGTCTCAGAGTGGGTGTAAAACATGCCGTCGAAGGGTGCTGACCCTGCGTCCGGACTCAGCTTTAGAGTCGAAATGTCCAGCTTCTGCACGGCCTCTTGGCTGCTGTGACGACCTTCCTACTTGCATCGACTGTTTATGGCTGAATGTGGGCATGTCGATGACGGAACACAAGGTGGGACCTCGTAGCAAACGTTGAGGTGCAGGTGGGATTTATAAAGAACACTTTTGGTGTCGATCCTACGCGGTGTTTTGTAAATGAGGCCCCAGGTCTTTGAACCGGGAGTCCGAACATAGAAATATACAAACACATACATAGACAAATAATATTTAGACAGTCTGATGAAAGCTAAACAGAAATAGAAGCACTTAAAACTCTCCCTACAGGAGTGAAAAGCTTTCCTGTGTTAGGTGGATGTTTCGCCCGTCTGCTCAACATGTTTCTGGAACCCAGTCGGGCTGTGCAAATGACTTACTATGTGCAGCATCAGATAGTCTCCCAGCCCAGGCGCACTGTCCACTCGCACCAGGATGCCGTCTTTCAGGGAAGTGCTGAAGCCGACGGTCAGTCTGTCCGTCCTGGTGCTCGGCCTCTCATTGGCTGGCCAGTTGAATGTAATGAGACCTCCTCCTTTCCCAAAGATGTAGGTGGTTCCAGCTGAGGAGACCAGGAGCAGAAAGTTAAACAAGAATGCACATTTCACTTCGACTTTATGGGACTACGTGACTGTTGTTAGTTCATCTGGGAGATTTTCACCCTCTCAGACATGAAAAGCAGCTTCATGAAAATGACAAGTTGTTTCTAGAAATTTTCTTATCGTGGTTTTGGACAAGTTGCAGAATCTGGCCCGGCAACAGTAAAACCAGTAAGCAGTTCTGAATGGGAGCTCACAGTGTGGAAGAACAAGGTGCTGTTGAACCGCATTTGTCTGACGCATTAGCATGTAGCGTTAGCTTGTAGCAGCAGCTGTGTCAGGCTGCGGTGACTGGCGGCAGGTTGATGCAGAAAGAAGCGCTGCTACGATCCGAGCTGTGATCAGTCGCCAGGTGAGGATCAACAGGTAAACAAAGTCCACTCTAACTCTTACACTCAGAGTTTTTCCGACAGTTTTTTTCACCTGATTTGTTCGGAGGTAAATGGTAAATGGTAAATGGACTTGTACTTCTATAGCGCTTTTCTAGTCATACAGACCACTCAAAGCGCTTTACACTACTTGTCACATTCACCCATTCGCACACACACTCACTCAACCGATAGGCACATCGGGGGGAAGCTTGGGGTTCAGTGTCTTGCCCTAGGACACTTCGGCATTTCAGGGGAAGCCTGGAATCGATCCCCCAACTTACCAGTTGAAGGACAACTGCTCTTCCTCCTGAGCTACAGCCGCGTGTGTGGGGGTTGATGTCCCCCTAGTCACATGGTTTCCCACCATGACATTAGCTGTTAGCATTAGCTTGGTAGCAAGTACAAAGGACAGTTGACGTACAGACCTTGACATTTTCCCATTTTGACCCTCGTGGCTTCCGTAGTGGTAATAAACGTCGAGGCTTGCAGAGAGCGCTACTCGGTTGTTTGCATTTAGTTGGCGCACCATTAGATGGGAGTGACTTTAAAAAAGATGACTTTTGAGGAGTGATTTGCTGATGGATGTTTGTGCATCTCTAAGAGAAGTGGAATGGAGAAGGCTAAAGTAGTGTCCACTGTCCACATGTTTCTGTCCACAGGTTTCTGTCCACATGTTTCTGTCCACATGTTTCTGTCCACACATCTGTACACGTTTCTGTCCACGTTTCTGTCCACACATCTGTCCACACATCTATCCACATGTTTCTGTCCACATGTTTCTGTCCACACATCTGTCCACATGTTTCTGTCTACATGTTTCTGTCCACACATCTGCCCACACATCTATCCACATGTTTCTGTCCACATGTTTCTGTCCACACATCTGTCCACATGTTTCTGTCCACACATCTGTCCACATGTTTCTGTCCACACATCTGTCCACATGTTCCTGTCCACATGTTTCTGTCCACACAATTATCCACATGTTTCTGTCCACACATCTGTCCACATGTTTCTGTCCACATGTTTCTGTCCACACATCTGTCCACATGTTTCTGTCCACACATCTGTCCACACATCTGTCCACATGTTTCTGTCCACATGTTTCTGTCCACACATCTGTCCACATGTTCCTGTCCACATGTTTCTGTCCACACATCTGTCCACACAATTATCCACATGTTTATGTCCACACATCTGTCCACATGTTTCTGTCCACACATCTGTTTACATGTTTCTGTCCACATGTTTCTGTCCACACATCTGTCCACACGTTTCTGTCTACATGTTTCTGTCCACACATCTGTCCACACATCTATCCACATGTTTCTGTCCACACATCTGTCCACATGTTTCTGTCCACACATCTGTCCACATGTTTCTGTCCACATGTTTCTGTCCACACAATTATCCACATGTTTCTGTCCACACATCTGTCCACATGTTTCTGTCCACATGTTTCTGTCCACACATCTGTCCACATGTTTCTGTCCACACATCTGTCCACATGTTTCTGTCCACACATCTGTCCACACATCTGTCCATATGTTTCTGTCCACATGTTTCTGTCCACACATCTGTCCACATGTTCCTGTCCACATGTTTCTGTCCACACAATTATCCACATGTTTATGTCCACACATCTGTCCACATGTTTCTGTCCACACATCTGTTTACATGTTTCTGTCCACATGTTTCTGTCCACACATCTGTCCACACGTTTCTGTCTACATGTTTCTGTCCACACATCTGTCCACACATCTGTCCACACAATTATCCACATGTTTCTGTCCACACATCTGTCCACATGTTTCTGTCCACATGTTTCTGTCCACACATCTGTCCACATGTTTCTGTCCACACATCTGTCCACACATCTGTCCACATGTTTCTGTCCACATGTTTCTGTCCACACATCTGTCCACATGTTCCTGTCCACATGTTTCTGTCCACACATCTGTCCACATGTTTCTGTCCACACATCTGTTTACATGTTTCTGTCCACATGTTTCTGTCCACACATCTGTCCACATGTTTCTGTCCACATGTTTCTGTCCACACATCTGTCCACATGTTCCTGTCCACATGTTTCTGTCCACACATCTGTCCACACAATTATCCACATGTTTCTGTCCACACATCTGTCCACATGTTTCTGTCCACATGTTTCTGTCCACACATCTGTCCACACATCTGTCCACATGTTTCTGTCCACATGTTTCTGTCCACACATCTGTCCACATGTTCCTGTCCACATGTTTCTATCCACACATATGTCCACATGTTTCTGTCAACACATCTATCCACATGTTTCTGTCCACACATCTGTCCACATGTTTCTGTCAACACATCTATGCACATGTTTCTGTCCACACATCTGTCCACATGTTTCTGTCCACATGTTTCTGTCCACACATCTGTCCACATGTTTCTGTCCACGTTTCTGTCCACATGTTTCTGTCCACATGTTTCTGTCCACAGGTTTCTGTCCACGTGTTTCATTCCACACACCTGTCCACATGTTTCTGTCCACACATCTGTCCACATGTTTCTGTCAACACATCTATCCACATGTTTCTGTCAACACATCTGTCCACATGTTTCTGTCCACATGTTTCAGTCCATGTTTCTGTCCACATGTTTCTGTCCAAACATCTGTCCACATGTTTCTGTCCATACATCTATTAACATGTTTCTGTCCACATGTTCCTGACCACACATCTGTCCACATGTTTCTGTCCACATGTTTCTGTCGACACATATGTCCATATGTTTCTGTCCACATGTTTCTGTCCACACATCTGTCCACATGTTTCTGTCCACGTTTCTGTCCACACATCTGTCCACATGTTTCTGTCCACATGTTTTTTCCACACATCTTTCCACATGGTTCAGTCCACACATCTATCCACATGTTTCTTTCCACACATCTGTCCACATGTTTCAGTCCACGTTTCTGTCCACACATCTGTCCACATGTTTCAGTCCACATGTTTCTGTCCACACGTCTATTCACATGTTTCATTCCACATGTTTCTGTCCACACATCTATTTACATGTTTCAGTCCACATGTTTCTGTCCACACATATGTCCACATGTTTCAGTCCACATGTTTCTGTCCACACATCTGTCCACATATTTCTGTCCACATGTTTGTGTCCACACATATGTCCACACATCTATCCACATGTTTCCGTCCACATGTTTCTGTCCACACATCTGTCCACATGTTTCTGTCCACACATCTGCCCACACATCTGTCCACATGTCTCTGTCCACATGTTTCTGTCCACACATCTGTCCACATGTTTCTGTCCACATGTTTCTGTCCACACATCTGTCCACACAATTATCGACATGTTTCTGTCCACACATCTGTCCACATGTTTCTGTCCACACATCTGTTTACATGTTTCTGTCCACATGTTTCTGTCCACACATCTGTCCACATGTTTTGGTCCATTTGTTTCTGTCAAGACATCTATCCACATGTTTCTGTCCACATATCTGTCCACATGTTTCTGTCCACACATCTGTCCACATGTTTCTGTCAACACATCTATGCACATGTTTCTGTCCACACATCTGTCCACATGTTTCTGTCCACACATCTGTCCACATGTTTCTGTCCACGTTTCTGTCCACATGTTTCTGTCCACATGTTTCTTTCCACACATCTGTCCACATGTTTCTGTCCACACATCTGTCCACATGTTTCTGTCCACATGTTTCAGTCCATGTTTCTGTCCACATGTTTCTGTCCACATGTTTCTGTCCACATGTTTCTGTCGACACATATGTCCATATGTTTCTGTCCACATGTTTCTGTCCACACATCTGTCCACATGTTTCTGTCCACGTTTCTGTCCACACATCTGTCCACATGTTTCTGTCCACATGTTTTTTCCACACATCTTTCCACATGTTTCTGTCCACATGTTTCTGTCCACATGTTTTTTCCACACATCTTTCCACATGTTTCTCTCCACACATCTATCCACATGTTTCTGTCCACACATCTATCCACATGTTTCTTTCCACACATCTGTCCACATGTTTCTGTCCACACATCTTGTCCACATGTTTCAGTCCACATGTTTCTGTCCACATGTCTATTCACATGTTTCAGTCCACATGTTTCTGTCCACACATCTATTTACATGTTTCAGTCCACATTTTTCTGTCCACACATCTGTCCACATGTTTCAGTCCACATGTTTCTGTCCACACATCATTCCACATATTTCTGTCCACATGTTTCTGTCCACACATCTGTCCACATGTTTCTGTCCACGTTTCTGTCCACACATCTGTTTACATGTTTCTGTCCACGTTTCTATCCCCACATCTGTCCACATGTTTCTGTCAACACATCTATCCACATGTTTCTGTCCACATGTTTCTGTCCACACATCTGTCCACATGTTTCTGTCCACATGTTTCTGTCAACACATCTATCCACATGTTTCTGTCCACACATCTGTCCACATGTTTCTGTCCACACATCTGTTCACATGTTCCTGTCCACATGTTTCTGTCCACACATCTGTCCACATATTTCTGTCAACACATCTATCCACATGTTTCTGTCCACTTGTTTCTGTCAACACATCTGTCCACATGTTTCTGTCCACAAGTTTCTGTCCACATGTTTTTTCCACACATCTTTCCACATGTTTCTGTCCACATGTTTTTCCACACATCTTTCCACATGGTTCTGTCCACACATCTATCCACATGTTTCTTTCCACACATCTGTCCACATGTTTCTGTCCACACATCTTGTCCACATGTTTCAGTCCACGTTTCTGTCCACACATCTGTCCACATGTTTCAGTCCACATGTTTCTGTCCACACATCTATTTACATGTTTCAGTCCACATGTTTCTGTCCACACATCTGTCCACATGTTTCAGTCCACATGTTTCTGTCCACACATCTGTCCACATATTTCTGTCCACATGTTTATGTCCACACATATGTCCACACATCTATCCACATGTTTCCGTCCACATGTTTCTGTCCACACATCTGTCCACATGTTTCTGTCCACACATCTGTCCACACATCTGTCCACATGTTTCTGTCCACATGTTTCTGTCCACACATCTGTCCACATGTTTCTGTCCACACATCTGTCCACACAATAATCCACATGTTTCTGTCCACACATCTGTCCTCATGTTTCTGTCCACACATCTGTTTACATGTTTCTGTCCACATGTTTCTGTCCACACATCTGTCCACATGTTTCGGTCCATTTGTTTCTGTCAACACATATATCCACATGTTTCTGTCCACATATCTGTCCACATGTTTCTGTCCACACATCTGTCCACATGTTTCTGTCAACACATCTATGCACATGTTTCTGTCCACACATCTGTCCACATGTTTCTGTCCACACATCTGTCCACATGTTTCTGTCCACGTTTCTGTCCACATGTTTCTGTCCACATGTTTCTTTCCACACATCTGTCCACATGTTTCTGTCCACACATCTGTCCACATGTTTCTGTCCACATGTTTCAGTCCATGTTTCTGTCCACATGTTTCTGTCCAAACATCTGTCCACATGTTTCGGTCCACACATCTATTAACATGTTTCTGTCCACACATCTGTCCACATGTTTCTGTCCACACATCTGTCCACATGTTTCTGTCCACGTTTCTGTCCACATGTTTCTGTCCACATGTTTCTTTCCACACATCTGTCCACATGTTTCTGTCCACACATCTGTCCACATGTTTCTGTCCACATGTTTCAGTCCATGTTTCTGTCCACATGTTTCTGTCCACATGTTTCTGTCCACATGTTTCTGTCGACACATATGTCCATATGTTTCTGTCCACATGTTTCTGTCCACACATCTGTCCACATGTTTCTGTCCACGTTTCTGTCCACACATCTGTCCACATGTTTCTGTCCACATGTTTTTTCCACACATCTTTCCACATGTTTCTGTCCACATGTTTCTGTCCACATGTTTTTTCCACACATCTTTCCACATGTTTCTCTCCACACATCTATCCACATGTTTCTGTCCACACATCTATCCACATGTTTCTTTCCACACATCTGTCCACATGTTTCTGTCCACACATCTTGTCCACATGTTTCTGTCCACATGTCTATTCACATGTTTCAGTCCACATGTTTCTGTCCACACATCTATTTACATGTTTCAGTCCACATTTTTCTGTCCACACATCTGTCCACATGTTTCAGTCCACATGTTTCTGTCCACACATCATTCCACATATTTCTGTCCACATGTTTCTGTCCACACATCTGTCCACATGTTTCTGTCCACGTTTCTGTCCACACATCTGTTTACATGTTTCTGTCCACGTTTCTATCCCCACATCTGTCCACATGTTTCTGTCAACACATCTATCCACATGTTTCTGTCCACATGTTTCTGTCCACACATCTGTCCACATGTTTCTGTCCACAGGTTTCTGTCCACACATCTGTCCACATGTTTCTGTCCACACATCTGTCCACACAATTATCCACATGTTTCTGTCCACACATCTGTCCTTATGTTTCTGTCCACACATCTGTTTACATGTTTCTGTCCACATGTTTCTGTCCACACATCTGTCCACATGTTTCGGTCCATTTGTTTCTGTCAACACATCTATCCACATGTTTCTGTCCACATATCTGTCCACATGTTTCTGTCCACACATCTGTCCACATGTTTCTGTCAACACATCTATGCACATGTTTCTGTCCACACATCTGTCCACATGTTTCTGTCCACATGTTTCTGTCCACACATCTGTCCACATGTTTCTGTCCACGTTTCTGTCCACATGTTTCTGTCCACATGTTTCTTTCCACACATCTGTCCACATGTTTCTGTCCACACATCTGTCCACATGTTTCTGTCCACATGTTTCAGTCCATGTTTCTGTCCACATGTTTCTGTCCAAACATCTGTCCACATGTTTCGGTCCACACATCTATTAACATGTTTCTGTCCACATGTTCCTGACCACACATCTGTCCACATGTTTCAGTCCACATGTTTCTGTCGACACATATGTCCATATGTTTCTGTCCACATGTTTCTGTCCACACATCTGTCCACATGTTTCTGTCCACGTTTCTGTCCACACATCTGTCCACATGTTTCTGTCCACATGTTTCTGTCCACATGTTTTTTCTACACATCTTTCCACATGTTTCTGTCCACATGTTTCTGTCCACATGTTTTTTCCACACATCTTTCCACATGTTTCTGTCCACACATCTATCCACATGTTTCTTTTCACACATCTGTCCACATGTTTCAGTCCACGTTTCTTTCAACACATCTGTCCACATGTTTCTGTCCACACATCTTGTCCACATGTTTCAGTCCACATGTTTCTGTCCACATGTCTATTCACATGTTTCAGTCCACATGTTTCTGTCCACACATCTATTTACATGTTTCAGTCCACATTTTTCTGTCCACACATCTGTCCACATGTTTCAGTCCACATGTTTCTGTCCACATATTTCTGTCCACATCTTTCTGTCTACACATCTGTCGACATGTTTCTGACCACGTTTCTGTCCACACATCTGTTTACATGTTTCTGTCCACGTTTCTGTCCACACATCTGTCCACATGTTTCTGTCAACACATCTATCCACATGTTTCTGTCCACACATCTGTCCACATGTTTCTGTCCACACATCGTTTCACATGTTCCTGTCCACATGTTTCTGTCCACACATCTGTCCACATATTTCTGTCAACACATCTATCCACATGTTTCGGTCCACTTGTTTCTGTCCACACATCTGTCCACATGTTTCTGTCAACACATCTATCCATATGTTTCTGTCCACACATCTGTCCACATATTTCTGTCAACACATCTATCCACATGTTTCTGTCCACACATCTGTCCACATGTTTCTGTCCACATGTTTCTGTCCACACATCTGTTTACATGTTTCTGTCCACACATCTATCCACATGTTTCTGTTCACACATCTGTCCACATGTTTCTGTCCACACATCTGTCCACATGTTTCTGTCAACACATCTATCCACATGTTTCTGTCCACACATCTGTCCACATGTTTCTGTCCACACATCTGTTCACATGTTTCTGTATACATGTTTCTGTCCACATATCTGTCCACATGTTTCTGTCCACACATCTGTCCACATATTTCTGTCAACACATCTGTCCACATGTTTCTGTCCACACATCTGTCCACATGTTTCTGTCCACATGTTTCTGTCCACACATCTGTCCACACAATTATCCACATGTTTCTGTCCACACATCTGTCCACATGTTTCTGTCCACACATCTGTTTACATGTTTCTGTCCACATGTTTCTGTCCACACATCTGTCCACATGTTTAGGTCCATTTGTTTCTGTCAACACATCTATCCACATGTTTCTGTCCACATATCTGTCCACATGTTTCTGTCCACACATCTGTCCACATGTTTCTGTCAACACATCTATGCACATGTTTCTGTCCACACATCTGTCCACATGTTTCTGTCCACGTTTCTGTCCACATGTTTCTGTCCACATGTTTCTTTCCACACATCTGTCCACATGTTTCTGTCCACACATCTGTCCACATGTTTCTTTCCACATGTTTCAGTCCATGTTTCTGTCCACATGTTTCTGTCCAAACATCTGTCCACATGTTTCTGTCCACACATCTGTCCACATGTTTCAGTCCACATGTTTCTGTCGACACATATGTCCATATGTTTCTGTCCACATGTTCCTGACCACACATCTGTCCACATGTTTCAGTCCACATGTTTCTGTCCACATGTTTCTGTCCACATGTTTCTGTCCACATGTTTCTGTCGACACATATGTCCATATGTTTCTGTCCACATGTTTCTGTCCACACATCTGTCCACATGTTTCTGTCCACGTTTCTGTCCACACATCTGTCCACATGTTTCTGTCCACATGTTTTTTCCACACATCTTTCCACATGTTTCTGTCCACATGTTTCTGTCCACATGTTTTTTCCACACATCTTTCCACATGTTTCTCTCCACACATCTATCCACATGTTTCTGTCCACACATCTATCCACATGTTTCTTTCCACACATCTGTCCACATGTTTCTGTCCACACATCTTGTCCACATGTTTCTGTCCACATGTCTATTCACATGTTTCAGTCCACATGTTTCTGTCCACACATCTATTTACATGTTTCAGTCCACATTTTTCTGTCCACACATCTGTCCACATGTTTCAGTCCACATGTTTCTGTCCACACATCATTCCACATATTTCTGTCCACATGTTTCTGTCCACACATCTGTCCACATGTTTCTGTCCACGTTTCTGTCCACACATCTGTTTACATGTTTCTGTCCACGTTTCTATCCCCACATCTGTCCACATGTTTCTGTCAACACATCTATCCACATGTTTCTGTCCACATGTTTCTGTCCACACATCTGTCCACATGTTTCTGTCCACAGGTTTCTGTCCACACATCTGTCCACATGTTTCTGTCCACACATCTGTCCACACAATTATCCACATGTTTCTGTCCACACATCTGTCCTCATGTTTCTGTCCACACATCTGTTTACATGTTTCTGTCCACATGTTTTTTCCACACATCTGTCCACATGTTTCGGTCCATTTGTTTCTGTCAACACATCTATCCACATGTTTCTGTCCACATATCTGTCCACATGTTTCTGTCCACACATCTGTCCACATGTTTCTGTCAACACATCTATGCACATGTTTCTGTCCACACATCTGTCCACATGTTTCAGTCCACATGTTTCTGTCCACACATCTATTTACATGTTTCAGTCCACATTTTTCTGTCCACACATCTGTCCACATGTTTCAGTCCACATGTTTCTGTCCACATATTTCTGTCCACATCTTTCTGTCTACACATCTGTCGACATGTTTCTGACCACGTTTCTGTCCACACATCTGTTTACATGTTTCTGTCCACGTTTCTGTCCACACATCTGTCCACATGTTTCTGTCAACACATCTATCCACATGTTTCTGTCCACACATCTGTCCACATGTTTCTGTCCACACATCGTTTCACATGTTCCTGTCCACATGTTTCTGTCCACACATCTGTCCACATATTTCTGTCAACACATCTATCCACATGTTTCGGTCCACTTGTTTCTGTCCACACATCTGTCCACATGTTTCTGTCAACACATCTATCCATATGTTTCTGTCCACACATCTGTCCACATATTTCTGTCAACACATCTATCCACATGTTTCTGTCCACACATCTGTCCACATGTTTCTGTCCACATGTTTCTGTCCACACATCTGTTTACATGTTTCTGTCCACACATCTATCCACATGTTTCTGTTCACACATCTGTCCACATGTTTCTGTCCACACATCTGTCCACATGTTTCTGTCAACACATCTATCCACATGTTTCTGTCCACACATCTGTCCACATGTTTCTGTCCACACATCTGTTCACATGTTTCTGTATACATGTTTCTGTCCACATATCTGTCCACATGTTTCTGTCCACACATCTGTCCACATATTTCTGTCAACACATCTGTCCACATGTTTCTGTCCACACATCTGTCCACATGTTTCTGTCCACATGTTTCTGTCCACACATCTGTCCACACAATTATCCACATGTTTCTGTCCACACATCTGTTTACATGTTTCTGTCCACATGTTTCTGTCCACACATCTGTCCACATGTTTAGGTCCATTTGTTTCTGTCAACACATCTATCCACATGTTTCTGTCCACATATCTGTCCACATGTTTCTGTCCACACATCTGTCCACATGTTTCTGTCAACACATCTATGCACATGTTTCTGTCCACACATCTGTCCACATGTTTCTGTCCACGTTTCTGTCCACATGTTTCTGTCCACATGTTTCTTTCCACACATCTGTCCACATGTTTCTGTCCACACATCTGTCCACATGTTTCTTTCCACATGTTTCAGTCCATGTTTCTGTCCACATGTTTCTGTCCAAACATCTGTCCACATGTTTCTGTCCACACATCTGTCCACATGTTTCAGTCCACATGTTTCTGTCGACACATATGTCCATATGTTTCTGTCCACATGTTCCTGACCACACATCTGTCCACATGTTTCAGTCCACATGTTTCTGTCCACATGTTTCTGTCCACATGTTTCTGTCCACATGTTTCTGTCGACACATATGTCCATATGTTTCTGTCCACATGTTTCTGTCCACACATCTGTCCACATGTTTCTGTCCACGTTTCTGTCCACACATCTGTCCACATGTTTCTGTCCACATGTTTTTTCCACACATCTTTCCACATGTTTCTGTCCACATGTTTCTGTCCACATGTTTTTTCCACACATCTTTCCACATGTTTCTCTCCACACATCTATCCACATGTTTCTGTCCACACATCTATCCACATGTTTCTTTCCACACATCTGTCCACATGTTTCTGTCCACACATCTTGTCCACATGTTTCTGTCCACATGTCTATTCACATGTTTCAGTCCACATGTTTCTGTCCACACATCTATTTACATGTTTCAGTCCACATTTTTCTGTCCACACATCTGTCCACATGTTTCAGTCCACATGTTTCTGTCCACACATCATTCCACATATTTCTGTCCACATGTTTCTGTCCACACATCTGTCCACATGTTTCTGTCCACGTTTCTGTCCACACATCTGTTTACATGTTTCTGTCCACGTTTCTATCCCCACATCTGTCCACATGTTTCTGTCAACACATCTATCCACATGTTTCTGTCCACATGTTTCTGTCCACACATCTGTCCACATGTTTCTGTCCACAGGTTTCTGTCCACACATCTGTCCACATGTTTCTGTCCACACATCTGTCCACACAATTATCCACATGTTTCTGTCCACACATCTGTCCTCATGTTTCTGTCCACACATCTGTTTACATGTTTCTGTCCACATGTTTCTGTCCACACATCTGTCCACATGTTTCGGTCCATTTGTTTCTGTCAACACATCTATCCACATGTTTCTGTCCACATATCTGTCCACATGTTTCTGTCCACACATCTGTCCACATGTTTCTGTCAACACATCTATGCACATGTTTCTGTCCACACATCTGTCCACATGTTTCTGTCCACATGTTTCTGTCCACACATCTGTCCACATGTTTCTGTCCACGTTTCTGTCCACATGTTTCTGTCCACATGTTTCTTTCCACACATCTGTCCACA
The DNA here is from genome assembly GCF_933228915.1 of Telmatherina bonti. Lineage (NCBI taxonomy): Eukaryota > Metazoa > Chordata > Actinopteri > Atheriniformes > Telmatherinidae > Telmatherina > Telmatherina bonti. The sequence goes on along the minus strand of NC_136631.1, from coordinate 2,788,217 downwards.
TGTTTCTGTCCACACATCTGTCCACATGTTTCTGTCCACATGTTTCAGTCCATGTTTCTGTCCACATGTTTCTGTCCAAACATCTGTCCACATGTTTCGGTCCACACATCTATTAACATGTTTCTGTCCACATGTTTCTGTCCACACATCTGTCCACACAATTATCCACATGTTTATGTCCACACATCTGTCCACATGTTTCTGTCCACACATCTGTTTACATGTTTCTGTCCACATGTTTCTGTCCACACATCTGTCCACACGTTTCTGTCTACATGTTTCTGTCCACACATCTGTCCACACATCTATCCACATGTTTCTGTCCACACATCTGTCCACATGTTTCTGTCCACACATCTGTCCACATGTTTCTGTCCACATGTTTCTGTCCACACAATTATCCACATGTTTCTGTCCACACATCTGTCCACATGTTTCTGTCCACATGTTTCTGTCCACACATCTGTCCACATGTTTCTGTCCACACATCTGTCCACACATCTGTCCATATGTTTCTGTCCACATGTTTCTGTCCACACATCTGTCCACATGTTCCTGTCCACATGTTTCTGTCCACACAATTATCCACATGTTTATGTCCACACATCTGTCCACATGTTTCTGTCCACACATCTGTTTACATGTTTCTGTCCACATGTTTCTGTCCACACATCTGTCCACACGTTTCTGTCTACATGTTTCTGTCCACACATCTGTCCACACATCTGTCCACACAATTATCCACATGTTTCTGTCCACACATCTGTCCACATGTTTCTGTCCACATGTTTCTGTCCACACATCTGTCCACATGTTTCTGTCCACACATCTGTCCACACATCTGTCCACATGTTTCTGTCCACATGTTTCTGTCCACACATCTGTCCACATGTTCCTGTCCACATGTTTCTGTCCACACATCTGTCCACATGTTTCTGTCCACACATCTGTTTACATGTTTCTGTCCACATGTTTCTGTCCACACATCTGTCCACATGTTTCTGTCCACATGTTTCTGTCCACACATCTGTCCACATGTTCCTGTCCACATGTTTCTGTCCACACATCTGTCCACACAATTATCCACATGTTTCTGTCCACACATCTGTCCACATGTTTCTGTCCACATGTTTCTGTCCACACATCTGTCCACACATCTGTCCACATGTTTCTGTCCACATGTTTCTGTCCACACATCTGTCCACATGTTCCTGTCCACATGTTTCTATCCACACATATGTCCACATGTTTCTGTCAACACATCTATCCACATGTTTCTGTCCACACATCTGTCCACATGTTTCTGTCAACACATCTATGCACATGTTTCTGTCCACACATCTGTCCACATGTTTCTGTCCACATGTTTCTGTCCACACATCTGTCCACATGTTTCTGTCCACGTTTCTGTCCACATGTTTCTGTCCACATGTTTCTGTCCACAGGTTTCTGTCCACGTGTTTCATTCCACACACCTGTCCACATGTTTCTGTCCACACATCTGTCCACATGTTTCTGTCAACACATCTATCCACATGTTTCTGTCAACACATCTGTCCACATGTTTCTGTCCACATGTTTCAGTCCATGTTTCTGTCCACATGTTTCTGTCCAAACATCTGTCCACATGTTTCTGTCCATACATCTATTAACATGTTTCTGTCCACATGTTCCTGACCACACATCTGTCCACATGTTTCTGTCCACATGTTTCTGTCGACACATATGTCCATATGTTTCTGTCCACATGTTTCTGTCCACACATCTGTCCACATGTTTCTGTCCACGTTTCTGTCCACACATCTGTCCACATGTTTCTGTCCACATGTTTTTTCCACACATCTTTCCACATGGTTCAGTCCACACATCTATCCACATGTTTCTTTCCACACATCTGTCCACATGTTTCAGTCCACGTTTCTGTCCACACATCTGTCCACATGTTTCAGTCCACATGTTTCTGTCCACACGTCTATTCACATGTTTCATTCCACATGTTTCTGTCCACACATCTATTTACATGTTTCAGTCCACATGTTTCTGTCCACACATATGTCCACATGTTTCAGTCCACATGTTTCTGTCCACACATCTGTCCACATATTTCTGTCCACATGTTTGTGTCCACACATATGTCCACACATCTATCCACATGTTTCCGTCCACATGTTTCTGTCCACACATCTGTCCACATGTTTCTGTCCACACATCTGCCCACACATCTGTCCACATGTCTCTGTCCACATGTTTCTGTCCACACATCTGTCCACATGTTTCTGTCCACATGTTTCTGTCCACACATCTGTCCACACAATTATCGACATGTTTCTGTCCACACATCTGTCCACATGTTTCTGTCCACACATCTGTTTACATGTTTCTGTCCACATGTTTCTGTCCACACATCTGTCCACATGTTTTGGTCCATTTGTTTCTGTCAAGACATCTATCCACATGTTTCTGTCCACATATCTGTCCACATGTTTCTGTCCACACATCTGTCCACATGTTTCTGTCAACACATCTATGCACATGTTTCTGTCCACACATCTGTCCACATGTTTCTGTCCACACATCTGTCCACATGTTTCTGTCCACGTTTCTGTCCACATGTTTCTGTCCACATGTTTCTTTCCACACATCTGTCCACATGTTTCTGTCCACACATCTGTCCACATGTTTCTGTCCACATGTTTCAGTCCATGTTTCTGTCCACATGTTTCTGTCCACATGTTTCTGTCCACATGTTTCTGTCGACACATATGTCCATATGTTTCTGTCCACATGTTTCTGTCCACACATCTGTCCACATGTTTCTGTCCACGTTTCTGTCCACACATCTGTCCACATGTTTCTGTCCACATGTTTTTTCCACACATCTTTCCACATGTTTCTGTCCACATGTTTCTGTCCACATGTTTTTTCCACACATCTTTCCACATGTTTCTCTCCACACATCTATCCACATGTTTCTGTCCACACATCTATCCACATGTTTCTTTCCACACATCTGTCCACATGTTTCTGTCCACACATCTTGTCCACATGTTTCAGTCCACATGTTTCTGTCCACATGTCTATTCACATGTTTCAGTCCACATGTTTCTGTCCACACATCTATTTACATGTTTCAGTCCACATTTTTCTGTCCACACATCTGTCCACATGTTTCAGTCCACATGTTTCTGTCCACACATCATTCCACATATTTCTGTCCACATGTTTCTGTCCACACATCTGTCCACATGTTTCTGTCCACGTTTCTGTCCACACATCTGTTTACATGTTTCTGTCCACGTTTCTATCCCCACATCTGTCCACATGTTTCTGTCAACACATCTATCCACATGTTTCTGTCCACATGTTTCTGTCCACACATCTGTCCACATGTTTCTGTCCACATGTTTCTGTCAACACATCTATCCACATGTTTCTGTCCACACATCTGTCCACATGTTTCTGTCCACACATCTGTTCACATGTTCCTGTCCACATGTTTCTGTCCACACATCTGTCCACATATTTCTGTCAACACATCTATCCACATGTTTCTGTCCACTTGTTTCTGTCAACACATCTGTCCACATGTTTCTGTCCACAAGTTTCTGTCCACATGTTTTTTCCACACATCTTTCCACATGTTTCTGTCCACATGTTTTTCCACACATCTTTCCACATGGTTCTGTCCACACATCTATCCACATGTTTCTTTCCACACATCTGTCCACATGTTTCTGTCCACACATCTTGTCCACATGTTTCAGTCCACGTTTCTGTCCACACATCTGTCCACATGTTTCAGTCCACATGTTTCTGTCCACACATCTATTTACATGTTTCAGTCCACATGTTTCTGTCCACACATCTGTCCACATGTTTCAGTCCACATGTTTCTGTCCACATATCTGTCCACATATTTCTGTCCACATGTTTATGTCCACACATATGTCCACACATCTATCCACATGTTTCCGTCCACATGTTTCTGTCCACACATCTGTCCACATGTTTCTGTCCACACATCTGTCCACACATCTGTCCACATGTTTCTGTCCACATGTTTCTGTCCACACATCTGCCCACACATCTATCCACATGTTTCTGTCCACACATCTGTCCACACATCTATCCACATGTTTCTGTCCACACATCTGTCCACATGTTTCTGTCCACACATCTGTCCACATGTTTCTGTCCACATGTTTCTGTCCACACAATTATCCACATGTTTCTGTCCACACATCTGTCCACATGTTTCTGTCCACATGTTTCTGTCCACACATCTGTCCACATGTTTCTGTCCACACATCTGTCCACATGTTTCTGTCCACACATCTGTCCACACATCTGTCCATATGTTTCTGTCCACATGTTTCTGTCCACACATCTGTCCACATGTTCCTGTCCACATGTTTCTGTCCACACAATTATCCACATGTTTATGTCCACACATCTGTCCACATGTTTCTGTCCACACATCTGTTTACATGTTTCTGTCCACATGTTTCTGTCCACACATCTGTCCACACGTTTCTGTCTACATGTTTCTGTCCACACATCTGTCCACACATCTGTCCACACAATTATCCACATGTTTCTGTCCACACATCTGTCCACATGTTTCTGTCCACATGTTTCTGTCCACACATCTGTCCACATGTTTCTGTCCACACATCTGTCCACACATCTGTCCACATGTTTCTGTCCACATGTTTCTGTCCACACATCTGTCCACATGTTCCTGTCCACATGTTTCTGTCCACACATCTGTCCACATGTTTCTGTCCACACATCTGTTTACATGTTTCTGTCCACATGTTTCTGTCCACACATCTGTCCACATGTTTCTGTCCACATGTTTCTGTCCACACATCTGTCCACATGTTCCTGTCCACATGTTTCTGTCCACACATCTGTCCACACAATTATCCACATGTTTCTGTCCACACATCTGTCCACATGTTTCTGTCCACACATCTGTCCACACATCTGTCCACATGTTTCTGTCCACATGTTTCTGTCCACACATCTGTCCACATGTTCCTGTCCACATGTTTCTATCCACACATATGTCCACATGTTTCTGTCAACACATCTATCCACATGTTTCTGTCCACACATCTGTCCACATGTTTCTGTCAACACATCTATGCACATGTTTCTGTCCACACATCTGTCCACATGTTTCTGTCCACATGTTTCTGTCCACACATCTGTCCACATGTTTCTGTCCACGTTTCTGTCCACATGTTTCTGTCCACATGTTTCTGTCCACAGGTTTCTGTCCACGTGTTTCATTCCACACACCTGTCCACATGTTTCTGTCCACACATCTGTCCACATGTTTCTGTCAACACATCTATCCACATGTTTCTGTCAACACATCTGTCCACATGTTTCTGTCCACATGTTTCAGTCCATGTTTCTGTCCACATGTTTCTGTCCAAACATCTGTCCACATGTTTCTGTCCATACATCTATTAACATGTTTCTGTCCACATGTTCCTGACCACACATCTGTCCACATGTTTCTGTCCACATGTTTCTGTCGACACATATGTCCATATGTTTCTGTCCACATGTTTCTGTCCACACATCTGTCCACATGTTTCTGTCCACGTTTCTGTCCACACATCTGTCCACATGTTTCTGTCCACATGTTTTTTCCACACATCTTTCCACATGGTTCAGTCCACACATCTATCCACATGTTTCTTTCCACACATCTGTCCACATGTTTCAGTCCACGTTTCTGTCCACACATCTGTCCACATGTTTCAGTCCACATGTTTCTGTCCACACGTCTATTCACATGTTTCATTCCACATGTTTCTGTCCACACATCTATTTACATGTTTCAGTCCACATGTTTCTGTCCACACATATGTCCACATGTTTCAGTCCACATGTTTCTGTCCACACATCTGTCCACATATTTCTGTCCACATGTTTGTGTCCACACATATGTCCACACATCTATCCACATGTTTCCGTCCACATGTTTCTGTCCACACATCTGTCCACATGTTTCTGTCCACACATCTGCCCACACATCTGTCCACATGTCTCTGTCCACATGTTTCTGTCCACACATCTGTCCACATGTTTCTGTCCACATGTTTCTGTCCACACATCTGTCCACACAATTATCGACATGTTTCTGTCCACACATCTGTCCACATGTTTCTGTCCACACATCTGTTTACATGTTTCTGTCCACATGTTTCTGTCCACACATCTGTCCACATGTTTTGGTCCATTTGTTTCTGTCAAGACATCTATCCACATGTTTCTGTCCACATATCTGTCCACATGTTTCTGTCCACACATCTGTCCACATGTTTCTGTCAACACATCTATGCACATGTTTCTGTCCACACATCTGTCCACATGTTTCTGTCCACACATCTGTCCACATGTTTCTGTCCACGTTTCTGTCCACATGTTTCTGTCCACATGTTTCTTTCCACACATCTGTCCACATGTTTCTGTCCACACATCTGTCCACATGTTTCTGTCCACATGTTTCAGTCCATGTTTCTGTCCACATGTTTCTGTCCACATGTTTCTGTCCACATGTTTCTGTCGACACATATGTCCATATGTTTCTGTCCACATGTTTCTGTCCACACATCTGTCCACATGTTTCTGTCCACGTTTCTGTCCACACATCTGTCCACATGTTTCTGTCCACATGTTTTTTCCACACATCTTTCCACATGTTTCTGTCCACATGTTTCTGTCCACATGTTTTTTCCACACATCTTTCCACATGTTTCTCTCCACACATCTATCCACATGTTTCTGTCCACACATCTATCCACATGTTTCTTTCCACACATCTGTCCACATGTTTCTGTCCACACATCTTGTCCACATGTTTCAGTCCACATGTTTCTGTCCACATGTCTATTCACATGTTTCAGTCCACATGTTTCTTTCCACACATCTATTTACATGTTTCAGTCCACATTTTTCTGTCCACACATCTGTCCACATGTTTCAGTCCACATGTTTCTGTCCACACATCATTCCACATATTTCTGTCCACATGTTTCTGTCCACACATCTGTCCACATGTTTCTGTCCACGTTTCTGTCCACACATCTGTTTACATGTTTCTGTCCACGTTTCTATCCCCACATCTGTCCACATGTTTCTGTCAACACATCTATCCACATGTTTCTGTCCACATGTTTCTGTCCACACATCTGTCCACATGTTTCTGTCCACATGTTTCTGTCAACACATCTATCCACATGTTTCTGTCCACACATCTGTCCACATGTTTCTGTCCACACATCTGTTCACATGTTCCTGTCCACATGTTTCTGTCCACACATCTGTCCACATATTTCTGTCAACACATCTATCCACATGTTTCTGTCCACTTGTTTCTGTCAACACATCTGTCCACATGTTTCTGTCCACAAGTTTCTGTCCACATGTTTTTTCCACACATCTTTCCACATGTTTCTGTCCACATGTTTTTCCACACATCTTTCCACATGGTTCTGTCCACACATCTATCCACATGTTTCTTTCCACACATCTGTCCACATGTTTCTGTCCACACATCTTGTCCACATGTTTCAGTCCACGTTTCTGTCCACACATCTGTCCACATGTTTCAGTCCACATGTTTCTGTCCACACATCTATTTACATGTTTCAGTCCACATGTTTCTGTCCACACATCTGTCCACATGTTTCAGTCCACATGTTTCTGTCCACATATCTGTCCACATATTTCTGTCCACATGTTTATGTCCACACATATGTCCACACATCTATCCACATGTTTCCGTCCACATGTTTCTGTCCACACATCTGTCCACATGTTTCTGTCCACACATCTGTCCACACATCTGTCCACATGTTTCTGTCCACATGTTTCTGTCCACACATCTGTCCACATGTTTCTGTCCACATGTTTCTGTCCACACATCTGTCCACACAATAATCCACATGTTTCTGTCCACACATCTGTCCTCATGTTTCTGTCCACACATCTGTTTACATGTTTCTGTCCACATGTTTCTGTCCACACATCTGTCCACATGTTTCGGTCCATTTGTTTCTGTCAACACATATATCCACATGTTTCTGTCCACATATCTGTCCACATGTTTCTGTCCACACATCTGTCCACATGTTTCTGTCAACACATCTATGCACATGTTTCTGTCCACACATCTGTCCACATGTTTCTGTCCACACATCTGTCCACATGTTTCTGTCCACGTTTCTGTCCACATGTTTCTGTCCACATGTTTCTTTCCACACATCTGTCCACATGTTTCTGTCCACACATCTGTCCACATGTTTCTGTCCACATGTTTCAGTCCATGTTTCTGTCCACATGTTTCTGTCCAAACATCTGTCCACATGTTTCGGTCCACACATCTATTAACATGTTTCTGTCCACACATCTGTCCACATGTTTCTGTCCACACATCTGTCCACATGTTTCTGTCCACGTTTCTGTCCACATGTTTCTGTCCACATGTTTCTTTCCACACATCTGTCCACATGTTTCTGTCCACACATCTGTCCACATGTTTCTGTCCACATGTTTCAGTCCATGTTTCTGTCCACATGTTTCTGTCCACATGTTTCTGTCCACATGTTTCTGTCGACACATATGTCCATATGTTTCTGTCCACATGTTTCTGTCCACACATCTGTCCACATGTTTCTGTCCACGTTTCTGTCCACACATCTGTCCACATGTTTCTGTCCACATGTTTTTTCCACACATCTTTCCACATGTTTCTGTCCACATGTTTCTGTCCACATGTTTTTTCCACACATCTTTCCACATGTTTCTCTCCACACATCTATCCACATGTTTCTGTCCACACATCTATCCACATGTTTCTTTCCACACATCTGTCCACATGTTTCTGTCCACACATCTTGTCCACATGTTTCTGTCCACATGTCTATTCACATGTTTCAGTCCACATGTTTCTGTCCACACATCTATTTACATGTTTCAGTCCACATTTTTCTGTCCACACATCTGTCCACATGTTTCAGTCCACATGTTTCTGTCCACACATCATTCCACATATTTCTGTCCACATGTTTCTGTCCACACATCTGTCCACATGTTTCTGTCCACGTTTCTGTCCACACATCTGTTTACATGTTTCTGTCCACGTTTCTATCCCCACATCTGTCCACATGTTTCTGTCAACACATCTATCCACATGTTTCTGTCCACATGTTTCTGTCCACACATCTGTCCACATGTTTCTGTCCACAGGTTTCTGTCCACACATCTGTCCACATGTTTCTGTCCACACATCTGTCCACACAATTATCCACATGTTTCTGTCCACACATCTGTCCTCATGTTTCTGTCCACACATCTGTTTACATGTTTCTGTCCACATGTTTCTGTCCACACATCTGTCCACATGTTTCGGTCCATTTGTTTCTGTCAACACATCTATCCACATGTTTCTGTCCACATATCTGTCCACATGTTTCTGTCCACACATCTGTCCACATGTTTCTGTCAACACATCTATGCACATGTTTCTGTCCACACATCTGTCCACATGTTTCTGTCCACATGTTTCTGTCCACACATCTGTCCACATGTTTCTGTCCACGTTTCTGTCCACATGTTTCTGTCCACATGTTTCTTTCCACACATCTGTCCACATGTTTCTGTCCACACATCTGTCCACATGTTTCTGTCCACATGTTTCAGTCCATGTTTCTGTCCACATGTTTCTGTCCAAACATCTGTCCACATGTTTCGGTCCACACATCTATTAACATGTTTCTGTCCACATGTTCCTGACCACACATCTGTCCACATGTTTCAGTCCACATGTGTCTGTCGACACATATGTCCATATGTTTCTGTCCACATGTTTCTGTCCACACATCTGTCCACATGTTTCTGTCCACGTTTCTGTCCACACATCTGTCCACATGTTTCTGTCCACATGTTTCTGTCCACATGTTTTTTCTACACATCTTTCCACATGTTTCTGTCCACATGTTTCTGTCCACATGTTTTTTCCACACATCTTTCCACATGTTTCTGTCCACACATCTATCCACATGTTTCTTTTCACACATCTGTCCACATGTTTCAGTCCACGTTTCTTTCAACACATCTGTCCACATGTTTCTGTCCACACATCTTGTCCACATGTTTCAGTCCACATGTTTCTGTCCACATGTCTATTCACATGTTTCAGTCCACATGTTTCTGTCCACACATCTATTTACATGTTTCAGTCCACATTTTTCTGTCCACACATCTGTCCACATGTTTCAGTCCACATGTTTCTGTCCACATATTTCTGTCCACATCTTTCTGTCTACACATCTGTCGACATGTTTCTGACCACGTTTCTGTCCACACATCTGTTTACATGTTTCTGTCCACGTTTCTGTCCACACATCTGTCCACATGTTTCTGTCAACACATCTATCCACATGTTTCTGTCCACACATCTGTCCACATGTTTCTGTCCACACATCGTTTCACATGTTCCTGTCCACATGTTTCTGTCCACACATCTGTCCACATATTTCTGTCAACACATCTATCCACATGTTTCGGTCCACTTGTTTCTGTCCACACATCTGTCCACATGTTTCTGTCAACACATCTATCCATATGTTTCTGTCCACACATCTGTCCACATATTTCTGTCAACACATCTATCCACATGTTTCTGTCCACACATCTGTCCACATGTTTCTGTCCACATGTTTCTGTCCACACATCTGTTTACATGTTTCTGTCCACACATCTATCCACATGTTTCTGTTCACACATCTGTCCACATGTTTCTGTCCACACATCTGTCCACATGTTTCTGTCAACACATCTATCCACATGTTTCTGTCCACACATCTGTCCACATGTTTCTGTCCACACATCTGTTCACATGTTTCTGTATACATGTTTCTGTCCACATATCTGTCCACATGTTTCTGTCCACACATCTGTCCACATATTTCTGTCAACACATCTGTCCACATGTTTCTGTCCACACATCTGTCCACATGTTTCTGTCCACATGTTTCTGTCCACACATCTGTCCACACAATTATCCACATGTTTCTGTCCACACATCTGTCCACATGTTTCTGTCCACACATCTGTTTACATGTTTCTGTCCACATGTTTCTGTCCACACATCTGTCCACATGTTTAGGTCCATTTGTTTCTGTCAACACATCTATCCACATGTTTCTGTCCACATATCTGTCCACATGTTTCTGTCCACACATCTGTCCACATGTTTCTGTCCACACATCGTTTCACATGTTCCTGTCCACATGTTTCTGTCCACATATTTCTGTCCACATCTTTCTGTCTACACATCTGTCGACATGTTTCTGACCACGTTTCTGTCCACACATCTGTTTACATGTTTCTGTCCACGTTTCTGTCCACACATCTGTCCACATGTTTCTGTCAACACATCTATCCACATGTTTCTGTCCACACATCTGTCCACATGTTTCTGTCCACACATCGTTTCACATGTTCCTGTCCACATGTTTCTGTCCACACATCTGTCCACATATTTCTGTCAACACATCTATCCACATGTTTCGGTCCACTTGTTTCTGTCCACACATCTGTCCACATGTTTCTGTCAACACATCTATCCATATGTTTCTGTCCACACATCTGTCCACATATTTCTGTCAACACATCTATCCACATGTTTCTGTCCACACATCTGTCCACATGTTTCTGTCCACATGTTTCTGTCCACACATCTGTTTACATGTTTCTGTCCACACATCTATCCACATGTTTCTGTTCACACATCTGTCCACATGTTTCTGTCCACACATCTGTCCACATGTTTCTGTCAACACATCTATCCACATGTTTCTGTCCACACATCTGTCCACATGTTTCTGTCCACACATCTGTTCACATGTTTCTGTATACATGTTTCTGTCCACATATCTGTCCACATGTTTCTGTCCACACATCTGTCCACATATTTCTGTCAACACATCTGTCCACATGTTTCTGTCCACACATCTGTCCACATGTTTCTGTCCACATGTTTCTGTCCACACATCTGTCCACACAATTATCCACATGTTTCTGTCCACACATCTGTCCACATGTTTCTGTCCACACATCTGTTTACATGTTTCTGTCCACATGTTTCTGTCCACACATCTGTCCACATGTTTAGGTCCATTTGTTTCTGTCAACACATCTATCCACATGTTTCTGTCCACATATCTGTCCACATGTTTCTGTCCACACATCTGTCCACATGTTTCTGTCAACACATCTATGCACATGTTTCTGTCCACACATCTGTCCACATGTTTCTGTCCACGTTTCTGTCCACATGTTTCTGTCCACATGTTTCTTTCCACACATCTGTCCACATGTTTCTGTCCACACATCTGTCCACATGTTTCTTTCCACATGTTTCAGTCCATGTTTCTGTCCACATGTTTCTGTCCAAACATCTGTCCACATGTTTCTGTCCACACATCTGTCCACATGTTTCAGTCCACATGTTTCTGTCGACACATATGTCCATATGTTTCTGTCCACATGTTCCTGACCACACATCTGTCCACATGTTTCAGTCCACATGTTTCTGTCGACACATATGTCCATATGTTTCTGTCCACATGTTTCTCGCCACACATCTGTCCACATGTTTCTGTCCACGTTTCTGTCCACACATCTGTCCACATGTTTCTGTCCACATGTTTTTTCCACACATCTTTCCACATGTTTCTGTCCACATGTTTCTGTCCACATGTTTTTTCCACACATCTTTCCACATGTTTCTGTCCACACATCTATCCACATGTTTCTGTCCACACATCTTTCCACATGTTTCTGTCCACACATCTATCCACATGTTTCTTTTCACACATCTGTCCACATGTTTCAGTCCACGTTTCTTTCCACACATCTGTCCACATGTTTCTGTCCACACATCTTGTCCACATGTTTCAGTCCACATGTTTCTGTCCACATGTCTATTCACATGTTTCAGTCCACATGTTTCTGTCCACAAATCTATTTACATGTTTCAGTCCACATTTTTCTGTCCACACATCTGTCCACATGTTTCAGTCCACATGTTTCTGTCCACACATCTGTCCACATGTTTCTGTCCACACATCTGTCCACATGTTTCTGTCAACACATCTATCCACATGTTTCTGTCCACATGTTTCTGTCCACACATCTGTCCACATGTTTCTGTCAACACATCTATCCACATGTTTCTGTCCACACATCTGTCCAATGTTTCTGTCCACACATCTGTTCACATGTTCCTGTCCACATGTTTCTGTCCACACATCTGTCCACATATTTCTGTCAACACATCTATCCACATGTTTCTGTCCACTTGTTTCTGTCCACACATATGTCCACATGTTTCTGTCAACACATCTATCCACATGTTTCTGTCCACACATCTGTCCACATATTTCTGTCAACACATCTATCCACATGTTTCTGTCCACACATCTGTCCACATGTTTCTGTCCACAAGTTTCTGTCCACACATCTGTCCACATGTTACTGTTCACACATCTCTCCACATGTTTCTGTCCACATGTTTCTTTCCACATGTTTCTATCCACATGTTTCTGTCCACATGTATCCGTCCACACATCTGTTTACATGTTTCTCTCCACATGTTTATGTCCACACATCTGTCCACATGTTTCTGTCCACATTTTTCTGTCCACATATTTGTTTGCATTTTTCTGTCCACATGTTTCTGTCCACACATCTGTCCACATGAGTCTGTCAACACATCTATACACATGTTTCTGTCCACATATCTGTCCACATGTTTTTGTCCACACATCTGTGCACATGTTTCTGTCAACCCATCTATCCACATGTTTCTGTCCACACATCTGTTTACATGTTTCTCTCCACATGTTTCTGTCCACACATCTGTCCACATGTTTCTGTCAAAACATCTATCCACATGTTTCCGTCCACACATCTATTTACATGTTTCTCTCCACATGTTTCTGTCCACACATCTGTCCACATGTTTCTGTCAAAACATCTGTCCACATGTTTCTGTCCACACATCTGTCCACATGTTTCCTTCCACACGTCTATTCACGTTTCAGTCCACATGTTTCTGACCACACATCTGTCCACATGTTTCAGTCCACATGTGTCTGTCCACACATCTGTCCACATATTTCTATCCACATGTTTATGTCCACACATCTGTCTACATGTTTCTGTCCACATGTTTCTGTCCACATGTTTATGTCTACATTTTTCTGTCCACACATCTGTCTACATGTTTCTTTCCAACACATCTTTCCACACATCTGTCCACATGTTTCTTTCCACTTGTTTCTGTCCACACATGTATCCACACGTTTCTGTCCACACATCTGTCCACACATCTATCCTGTTTCTGTCAACACATCTATCCACATGTTTCTGTCCACATGTTTTAGTCCACACATCTGTCCACACATCTATCCACACATCTGTCCACATGTTTCAGTCCACACATCTGTCCACACATCTATCCACATGTGTCTGTCCACACATCTGTCCACATATTTCTATCCACATGTTTATGTCCACACATCTGTCTACATGTTTCTGTCCACATGTTTCTGTCCACACATCTGTCTACATGTTTCTTTCCAACACATCTTTCCACACATCTGTCCACATGTTTCTTTCCACTTGTTTCTGTCCACACATGTATCCACACGTTTCTGTCCACACATCTGTCCACACATCTATCCTGTTTCTGTCAACACATCTATCCACATGTTTCTGTCCACATGTTTCAGTCCACACATCTGTCCACACATCTATCCACACATCTGTCCACATGTTTCAGTCCACACATCTGTCCACACATCTATCCACATGTTTCTGTCCAAACATCTGTCCACATGTTTCTTTCCACTTGTTTCTGTCCACACATGTATCCACACGTTTCTGTCCACACATCTGTCCACACATCTATCCACATGTTTCTGTCAACACATCTATCCACATGTTTCTGTCCACATGTTTCAGTCCACACATCTGTCCACACATCTATCCACACATCTGTCCACATGTTTCAGTCCACACATCTGTCCACACATCTGTCCACGTTTCTTTCCACACATCTGTCCACATGTTTCTGTCCACATGTTTCTTTCCACACATCTGTCCACACATCTATCCACATGTTTCTGTCCACATGTTTCTGTCAACACATCTGTCCACATATCAATCCACATGCTTCTATCCACACATCTGTCCACATGTTTCTGTCCACACATCAATCCACATGTTTCTGTTCACATATCTGTCCACATGTTTCTGTCCACACATCTGTCCACATGTTTCTGTCCACACATCTGTTCACATGTTTCTGTCCACATGTTTTTGTCAACATATCTATCCACATGTTTCTGTCCACACATCTGTTTACATGTTTCTGTCCACACATCTATCCACATGTTTCTGTCCACATGTTTCTGTCCACACATCTGTCCACATGTTTCTGTCAACACATCTATCCACATGTTTCTGTCCACACATCTGTCCACATGTTTCTGTCCACACATCTGTTCACATGTTTCTGTCCACATGTTTCTGTCCACATATCTGTCCACATGTTTCTGTCCACACATCTGTCCACATATTTCTGTCAACACATCTATCCACATGTTTCTGTCCACACATCTGTCCACATGTTTCTGTCAACACATCTATCCACATGTTTCTGTCCACACATCTGTCCACATATTTCTGTCAACACATCTATCCACATGTTTATGTCCACACATCTGTCCACATGTTTCTGTCCACATTTTTCTGTCCACATATTTGTTTGCATTTTTCTGTCCACATGTTTCTGTCCACACATCTGTCCACATGAGTCTGTCAACACATCTATACACATGTTTCTGTCCACATATCTGTCCACATGTTTTTGTCCACACATCTGTGCACATGTTTCTGTCAACCCATCTATCCACATGTTTCTGTCCACACATCTGTTTACATGTTTATCTCCACATGTTTCTGTCCACACATCTGTCCACATGTTTCTGTCAAAACATCTATCCACATGTTTCCGTCCACACATCTATTTACATGTTTCTGTCCACATGTTTCTGTCCACACATCTGTCCACATGTTTCTGTCAAAACATCTGTCCACATGTTTCTGTCCACACATCTGTCCACATGTTTCCTTCCACACGTCTATTCACGTTTCAGTCCACGTTTCTGACCACACATCTGTCCACATGTTTCAGTCCACATGTGTCTGTCCACACATCTGTCCACATATTTCTATCCACATGTTTATGTCCACACATCTGTCTACATGTTTCTGTCCACATGTTTCTGTCCACATGTTTCTGTCTACATTTTTCTGTCCACACATCTGTCTACATGTTTCTTTCCAACACATCTTTCCACACATCTGTCCACATGTTTCTTTCCACTTGTTTCTGTCCACACATCTGTCCACACATCTATCCTGTTTCTGTCAACACATCTATCCACATGTTTCTGTCCACATGTTTCAGTCCACACATCTGTCCACACATCTATCCACACATCTGTCCACACGTTTCTGTCCACACATCTGTCCACACATCTATCCTGTTTCTGTCAACACATCTATCCACATGTTTCTGTCCACATGTTTCAGTCCACACATCTGTCCACACATCTATCCACACATCTGTCCACATGTTTCTGTCCACACATCTGTCCACATGTTTCTGTCCACAAGTTTCTGTCCACACATCTGTCCACATGTTACTGTTCACACATCTCTCCACGTTTCTGTCCACATGTTTCTTTCCACATGTTTCCATCCACATGTTTCTGTCCACATGTTTCTGTCCACACATCTATCCACATGTTCCTGTCCACACATCTGTCCACATGTTTCTGTCAACACATCTATCCACATGTTTCTGTCCACACATCTGTCCACATGTTTCTGTCCACACATCTGTTCACATGTTTCTGTCCACACGTTTCTTTCCACACATCTGTCCACATGTTTCTGTCCACATGTTTCTTTCCACACATCTGTCCACACATCTATCCACATGTTTCTGTCCACATGTTTCTGTCAACACATCTGTCCACATATCAATCCACATGCTTCTATCCACACATCTGTCCACATGTTTCTGTCCACACATCAATCCACATGTTTCTGTTCACATATCTGTCCACATGTTTCTGTCCACACATCTGTCCACATGTTTCTGTCCACACATCTGTTCACATGTTTCTGTCCACATGTTTTTGTCAACATATCTGTCCACATGTTTCTTTCCACACATCTGTCCACATGTTTCTGTCCACACATCTGTTTACATGTTTCTGTCCACACATCTATCCACATGTTTCTGTCCACATGTTTCTGTCCACACATCTGTCCACATGTTTCTGTCAACACATCTATCCACATGTTTCTGTCCACACATTTGTCCACATGTTTCTGTCCACACATCTGTTCACATGTTTCTGTCCACATGTTTCTGTCCACATATCTGTCCACATGTTTCTGTCCACACATCTGTCCACATATTTCTGTCAACACATCTATCCACATGTTTCTGTCCACACATCTGTCCACATGTTTCTGTCAACACATCTATCCACATGTTTCTGTCCACACATCTGTCCACATGTTTCTGTCCACAAGTTTCTGTCCACACATCTGTCCACATGTTACTGTTCACATGTTTCTTTCCACATGTTTCCATCCACATGTTTCTGTCCACATGTTTCTGTCCACACATCTATCCACATGTTTCTGTCCACACATCTGTCCACATGTTTCTGTCAACACATCTATCCACATGTTTCTGTCCACACATCTGTCCACATGTTTCTGTCCACATATCTGTCCACATGTTTCTGTCCACACATCTGTCCACATATTTCTGTCAACACATCTATCCACATGTTTCTGTCCACACATCTGTCCACATGTTTCTGTCCACAAGTTTCTGTCCACACATCTGTCCACATGTTACTGTTCACACATCTCTCCACGTTTCTGTCCACATGTTTCTTTCCACATGTTTCCATCCACATGTTTCTGTCCACACATCTATCCACATGTTTCTGTCCACACATCTGTCCACATGTTTCTGTCCACACATCTATCCAAATGTTTCTGTTCACACATCTATCCACATGTTTCTTTCCTCACATCTGTCCACATGTTTCAGTCCACGTTTCAGTCCACACATCTGTCTACATGTTTCTGTCCACATGTTTCTGTCCACGTTTCTGTCTACATGTTTCTGTCCACACATCTGTCCACATGTTTCTGTCCAAACATCTGTCCCCATGTTTCTTTCCACTTGTTTCTGTCCACACATCTATCCACACGTTTCTGTCCACACATCTGTCCACATATTTCTGTCCACATGTTTCTCTCCACACATCTATCGACATGTTTCTTTCCACTTGTTTCTGTCCACACATCTGTCCACATGTTTCTGTCAACACATCTGTCCACACATCTATCCACATGTTTCTGTCCACATGTTTCTGTCCACACATCTATCCACATGTTTCTGTCCACATGTTTCTGTCCACACATCTATCGACATGTTTCTTTCCACTTGTTTCTGTCCACACATGTATCCACACGTTTCTGTCAACACATCTGTCCACACATCTATCCACATGTTTCTGTCCACATTTTTCTGTCAACACATCTATCCACATGTTTCTGTCCACATGTTTCAGTCCACACATCTGTCCACACATCTATCCACACATCTGTCCACATGTTTCAGTCCACACATCTGTCCACACATCTATCCACGTTTCTGTCCACACATCTGTCCACACATCTGTGCACGTTTCTGTCCACACATCTGTCCACGTTTCTCTCCACATGTTTCTTTCCACACATCTGTCCACATGTTTCTGTCCACATGTTTCTTTCCACACATCTGTCCAAACATCTATCCACATGGTTCTGTCCACATGTTTCTGTCCACATGTTTCTGTCAACACATCAATCCACGTTTCTGTCGACACATCTGTCCACATGTTTCTGTCCACACATCTGTCCACATGTTTCTGTCCACACATCTGTTCACATGTTTTTGTCCACATGTTTTTGTCAACATATCTATCCACATGTTTCTTTCCACATGTTTCTGTCAAAACATCTATCCACATGTTTCTGTCCACACATCTGTCCACATGTTTCTGTCCACACATCTGTTCACATGTTTCTGTCCACATGTTTCTGTCCACATATCTGTCCACATGTTTCTGTCCACACATCTGTCCACATATTTCTGTCAACACATCTATCCACATGTTTCTGTCCACACATCTGTCCACATGTTTCTGTCAACACATCTATCCACATGTTTCTGTCCACACATCTGTCCACATATTTCTGTCAACACATCTATCCACATGTTTCTGTCCACACATCTGTCCACATGTTTCTGTCCGCAAGTTTCTGTCCACACATCTGTCCACATGTTACTGTTCACACATCTCTCCACGTTTCTGTCCACATGTTTCTTTCCACATGTTTCCATCCACATGTTTCTGTCCACATGTTTCTGTCCACACATCTATCCACATGTTTCTGTCAACACATCTGTCCACATGTTTCTGTCCACACATCTATCCAAATGTTTCTGTTCACACATCTATCCACATGTTTCTTTCCTCACATCTGTCCACATGTTTCAGTCCACGTTTCTGTCCACACATCTGTCTACATGTTTCTCGCCACATGTTTCTGTCCACGTTTCTGTCTACATGTTTCTGTCCACACATCTGTGCACATGCTTCTATCCACACATCTGTCCACATGTTTCTGTCCACATGTTTCTGTCCACACATCAATCCACGTTTCTGTCGACACATCTGTCCACATGTTTCTGTCCACACATCTGTCCACATGTTTCTGTCCACACATCTGTTCACATGTTTTTGTCCACATGTTTTTGTCAACATATCTATCCACATGTTTCTTTCCACATGTTTCTGTCAAAACATCTATCCACATGTTTCTGTCCACACATCTGTCCACATGTTTCTGTCCACACATCTGTTCACATGTTTCTGTCCACATGTTTCTGTCCACATATCTGTCCACATGTTTCTGTCCACACATCTGTCCACATATTTCTGTCAACACATCTATCCACATGTTTCTGTCCACACATCTGTCCACATGTTTCTGTCAACACATCTATCCACATGTTTCTGTCCACACATCTGTCCACATATTTCTGTCAACACATCTATCCACATGTTTCTGTCCACACATCTGTCCACATGTTTCTGTCCGCAAGTTTCTGTCCACACATCTGTCCACATGTTACTGTTCACACATCTCTCCACGTTTCTGTCCACATGTTTCTTTCCACATGTTTCCATCCACATGTTTCTGTCCACATGTTTCTGTCCACACATCTATCCACATGTTTCTGTCAACACATCTGTCCACATGTTTCTGTCCACACATCTATCCAAATGTTTCTGTTCACACATCTATCCACATGTTTCTTTCCTCACATCTGTCCACATGTTTCAGTCCACGTTTCTGTCCACACATCTGTCTACATGTTTCTCGCCACATGTTTCTGTCCACGTTTCTGTCTACATGTTTCTGTCCACACATCTGTCCACATGTTTCTGTCCAAACATCTGTCCACATGTTTCTGTCCACACATCTGTCCACACATCTATCCACACATTTCTGTCCACACATCTGTCCACATGTTTCTGTCCACACATCTATCGACATGTTTCTGTCCACATGTTTCTGTCCACACATCTGTCCACACATCTGTGCACATGTTTCTGTCCACACATCTGTCCACATGTTTCTCTCCACGTGTTTCTGTCCACACATCTGTCCACATGTTTCTGTCCACACATCTGTCCACACATCAATCCACATGTTTCTGTCCACACATCTATCCACACAATTATACACGTTTCTGTCCTTATATCTGTCCACATGTTTCTGTCCACACATCTATCCACATGTTTCTGACCACACATCTATCCAAATGTTTCTGTTCACACATCTATCCACATGTTTCTTTCCTCACATCTGTCCACATGTTTCAGTCCACGTTTCTGTCCACACATCTGTCTACATGTTTCTGTCCACACATCTGTCCACATGTTTCTGTCCAAACATCTGTCCCCATGTTCCTTTCCACTTGTTTCTGTCCACACATCTATCCACACATTTCTGTCCACACATCTGTCCACACATCTATCCACATGTTTCTGTCCACATGTTTCTGTCCACACATCTATCGACATGTTTCTTTCCAGTTGTTTCTGTCCACACATCTATCCACACGTTTCTGTCAACACATCTGTCCACACATCTATCCACATGTTTCTGTCCACATGTTTCTGTCAACACATCTATCCACATGTTTCTGTCCACATGTTTCAGTCCACACATCTGTCCACACATCTATCCACACATCTGTCCACATGTTTCAGTCCACACATCTGTCCACACATCTATCCACATGTTTCTGTACACACATCTGTGCACGTTTCTGTCCACACATCTGTCCACGTTTCTCTCCACATGTTTCTTTCCACATGTTTCTTTACACACATCTGTCCACACATCTATCCACATGTTTCTGTCCACATGTTTCTGTCCACATGTTTCTGTCAACACATCTGTCCACATATCAATCCACATGCTTCTATCCACACATCTGTCCACATGTTTCTGTCCACACATCAATCCACATGTTTCTGTCCACACATCTGTCCACATGTTTCTGTCCACACATCTGTCCACATATTTCTGTCCACACATCTGTTCACATGTTTCTGTCCACATGTTTTTGTCAACATATCTATCCACATGTTTCTTTCCACACATCTGTCCACATGTTTCTGTCAACATATCTATCCACATGTTTCTGTCCACACATCTGTTTACATGTTTCTGTCCACACATCTATCCACATGTTTCTGTCCACACATCTGTTCACATGTTTGTCCACATGTTTTTGTCAACATATCTATCCACATGCTTCTATCCACACATCTGTCCACATGTTTCTGTCCACATGTTTCTGTCCACACATCTTTCCACACATCAATCCACATGTTTCTGTCCACACATCTGTCCACATGTTTCTGTCAACATATCTGTCCACATGTTTCTGTCCACATATCTGTCTACATGTTTCTGTCCACATGTTTGTGTCCACACATCTGTCCACATGTTTCTGTCAAAAAATCTATCCACATGTTTCTGTCCACATGTTTCCGTCCACACATCTGTGCACATGTTTCTGTCCACACATCTGTCCACATGTTTCTCTCCACATGTTTCTGTCCACACATCTGTCCACATGTTTCTGTCCACATGTTTCTGTCCACACATCTGTCCACACATCAATCCACATGTTTCTGTCCACACATCTGTCCACACAATTATACACGTTTCTGTCCTTATATCTGTCCACATGTTTCTGTCCACACATCTATCCACATGTTTATGTCCACACGTTTCTGTCCACATGTTTCTTTCCACACATCTGTCCACATCTTTCTGTCAACATATCTTTCCACATGTTTCTGTCCACATTTTTCTGTCCACATATCTGTTTACATGTTTCTGTCCACATGTCTGTGTCCACACATCTGTCCACATGTTTCTGTCAAAAAATCTATCCACATGTTTCTGTCCACATGTTTCCGTCCACACATCTGTCCACATGTCTCTGTCAAAACATCTGTCCACATGTTTCTGTCCACAAATCTGTCCACATGTTTCTGTCCACACATCTGTCCACATGTTTCTGTCCACACATCTATCCAAATGTTTCTGTTCACACATCTGTCCATATGTTTCTGTCAAAACATCTGTCCACATGTTTGTCCACACATCTGTCCACATGTTTCTGTCCACACATCTGTCCACATGTTTCTGTCCACACATCTGTCCACATGTTTCAGTCCACACATCTGTCCACACGTTTCTGTCCACACATCTGTCCACATGTTTCTGTCCACACATCTGTCCACATGTTTCTGTCCACACATCTATCCAAATGTTTCTTTTCACACATCTATCCACATGTTTCTTTCCACACATCTGTCCACATGTTTCAGTCCACACATCTGTCTACACGTTTCTGTCCACACATCTGTCCACATGTTTCTGTCCACACATCTGTCCACATGTTTCTGTCCACACATCTGTCCACATGTTTCTGTCCACATGTTTCTGTCCACGTTTCTGTCCACATATTTCTGTCCACATGTTTCTGTCCACACATCTGTCCACATGTTTCTGTCCACGTTTCTGTTCCCACATCTGTCCACATGTTTATGTCCACATGTTTCTGTCCACACATCTGTCCACATGTTTCTCTCCACATGTTTCTTTCCACACATCTGTCCACATGTTTCTGTCCACATGTTTCTTTCCACACATCTGTCCACATGTTTCTGTCCACGTCTCTGTTCACACATCTGTCCACGTTTCTGTCCACATGTTTCTTTCCACACATCTGTCCACATGTTTCTGTCCACATGTTTCTGTTCACACATCTGTCCACATGTTTCTGTCCACATGTTTCTGTCCACACATCTGTCCACATGTTTCTGTCCACATGTTTCTGTCCACATGTTTCTTTCCACACATCTATCCACATGTTTCTTTCCACACATCTGTCCACATGTTTCTGTCCACATGTTTCTGTCCACACATCCGTCCACACATCTGTCCACATGTTTCTGTCCACACATCTGTCCACATGTTTCTGTCCACACATCTGTCCACACATCTGTTCACATGTTTTTGTCCACATGTTTTTGTCAACATATCTATCCACATGTTTCTTTCCACATGTTTCTGACAAAACATCTATCCACATGTTTCTGTCCACACATCTGTCCACATGTTTCTGTCCACACATCTGTCCACACATCTATCCACATGTTTCTGTCCACACATCTGTCCACACAATTATACACATGTTTCAGTCCACGTTTCTGTCCACACATCTGTCCACATGTTTCTGTCCACACATCTTGTCCACATGTTTCAGTCCACGTTTCTGTCCACACATCTGTCCACATGTTTCAGTCCACATGTTTCTGTCCACACGTCTATTCACATGTTTCAGTCCACATGTTTCTGTCCACACATCTATTTACATGTTTCAGTCCACATGTTTCTGTCCACACATCTGTCCACATGTTTCAGTCCACATGTTTCTGTCCACACATCTGTCCACATATTTCTGTCCACATGTTTATGTCCACACATATGTCCACACATCTATCCATATGTTTCCGTCCACATGTTTCTGTCCACATTTTTCTGTCCACATATCTGTTTACATGTTTCTGTCCACATGTTTGTGTCCACACATCTGTCCACATGTTTCTGTCAAAAAATCTATCCACATGTTTCTGTCCACATGTTTCCGTCCACACATGTTTACATATTTCTCTCCACATGTTTCTGTCCACACATCTGTCCACATGTTTCTGTCAAAACATCTGTCCACATGTTTCTGTCCACACATCTGTCCACATGTTTCTGTCCACACATTTGTCCACCTGTTTCTGTCCACACATCTATCCAAATGTTTCTGTTCACACATCTGTCCATATGTTTCTGTCAAAACATCTGTCCACATGTTTCTGTCCACACATCTGTCCACATGTTTCTGTCCACACATCTGTCCACATGTTTCTGTCCACACATCTAACCAAATGTTTCTGTCCACACATCTATCCAAATGTTTCTTTCCACAAATCTGTCCACATGTTTCAGTCCACACATCTGTCCACACGTTTCTGTCCACACATCTGTCCACATGTTTCTGTCCACACATCTGTCCACATGTTTCTGTCCACACATCTGTCCACATTTTTCTTTCCACACATCTGTCCACATGTTTCTGTCCACATGTTTCTGTCCACGTTTCTGTCCACATATTTCTGTCCACATGTTTCTGTCCACACATCTGTCCACATGTTTCTGTCCACGTTTCTGTTCCCACATCTGTCCACATGTTTCTGTCCACATGTTTCTGTCCACACATCTGTCCACATGTTTCTGTCCACATGTTTCTTTCCACACATCTGTCCACATGTTTCTGTCCACATGTTTCTTTCCACACATCTGTCCACATGTTTCTGTCCACATTTCCGTTCACACATCTGTCCACGTTTCTGTCCACATGTTTCTTTCCACACATCTGTCCACATGTTTCTGTCCACACATCTGTCCACATGTTTCTGTCCACACAATTATCCACATGTTTCTGTCCACACATCTGTCCACATGTTTCTGTCCACACATCTGTCCACATGTTTCGGTCCATTTGTTTCTGTCAACACATCTATCCACATGTTTCTGTCCACTAATCTGTCCACATGTTTCTGTCCACACATATGTCCACATGTTTCTGTCAACACATCTATCCACATGTTTCTGTCCACACATCTGTCCACATGTTTCTGTCAACACATCTATGCACATGTTTCTTTCCACACATCTGTCCACATGTTTCTGTCCACATGTTTCTGTCCACACATCTGTCCACATGTTTCTGTCCACGTTTCTGTCCACATGTTTCTGTCCACAGGTTTCTGTCCACATGTTTCTTTCCACACATCTGTCCACATGTTTCTGTCCACACATCTGTCCACATGTTTCTGTCCACATGTTTCAGTCCATGTTTCTGTCCACATGTTTCTGTCCACACATCTATTAACATGTTTCTGTCCACATGTTCCTGACCACACATCTGTCCACATGTTTCAGTCCACATGTTTCTGTCGACACATATGTCCATATGTTTCTGTCCACATGTTTCTGTCCACACATCTGTCCACATGTTTCAGTCCACATGTTTCTGTCCACACATCTATTTACATGTTTCAGTCCACATTTTTCTGTCCACACATCTGTCCACATGTTTCAGTCCACACATCTGTCCACATATTTCTGTCCACACATCTGTCCACACAATTATACACGTTTCTGTCCTTATATCTGTCCACATGTTTCTGTCCACACATCTATCCACATGTTTCTGTCCACATGTTTCTGTCCACACATCTGTCCACATGTTTCTGTCCACACATCTATCCACATGTTTCTGTCCACATGTTTCTGTCCAGACATCTGTCCACATGTTTCTGTCCACACATCTGTCCACATGTTTCTGTCCACACATCTGTTCACATGTTCCTGTCCACATGTTTCTGTCCACACATCTGTCCACATATTTCTGTCAACACATCTGTCCACATGTTTCTGTCCACTTGTTTCTGTCCACACATCTGTCCACATGTGTCTGTCAACACATCTATCCACATGTTTCTGTACACACATCTGTCCACATATTTCTGTCAACACATCTATCCACATGTTTCTGTCCACACATCTGTCCACATGTTTCTGTCCACAAGTTTCTGTCCACACATCTGTCCACACATCTATCCACACATCTGTCCACATGTTTCAGTCCACACATCTGTCCACACATCTCTCCACATGTTTCTGTCCACATGTTTCTTTCCACATGTTTCTATCCACGTTTCTGTCCACATGTTTCCGTCCACACATCTGTTTACATGTTTCTCTCCACATGTTTATGTCCACACATCTGTCCACATGTTTCTGTCCACATTTTTCTGTCCACATATCTGTTTACATGTTTCTGTCCACATGTTTCTGTCCACACATCTGTCCACATGTTTCTGTCAACACATCTATACACATGTTTCTGTCCACATATCTGTCCACATGTTTTTGTCCACACATCTGTCCACATGTTTCTGTCAACCCATCTATACACATGTTTCTGTCCACACATCTGTTTACATGTTTCTCTCCACATGTTTCTGTCCACACATCTGTCCACATGTTTCTGTCCACACATCTGTCCACATGTTTCTGTCCACACATCTGTCCACATGTTTCTGTCCACACATCTATCCACATGTTTCTGTCCACACGTCTATTCACGTTTCAGTCCACATGTTTCTGACCACACATCTGTCCACATGTCTCTGTCCACATGTTTCTGTCCACACATCTGTCCACATATTTCTATCCACATGTTTATGTCCACACATCTGTCTACATGTTTCTGTCGACACATCTGTCTACATGTTTCTGTCCACATGTTTCTGTCTACATGTTTCTGTCCACACATCTGTCTACATGTTTCTTTCCAACACATCTCACTACATGTTTCTGTCCAAACATCTGTCCACATGTTTCTTTCCACTTGTTTCTGTCCACACATGTATCCACACGTTTCTGTCCACACATCTGTCCACACATCTATCCACATGTTTCTGTCCACATGTTTCAGTCCACACATCTGTCCGCACATCTATCCACACATCTGTCCACATGTTTCAGTCCACACATCTGTCCACACATCTATCGACATGTTTCTGTCCACACATCTGTCCACACATCTGTGCACGTTTCTGTCCACACATCTGTCCACGTTTCTCTCCACATGTTTCTTTCCACACATCTGTCCACATGTTTCTGTCCACGTTTCTTTCCACACATCTGTCCACACATCTATCCACATGTTTCTGTCCACATGTTTCTGTCCACATGTTTCTGTCCACATGTTTCTGTCCACACATCTGTCCACATATCAATCCACATGCTTATATCCACACATCTTTCCACATGTTTCTGTCCACATGTTTCTGTCCACACATCTTTCCACATGTTTCTGTTCACATATCTGTCCACATGTTTCTGTCCACACATCTGTCCACATGTTTCTGTCCACACATCTGTCCACATGTTTCTGTCCACACATCTGTTTACATGTTTCTGTCCACACATCTATCCACATGTTTCTGTCCACATGTTTCTGTCCACACATCTGTCCACATGTTTCTGTCCACATATTTTTGTCAAAATATATATATCCACATGTTTCTGTCCACACATCTGTTTAAATGTTTCTGTCCACACATCTATCCACATGTTTCTGTCCACATGTTTCTGTCCACACATCTGTCCACATGTTTCTGTCAACACATCTATCCACATGTTTCTGTCCACACATCTGTCCACATGTTTCTGTCCACACATCTGTTCACATGTTTCTGTCCACATGTTTCTGTCCACATATCTGTCCACATGTTTCTGTCCACACATCTGTCCACATATTTCTGTCAACACATCTATCCACATGTTTCTGTCCACTTGTTTCTGTCCACACATCTGTCCACATGTTTCTGTCAACACATCTATCCACATGTTTCTGTCCACACATCTGTTCACATGTTTCTGTCCACATGTTACTGTTCACACATCTCTCCACATGTTTCAGTCCACATGTTTCTTTCCACATGTTTCCATCCACATGTTTCTGTCCACATGTTTCTGTCCACACATCTGTCCAAATGTTTCTGTTCACACATCTATCCACATGTTTCTTTCCTCACATCTGTCCACATGTTTTAGTCCACGTTTCTGTCCACACATCTGTGTACATGTTTCTGTCCACATGTTTCTGTCTACATGTTTCTGTCCACACATCAATTCCCATGTTTCTGTCCACACATCTGTCCACACAATTATACACGTTTCTGTCCTTATATCTGTCCACATGTTTCTATCCACACATCTGTCCACATGTTTCTGTCCACATGTTTCCGTCCACAAATATGTTTACATGTTTCTCTCCACATGTTTCTGTCAAAACATCTGTCCACATGTTTCTGTCCACACATCTGTTAACATGTTTCTGTCCACACATCTGTCCACATTTTTCTATCCACACATCTATCCAAATGTTTCTGTTCACACATCTATCCACATGTTTCTTTCCACACATCTGTCCACATGTTTCAGTCCACACATCTGTCCACACATCTGTCCACATGTTTCTGTCAACACATCTGTCCACATGTTTCTGTCCACACATCTGTCCACATGTTTCTGTCCACACATCTGTCCACATGTTTCTGTCCACACATCTATCCAAATGTTTCTGTTCACACATCTGTCCACATGTTTCAGTCCACACATCTGTCCACATGTTTCTGTCAACACATCTGTCCACATGTTTCTGTCCACACTTCTGTCCACACGTTTCTGTCCACACATCTGTCCACATGTTTCTGTCCACACATCTGTCCACACATCTGTCCACATGTTTCTGTCAACACATCTGTCCACATGTTTCTGTCCACATGTTTCTGTCCACGTTTCTGTCCACATGTTTCTGTCCACACATCTGTCCACATGTTTCTGTCCACGTTTCTGTTCACACATCTGTCCACATGTTTCTGTCCACATGTTTCTGTCCACATGTTTCTTTCCACACATCTGTCCTCATGTTTCTGTCCACATGTTTCTTTCCACACATCTGTCCACGTTTCTGTCCACGTTTCTGTTCACACATCTGTCCACATGTTTCTGTCCACATGTTTCTGTCCACACATCTGTCCACATGTTTCTGTCCACATGTTTCTGTCCAAATGTTTCTTTCCACACATCTATCCACATGTTTCTTTCCACACATCTGTCCACATGTTTCTGTCCACATGTTTCTGTCCACACATCTGTCCACACATCAATCCACATGTTTCTGTCCACACATCTGTCCACACAATTATACACGTTTCTGTCCTTATATCTGTCCACATGTTTCTGTCCACACATCTGTCCACATGTTTCTGTCAAAACATCTATCCACATGTTTCTGTCCACATGTTTCCGTCCACAAATCGGTTTACATGTTTCTCTCCACATGTTTCTGTCAAAACATCTGTCCACATGTTTCTGTCCACACATCTGTCCACATGTTTCTGTCCACACATCTGTCCACATGTTTCTGTCCACACATCTATCCAAATGTTTCTGTTCACACATCTATCCAAATGTTTCTTTCCACACATCTGTCCACATGTTTCAGTCCACACATCTGTCCACATGTTTCAGTCCACACATCTGTCCACACATCTGTCCACATGTTTCTGTCAACACATCTGTCCACATGTTTCAGTCCACACATCTGTCCACACATCTGTCCACATGTTTCTGTCAACACATCTGTCCACATGTTTCTGTCCACACATCTGTCCACATGTTTCTGTCCACACATCTGTCCACATGTTTCTGTCCACACATCTATCCAAATGTTTCTGTTCACACATCTGTCCACACATCTGTCCACATGTTTCTGTCAACACATCTGTCCACATGTTTCTTTCCACACATCTGTCCACATGTTTCAGTCCACACATCTGTCCACACATCTGTCCACATGTTTCTGTCAACACATCTGTCCACATGTTTCTGTCCACACTTCTGTCCACACGTTTCTGTCCACACATCTGTCCACATGTTTCTGTCCACACATCTGTCCACACATCTGTCCACATGTTTCTGTCAACACATCTGTCCACATGTTTCTGTCCACGTTTCTGTCCACATGTTTCTGTCCACATGTTTCTGTCCACACATCTGTCCACATGTTTCTGTCCACGTTTCTGTTCACACATCTGTCCACATGTTTCTGTCCACATGTTTCTGTCCACACATCTGTCCACATGTTTCTGTCCACATGTTTCTTTCCACACATCTGTCCACATGTTTCTGTCCACATGTTTCTTTCCACACATCTGTCCACGTTTCTGTCCACATGTTTCTGTCCACACATCTGTCCACACATCTGTCCACATGTTTCTGTCAACACATCTGTCCACATGTTTCTGTCCACATGTTTCTGTCCACGTTTCTGTCCACATGTTTCTGTCCACATGTTTCTGTCCACACATCTGTCCACATGTTTCTGTCCACGTTTCTGTTCACACATCTGTCCACATGTTTCTGTCCACATGTTTCTGTCCACACATCTGTCCACATGTTTCTGTCCACATGTTTCTTTCCACACATCTGTCCACATGTTTCTGTCCACATGTTTCTTTCCACACATCTGTCCACGTTTCTGTCCACATGTTTCTGTCCACATGTTTCTGTCCACACATCTGTCCACATGTTTCTGTCCACATGTTTCTGTCCACATGTTTCTGTCCACATGTTTCTGTCCACACATCTGTCCACATGTTTCTGTCCACATGTTTCTGTCCACACATCTGTCCACATGTTTCTGTCCACATGTTTCTGTCCACATGTTTCTTTCCACACATCTATCCACATGTTTCTTTCCACACATCCTTCCACATGTTTCTGTCCACATGTTTCTGTCCACACATCTGTCCACACATCAATCCACATGTTTCTGTCCACACATCTGTCCACACAATTATACACGTTTCTGTCCTTATATCTGTCCACATGTTTCTGTCCACACATCTATCCACATGTTTCTGTCCACACATCTGTTTACATGTTTCTGTCCACATGTTTGTGTCCACACATCTGTCCACATGTTTCTCTCCACATGTTTCTGTCGACACATCTGTCCACATGTTTCTGTCCACATGTTTCTGTCCACACATCTGTCCACACATCAATCCACATGTTTCTGTCCACACATCTGTCCACACAATTATACACGTTTCTGTCCTTATATCTGTCCACATGTTTCTGTCAAAACATCTGTCCACATGTTTCTGTCCACACATCTGTCCACATGTTTCTGTCCACACATCTGTCCACATGTTTCTGTCCACACATCTATCCAAATGTTTCTGTTCACACATCTATCCACATGTTTCTTTCCACACATCTGTCCACATGTTTCAGTCCACACATCTGTCCACACATCTGTCCACATGTTTCTGTCAACACATCTGTCCACATGTTTCTGTCCACACTTCTGTCCACACGTTTCTGTCCACACATCTGTCCACATGTTTCTGTCCACACATCTGTCCACACATCTGTCCACATGTTTCTGTCAACACATCTGTCCACATGTTTCTGTCCACGTTTCTGTCCACATGTTTCTGTCCACATGTTTCTGTCCACACATCTGTCCACATGTTTCTGTCCACGTTTCTGTTCACACATCTGTCCACATGTTTCTGTCCACACATCTGTCCACACATCTGTCCACATGTTTCTGTCCACATGTTTCTTTCCACACATCTGTCCACGTTTCTGTCCACGTTTCTGTTCACACATCTGTCCACATGTTTCTGTCCACATGTTTCGGTCCACACATCTGTCCACATGTTTCTGTCCACATGTTTCTGTCCACATGTTTCTTTCCACACATCTATCCACGTTTCTTTCCACACATCTGTCCACATGTTTCTGTCCACACATCCATCCACACATCTGTCCACATGTTTCTGTCCACACATCTGTCCACATGTTTCTGTCCACACATCTGTCCACATGTTTCTGTCCACACATCTGTCCACGTGTTTCTGTCCACACATCTGTTTACATGTTTCTGTCCACATGTTTCTGTCCACACATCCGTCCACATATTTCTGTCAACACATCTGTCCACATGTTTCTGTCCACACATCTGTTCACATGTTTCTGTCCACATGTTTCTGTCCACACATCTGTCCACATGTTTCTGTCAACACATCTGTCCACATGTTTCTGTCCACACATCTGTCCACTTGTTTCTGTCAACATGTTTCTGTCCACGTTTCTGTCCACACATCTGTCCACATGTTTCTGTCCACGTTTCTGTCCACACATCTGTCCACATGTTTCTGTCCACACATCTGTCCACATGTTTCTGTCCACACATCTGTCCACATGTTTCTGTCCACATGTTTTTTTCCACACATCTGTCCACATGTTTCTGTCCACACATCTGTCCACATGTTTCTGTCCCCGTTTCTGTCCACATTTTTCTGTCCACACATCTGTCCACATGTTTCTGTCCACACATCTGATCACATGTTTCTGTCCACACATCTGTCCACACATCCGTCCACATGTTTCTGTCCACATATTTCTGTCCACACATCTATCCACATGTTTCTGTCCACATGTTTCAGTCCACATGTTTCTGTCCACACATCTATCCACATGTTTCTGTCCACACATCTATCCACATGTTTCTGTCCACATGTTTCTGTCCACATTTTTCTGTCCACACATCTATCCACATGTTTCTGTCCACATGTTTCTGTCCACACATCTATCCACATGTTTCTGTCCACACATCTATCCACATGTTTCTGTCCACACATCTGTCCACATGTTTCTGTCCACACATCTATCCACATGTTTCTGTCCACACATCTATCCACATGTTTCTGTCCACACATCTATCCACATGTTTCTGTCCACACATCTGTCCACTTGTTTCTGTCAACATGTTTCTGTCCACGTTTCTGTCCACACATCTGTCCACATGTTTCTGTCCACGTTTCTGTCCACACATCTGTCCACATGTTTCTGTCCACACATCTGTCCACATGTTTCTGTCCACACATCTGTCCACATGTTTCTGTCCACATGTTTTTTTCCACACATCTGTCCACATGTTTCTGTCCACACATCTGTCCACATGTTTCTGTCCCCGTTTCTGTCCACATTTTTCTGTCCACACATCTGTCCACATGTTTCTGTCCACACATCTGATCACATGTTTCTGTCCACACATCTGTCCACACATCCGTCCACATGTTTCTGTCCACATATTTCTGTCCACACATCTATCCACATGTTTCTGTCCACATGTTTCAGTCCACATGTTTCTGTCCACACATCTATCCACATGTTTCTGTCCACACATCTATCCACATGTTTCTGTCCACATGTTTCTGTCCACATTTTTCTGTCCACACATCTATCCACATGTTTCTGTCCACATGTTTCTGTCCACACATCTATCCACATGTTTCTGTCCACACATCTATCCACATGTTTCTGTCCACACATCTGTCCACATGTTTCTGTCCACATGTTTCTGTCCACACATCTATCCACATGTTTCTGTCCACACATCTATCCACATGTTTCTGTCCACACATCTGTCCACATGTTTCTGTTCACATGTGGTTATGTGTGTTTGCAATCGCGCATCACTGGTTTCACTGCAGGACTTTTTCTTTTCTTTTCATTCTGTGTGTAGAGACGCTGGTGTGGGTTCTCTATACCTGTATGGGAAGAGATCTATGGGAGGACGTTGTCTTAAACCAGGATTGTCCACGTCTGGTACTGGAGATCCACTATCCTGCAACATATCTGAATCTGATGTCTGAATTCCCTCATGTCATTGGGCTCTGCAGACATCTGGTCTGGATATTTACATGCTATAAATTCCATTGTTCTGCTTGGTTTTTAATAAAGTTCCAGGATGTGCAGATGC
The DNA here is from genome assembly GCF_933228915.1 of Telmatherina bonti. Taxonomy (NCBI): domain Eukaryota; kingdom Metazoa; phylum Chordata; class Actinopteri; order Atheriniformes; family Telmatherinidae; genus Telmatherina; species Telmatherina bonti. The sequence goes on along the minus strand of NC_136631.1, from coordinate 2,753,917 downwards.
AGGTAAAGGTTTGTGTTGCAGGAACAAAGCTGGATCTGCTTCTTCTCCACTGTGCTGAATGCAGACATACTGACAGACAAAGCAAGCCATGTTCTCACACAGAAACACACAGGTTAGCTAATGCTAATGAGCGCTCCAGGAGCGATGAGATGATTCTTGGCTGAGGCTGATAATGCCAGTCACAATAGCACTCTGTTGCCAGAGCCCAACCCCCCCACCCCCCCTCGACCTGCTTCACCCAGGCTGCTTTATGCTGTGCAAATTAAAGACCTGATTAAAATACAAACATCCCGCCCCTACTTGTGTCTGCTGAAACGCCGTTTATTCAAGTCCTAAAACAATATGCTAACTGTTTTAGCTGCATGCCCCCCCCCCCCTTGTTCTTCTATACTAATAAGGAAATGTGTTGATGAGGTGCACAATGCAGCATTGTGTGATGCGACTGCATTGTTGTACAGTGAGGGGCAGAGGTTACACGGTGGGTTTAATGATCAGCGGCAGGGATGAAGAGTGGTGATAAAGAGCATGAAGCTGGGAGGGAGAACAGTGGACGGTAAACTGATGTTGGATTCAGGTTTTAACCCTCTGAACAGAGACCGGGTCCTGGAAAAGGTCTGAAAAGCCTAGCAGCAGAACAAATCAAATAAAACTCTCAGAACAGTCACCAAACCTAGACTTTGGATCGTAGTGTATTGATCATCTCTGCATCTGCATGATAGATCACACTGCCTCAGCATGACGTCTCGTCAGCTCCCACTGGGTCTGTTTCCATGTATGCAGACTTTCAGACAGACGACAGCAGGAAAAACCGCTGCGGAAAACATCTGGAAGAGCTTCGGAGTGCAGCGGAGACCAGATAAACGTTCTTAAAACTGCTTTTACATCAACAATAAGTTACTTAGTTTTCTAGTTTTAGTTACTGAATGAACTAAAACAAAAAAAAAACTCAAAATGAACGAGTGTGAAAATAAAGTCTGGGTTTAACAGACTGATGAAAAACAGGAGAACACATGAACTATTTCAGAGCCACGTCGTCCTGTCCTCACTTACACACCTCTCACTCGCCGTTCACATATGACGTCGTGCACGTAGTGCTACGAAGCTAACACTGGTTCGATTCAATGCTGAGAGAGGGGGGAGGAAGAGAGTGAGGGGGGAGAGAGGAAAAGAGAGAGGGGGGAGAGAGAGAGTTTGACTTGGTTTGCCCAAAGCAGAGCAGCAGCAGTTGGCCGTGGCGTTTACCCTCGCAGCTGTATCAGCGGCCTAACGGTAATGGCAGCTGTAGCAGTAGCCGTAGCTGTAGCAGTAGCCGTAGCTGTAGCAGTAGCAGCAGCCGTAGCAGTAGCCGTAGCTGTAGCAGTAGCCGTAGCCGTAGCTGTAGCAGCAGCCGTAGCAGTAGCCGTAGCTGTAGCAGTAGCCGTAGCCGTAGCTGTAGCAGTAGCAGTAGCCGTAGCCACAGCTGTAGCAGTAGCCGTAGCTGTAGCAGTACCGTAGCTGTAGCCGTAGCCACAGCTGTAGCAGTAGCCGTAGCCACAGCTGTAGCAGTAGCCGTAGCTGTAGCAGTAGCCGTAGCCACAGCTGTAGCAGTAGCCGTAGCTGTAGCAGTAGCCGTAGCTGTAGCAGTAGCCACAGCTGTAGCAGTAGCCGTAGCTGTAGCAGTAGCCGTAGCTGTAGCAGTAGCAGCAGCCGTAGCTGTAGCCGTAGCTGTAGCAGTAGCCGTAGCCGTAGCTGTAGCAGTAGCAGTAGCCGTAGCCACAGCTGTAGCAGTAGCCGTAGCTGTAGCAGTACCGTAGCTGTAGCAGTAGCGACAGCTGTAGCAGTAGCCGTAGCCACAGCTGTAGCAGTAGCCGTAGCCACAGCTGTAGCAGTAGCCGTAGCTGTAGCAGTAGCCGTAGCCACAGCTGTAGCAGTAGCCGTAGCTGTAGCAGTAGCCGTAGCTGTAGCAGTAGCCACAGCTGTAGCAGTAGCCGTAGCTGTAGCAGTAGCCGTAGCCGTAGCAGTAGCCGTAGCCGTAGCTGTAGCAGTAGCCGTAGCTGTAGCAGTAGCCGTAGCTGTAGCAGTAGCAGTAGCAGTAGCTGTAGCAGTAGCCGTAGCCACAGCTGTAGCAGTAGCCGTAGCTGTAGCAGTAGCCGTAGCCACAGCTGTAGCAGTAGCCGTAGCTGTATCAGTAGCCGTAGCTGTAGCAGTAGCCGTAGCCACAGCTGTAGCAGTAGCCGTAGCTGTATCAGTAGCCGTAGCTGTAGCAGTAGCCGTAGCTGTATCAGTAGCCGCAGCTGTAGCAGTAGCCGTAGCTGTATCAGTAGCCGTAGCTGTAGCAGTAGCCGTAGCCACAGCTGTAGCAGTAGCAGTAGCCGTAGCCACAGCTGTAGCAGTAGCCGTAGCTGTAGCAGTAGCCGTAGCTGTAGCAGTAGCCGTAGCCACAGCTGTAGCAGTAGCCGTAGCTGTAGCAGTAGCCGTAGCCACAGCTGTAGCAGTAGCCGTAGCTGTAGCAGTAGCCGTAGCTGTAGCAGTAGCCGCAGCTGTAGCAGTAGCCGTAGCTGTAGCAGTAGCCGTAGCCACAGCTGTAGCAGTAGCCGTAGCTGTAGCAGTAGCCGTAGCTGTAGCAGTAGCCGTAGCTGAAGCAGTAGCAGTAGCTGTAGCAGTAGCCGTAGCCACAGCTGTAGCAGTAGCCGTAGCTGTAGCAGTAGCCGTAGCCACAGCTGTAGCAGTAGCAGTAGCAGTAGCCGTAGCCACAGCTGTAGCAGTAGCCGTAGCTGTAGCAGTAGCCGTAGCTGTAGCAGTAGCCGTAGCCACAGCTGTAGCAGTAGCCGTAGCTGTAGCAGTAGCCGTAGCCACAGCTGTAGCAGTAGCCGTAGCTGTAGCAGTAGCCGTAGCTGTAGCAGTAGCAGTAGCAGTAGCTGTAGCAGTAGCCGTAGCCACAGCTGTAGCAGTAGCCATAGCTGTAGCAGTAGCCGTAGCCACAGCTGTAGCAGTAGCAGTAGCAGTAGCCGTAGCCACAGCTGTAGCAGTAGCCGTAGCTGTAGCAGTAGCCGTAGCTGTAGCAGTAGCCGTAGCCACAGCTGTAGCAGTAGCCGTAGCTGTAGCAGTAGCCGTAGCCACAGCTGTAGCAGTAGCCGTAGCTGTAGCAGTAGCCGTAGCTGTAGCAGTAGCCGTAGCCACAGCTGTAGCAGTAGCCGTAGCTGTAGCAGTAGCTGCAGCTGTAGCTGTAGCAGTAGCTGTAGCTGTAGCAGTAGCAGTAGCAGTAGCTGTAGCTGTAGCTGTAGCAGTAGCTGTAGCTGTAGCAGTAGCCGCAGCTGTAGCAGTAGCTGTAGCCACAGCTGTAGCAGTAGCCGTAGCTGTAGCAGTAGCTGTAGCTGTAGCAGTAGCCGTAGCTGTAGCAGTAGCTGTACCAGTAGCCGTAGCCACGGCTGTAGCAGTAGCCGTAGCTGTAGCAGTAGCCGTAGCCACAGCTGTAGCAGTAGCCGTAGCTGTAGCAGTAGCTGTAGCTGTAGCAGTAGCTGTACCAGTAGCCGTAGCCACAGCTGTAGCAGTAGCCGTAGCTGTAGCAGTAGCTGTACCAGTAGCCGTAGCCACAGCTGTAGCAGTATCCGTAGCTGTAGCAGTAGCTGTAGCAGTAGCCGTAGCTGTAGCCACAGCTGTAGCAGTAGCCGTAGCTGTAGCAGTAGCTGTAGCAGTAGCCGTAGCCGTAGCCACAGCTGTAGCAGTAGCCGTAGCAGTAGCCGTAGCTGTAGCTGTAGCAGTAGCTGTAGCTGTAGCAGTAGCCGCAGCTGTAGCAGTAGCCGTAGCTGTAGCAGTAGCCGTAGCTGTAGCAGTAGCTGCAGCTGTAGCTGTAGCCGCAGCTGTAGCTGTAGCAGTAGCCATAGTTGTAACGTAGCGGTAGTGACAGCCATAGCTATAGCATTATTGGCAGCGGTAGCAGTAGAGGTAAAGGTAGCGGTAGTCGTAGCGGTAGAGGTAAAGGTTACTGTCAAGGTTGCGGGCCCCACAGCTCTAGTCTCCACTGTAATTACGTACAGCACTGTTCATGCTGCTCCAGCGTGCCGAGGCGGCGGCGGCGGTTCTCTGACACTCATTTCCTGCTTCAGTGCAGCTACAGTTTGTAGACAGCACAAATTAGACATTTATCCTGTTAAATCAGCGTTCCTCATGCGGCTCTCTGACTCCTGCCTTGCGGCTCGTGAAGCAGCCGCTGGCCTTCTGAAAATGCATCTAAACAAGTCATAATGATCCTCAACGGTGCAGTTCTCTCCACTAACAAGAGCTGCAGGCTACTTGCAGAAACTTTGCTGTCCTAACGACCCTAACTGACCCTGTCAGAGTTGCCAGTTCTGGCTGATTTCAGCTGCAGCGAACTCCACTCCACCGACGGAGCTGCTCCGTCAGTAGCTCCGTGTATATAATGAAAAAGAAACGCCCACATTCTGGAGGCATTACTGTATTTTCACCAGATACTGTTGCGTTACTCCGTGTAGTATTTAGGATAACCATTCCTTGCTAAAAAGCTGAATGTTACTGATCTGGCAACGTAACAGGACACGTTGCCTAGCAACGCTTTGTTTGGGGAGGGGGGCTCTCCTCTTGTCTCAGTATATTGAGTGCAGCTCTTGTTGAACTAACAGTGAGGATTGCTGGTTTAAATGATTCAAAGCCGAATTTTGGCTCCAAGTGCGTTCAGCAAAGCGGGACTGTTGACATTGATCTGTGCACGGCACATTCCTTAGTTGGTCCGGACGGAGAGCAACCAGAGCTTTGTCTGGGCTCTAAAAACTGTGATGCAATAATCGCTATTATTAGCTATTAATTGATATTATAAAAATATTTATAAGGGTGTCATAGAAGCTATAACTTTATCCTTTACCTTCTTCTGGTTAATTTATTTACATGTAATTTTACTGCCGTGCCGTCTGCTGTGACGACCAAATCAAATAATCAATTCCATTTAGCTTTGTTTGTAAATCACCACCTCACAACATCATCATCTCAGGACATATCAGCTCAAGCCAATCCATAATCAACATTCTTGTTAGGAGTCTTGAATCTGATGCCCCATCCTGAGCTGCATGAGGCGACAGTGGAGTTGCCTTTAATCAATGTTTCTCAGTGAGATTAGAATGTAACGCAGCATGGAAGGGGAAACAGAGGCTCCTGAGCACTAAAACAAACCACATCAGGACATGACAGTGAATTGCAAACCATCCCATCATTCAGCCGAGAGCGCGATCCACTGCAACAGCTGCCATGTCCTGAAAGCCGGACGCTGGACCAGAAAATCGTTCATCTTTCTGCTTGTCGTAGGATGTGATGAGAAAGAGACATTTCACTCAGATTGGCTGAGCCCAGCAGGTATTCTATGATGATTTGGGGTTTCCCTGCATGTTGAACCATTACTCTGATTCAGATCCTGCAGCAGGAAACATCCATAACTTGCAGCACGGCAGCCTCTGAGGACTGATTTGGACGTCCCTGATCTACAACCTAAAACAACCAGCAGGTGTCCCACCAGATCAGATGAATCTCAGTCCATCAGAAATTAAGCCAAATGCAGAAGTCAAACCTCACCTGGAGCTTGAAGCCCAACGTTTCTTACCCGATTAAAAGCAAACCAACATGAACTTCTTTCCTCTCTGTGTGAGGGTTTGTGACAGCATACCTCCGAACTTGGGGCCTCATTTATAAAACTTAGATTAGATGCTAATCCAACTCTTTAGTGAATCTCGGTGGTGAAACTAGCTTCATATTATGAGGCATGGAGGCTGCTCAAAGTCAAAAACAGACCTACTTGAAGAAAAGTTCCTGGATACAAAACTACACGTCACGTTTAGTGCCATCATTGTTTATGCGCTCATCAATAACTAATCATAATCTGATTTCTCAGTTTACCAGATAATCTTGTGATCATTAAACTGCATACCATATTTTCACAACCATAAGGCACACCATATTAAAAGCCGCAGTCTCAGTTACGAGTGCTATTTCTGTATTTAACACATACATAAGGCGCACCAGAGTTTCAGGCGCGGGCATGGTGAAACATACCGATGCGGTACGTAAACATACGCTGGCTTAAAACATGCTTCCTTGCGTGCTTTTTAAAAAAGGCAGGGGAAGAAAAACTGAGTTCAGTTGTGCTTTATTGAAGAATTTAACAATGTTTTCTTGTTGTTTTTTTCATCATTCCTCATTCACAAATCCATCAAAGTCCTCCTCCTCTGTATCGGAAATGAACAGCCGGGCTAGTTCTCCATCAAACACGCGGGTTCACGTCATCGTCAGAGTCAGTTCCGTTGCCGTGTGGCTCCTCATAAATGATGCCGGCTTTTGCAAAAGCTCGAATAACAGTGCAAGCAGACACATTAGCCCAAGCGTCCACAATCCATTCACAAGATGTGGCGTAACTCGTCTGGTGCTGCCTCAAAACTGTGTTAGCCATCTGTCATCCATCGCTCCCACACCGTTCGCAGTTTCACATTGAACCAATGTCCAGCGGTTGGAGTTCCTTCGTCAAGCCTCCTGGAATGGTAGCAAGCTCCGAGTTCATTGGTCACACTTGGTTCTTCACAGCGACTGATCTTGAATTTTCTCACAGCTGCTCGATCCCCATGTTTGTATTCTATCTTTGTAGGTGCCATTTTAATAAAGGGTCATTAGCCAAACTGATGTTGTTTTGCATAATACACATACCGGCACTATATACCTACTGAGGGCCTTTAGCGTTTTCTTTCACGCCCACACTCAGTCAGTCAAGCGGAGTGCTGTTCAAAGTCACACAACAGTACTTATAGAGTTTAGAACTTGGTACACACATAAGGTGCACCGCATTATAAGGCGCTCTGTCTATTTTGGAGAAGATAAAAGACTTTTAAGTGCGCCTTATAGTCGCAAAAATACGGTTATCTGATCATAAGAAATCACATTAACAGCTTTCTCCTTACAGCTGGGGTAGGTAAAGTTGCTGAGAGACGTGTTCCTCTGGGTGAAGCGGTTCCTCGTCCTGATAGTAGTCTATACATTCTGTAATCGTGAACAATAAGAAATATAGTTAGACCCCTCAAAAACTCTGACCAATCCAAACATTCCGACCCAAATGGAGTTGTTCATTTCTTATATTTCGTAGCTTCTTCTGCCGGCTCCCCTCCTCCCCCTCCAGCAGCGCATACCTGATAGCCACACCCTGCATATAAACAGCGTGTTAGGATGAAAATACAAAGTAGTGAAGAAGAAACTCGGAAGGCAAACATGGCTGAGAAAATGCAGGAAGGATTTCCCGACCCGGCTCGGTTTATTTGCCTCCTCCTGCTAAACAGCCGAGAAAGAGAAAATCATTGGTGGAAAAAGGTGCGAACTAGAAAAACACTCGCAAAGGCCTTTAAAAAGTTCCTTAATCCAAATGGTGATCCGGATCATGACCCAAATTAAGTCAGTTCTTTCTTTTCACATTTTCAGCAAGTCCTGAAAATTTAATTAAAATCCGCCCATAACTTTTTGAGTTATCTTGCAACTAATGCTAATACCACAGACTCCCATATTAGCAACTAATGCTAATACCACAGACTCCCATATTAGCAACAAATGCTAATACCACAGACTCCCATATTAGCAACTAATGCTAATACCACAGACTCCCATATTAGCAACTAATGCTAATACCACAGACTCCCATTTTAGCAACTAATGCTAATACCACAGGCTCCCATATTACCAACTAATGCTAATACCACAGGCTCCCATATTAGCAACTAATGCTAATACCAAAGGCTCCCATATTAGCAACTAATACTAATAACACAGGCTCCCATATTAGCAACTAATGCTAATACCACTGACTCCCATATTAGCAACTAATGCTAATACCACAGGCTCCCATATTAGAAATGAATGCTAATACCAGTAACTCCCATATTAGCAACTAATGCTAATACCACAGGCTCCCATATTAGCAACTAATGCTAATACCACAGACTCCCATATTAGCAACTAATACGAATACCACAGGCTCCCATATTAGCAACTAATACTAATACCACTGACTCCCATATTAGCAACTAATGCTAATACCACAAGCTCCCATATTAGCAACTAATGCTAATACCACAGGCTCCCATATTAGCAACTAATGCTAATACCAAAGGCTCCCATATTAGAAATGAATGCTAATACCAGTAACTCCCATATTAGCAACTAATGCTAATACCACTGACTCCCATATTAGCAACTAATGCTAATACCACTGACTCCCATATTAGCAACTAATGCTAATACCACAGGCTCCCATATTAGAAATGAATGCTAATACCAGTAACTCCCATATTAGCAACTAATGCCAATACCACAGGCTCCCATATTAGCAACTAATGCTAATACCACAGGCTCCCATATTAGCAACTAATGCTAATACCACAGGCTCCCATATTAGCAACTAATGCTAATACCACAGGCTCCCATATTACCAAGTAATGCTAATACCACAGACTCCCACATTAGCGACTAATGCAAATACCACAGGCTCCCATATTAGAAATTAATGCTAATACCAGTAACTCCCATATTAGCAACTAATGCTAATACCACAGGCTCCCATATTAGCAACTAATGCTAATACCAAAGGCTCCCATATTAGCAACTAATACTAATAACACAGGCTCCCATATTAGCAACTAATGCTAATACCACAGGCTCCCATATTACCAAGTAATGCTAATACCACAGACTCCCACATTAGCGACTAATGCAAATACCACAGGCTCCCATATTAGAAATTAATGCTAATACCAGTAACTCCCATATTAGCAACTAATGCTAATACCACAGGCTCCCATATTAGCAACTAATGCTAATACCAAAGGCTCCCATATTAGCAACTAATGCTAATACCACAGGCTCCCATATTAGAAATGAATGCTAATACCAGTAACTCCCATATTACCAACTAATGCTAATACCACAGGCTCCCATATTAGCAACTAATACTAATACCACAGGCTCCCCTATTAGAAATTAATGCTAATACCAGAGACTCCCATATTAGCAACTAATGCTAATACCACAGGCTCCCATGTTAGAAATTAATGCTAATACCAGAGACTCCCATATTAGCAACTAATACTAATACCACAGGCTCACACAGGCTTAGAAGCTGACAGTAAGACTGAGGACTCTTGTCAGCTGTTTCCACATTAGCAGCTGATGCTGAGACAGTAGCTGCCACCTCCTTCAACAGACTGGATGTTTTGAAAAGGGCAGGAATTTTTGTGGCCAAATATTAAATAAAGCTGATTATAGACTCAGAATGTTTCTTATAACACATTTCAGAAGTGTTAGAAGAAGAAACTGAAAATTGATGAATATTAAACGGTCAATGGACTTTGCCTACAAAGCCTGTTTCTAGACGTATGCTGACCACTACACATCACCCATTTAGACAGCGAACGAAGACAAACACATCAGCAGCTTTGGACACATTGGCATGTAATCAGGGGAAGCCTAAAAATGAGTCACTACTTTTCCAACTGGGAGACACCGACTCTTCCTTCTGAGCTTCAGTAATCTGATTACTTCCAAATATCTGATTTTGATGATCATGTCAATGCGCTCAGAGGTTCAAAACAAAAAACACAGAAGGTGCTTCAGGATGGGTTTCTATCCCTTGATTAGCCCAGCCGAAGCATTGAAACTCAAAAGAACAACGGACTGGTTGGTTGATTCGGCAGAACGGAGATTTTCCAGTAAGTGACTCAGAAAAATCTTAATATATTATGTTTTAACAGACTTTATTTAGTCTGAATCCACTTGAAGATTTTGTCACTCACCGTGATCACCCTTCAGAGTAGCTGGAGCCCTGTATATAGAGACAGATGTGGAGGACTGGCGACTCGGCGTGAGATGGTTTAGTTTCTCCACGTAGGCGTACAAGGCTGTTCCCACCTGAGATCCAGCAGCTGTCTCAGAAATTACTACCCCTCCTGGTGGGGACGAGCTCTGCTTCGCAGATACAGTCATGAGCCCCAGAATCAGCCACCCTGTGCAGACACACTGATAGAGCACGACCAGTCCAGGAATTTGGAACGATCCTCTCTTCATCAGACCCCGTGAAGTTGATGCACCAATGGGGCACATAATGGAAAAATTCAAATAATCCAACAGATCCCTGATAATCCTGAACATTTCATAACACTTGGTGATGCAGCTGCTTGAACCACAAACACATGAAAAAATGTTTAAACCTCAAGCAAACAGTATGAGCCCCAGAGATCCGGATGGATGACCACCTCCAGCATCCTCCTTCCTATGAGACCTGTGGTGTCGCTGCTGCAGGCTGGGTATTTACCCACCACCCGACCATCACTCCCAGTCTGTGCTCCTTAAAAACCCTCCTCCAAAGCCACAGTGATGGACAGCTGTCCTTGTTCTGATCCTGTCCAACCTGAACAAGACCCTGTACATCCACCGGACCACTCACCCACCACGTCTTCTCGCTCCTCTTTTTCTTTCACTTTCATTTTGGAACCTCCTTTAAATCCCAGAATGTCAGCAGCAAGAAAGTTCCCTTTTCATGTGACGCTGTCCGTTTCACTGCAGACCCTTTCTCGGATGTAAGAGGGGTCTGGACATACTTGCCTTCTCATCAAGACGGCAGCAGTGATCTGGATCCCCAGCCTGAGAAGAAGGGAGGGGGGGGGAGTGGAGGAGGGATTGGACGGCTGTGGGTGATCAGGAGGTGCTGAGATAACAGAGGTAAAAGAAAGGTGAAAGAGTGGCGACGAGGATAGGGGAATGAAAAGGAAAGTAGGAAAAGAAAAACTGAGCTGGAGAGCCGTTTTATCCACAACCTGAGCAGAATGTAAGGAGGCGACGTTCCGCATTCTGCCGCGTTCCTTTAAATGTGAAGGTGGAATCATCGTTATGACCGTCAGCATGGTCAATTTCAGTTCTGTCTGTTATGACCTGGTAAAAACCATCAGCAGCGTCTCATCAAACACAGAAACACAGGATTATCCTGCTACGTCACAGTTTATTATCCTGCTACGTCACAGTTTATCATCCTGCTACGTCACAGTTTATCATCCTGCTACGTCACAGTTTATCATCCTGTTACGTCACCGTTTATTATCCTGCTATGTCACCGTTTATTATCCTGCTACGTCACCGTTTATCATCCTGCTACGTCACAGTTTATTATCCTGCTACGTCACCGTTTATCATCCTACTACGTCACCGTTTATCATCCTGCTACGTCACAGTTTATTATCCTGCTACGTCACCGTTTATTATCCTGCTACGTCACCGTTTATCATCCTGCTACGTCACCGTTTATCATCCTACTACGTCACCGTTTATCATCCTGCTACGTCACAGTTTATTATCCTGCTACGTCACCGTTTATCATCCTACTACGTCACCGTTTATCATCCTGCTACGTCACAGTTTATCATCCTGCTACGTCACCGTTTATTATCCTGCTACGTCACAGTTTATCATCCTGCTACGTCACAGTTTATCATCCTGCTACGTCACCGTTTATTATCCTGCTACGTCACCGTTTATCATCCTGTTACGTCACAGTTTATTATCCTGCTACGTCACCGTTTATCATCCTACTACGTCACCGTTTATCATCCTGCTACGTCACAGTTTATTATCCTGCTACGTCACCGTTTATTATCCTGCTACGTCACCGTTTATCATCCTGCTACGTCACCGTTTATCATCCTACTACGTCACCGTTTATCATCCTGCTACGTCACAGTTTATTATCCTGCTACGTCACCGTTTATCATCCTACTACGTCACCGTTTATCATCCTGCTACGTCACAGTTTATCATCCTGCTACGTCACCGTTTATTATCCTGCTACGTCACCGTTTATCATCCTGCTACGTCACAGTTTATCATCCTGCTACGTCACCGTTTATTATCCTGCTACGTCACCGTTTATCATCCTGTTACGTCACAGTTTATTATCCTGCTACGTCACCGTTTATCATCCTACTACGTCACCGTTTATCATCCTGCTACGTCACAGTTTATCATCCTGCTACGTCACAGTTTATTATCCTGCTACGTCACCGTTTATCATCCTGCTACGTCACAGTTTATCATCCTGTTACGTCACAGTTTATTATCCTGCTACGTCACCGTTTATCATCCTGCTACGTCACCGTTTATCATCCTACTACGTCACCGTTTATCATCCTGCTACGTCACAGTTTATTATCCTGCTACGTCACCGTTTATCATCCTACTACGTCACCGTTTATCATCCTGCTACGTCACAGTTTATTATCCTGCTACGTCACCGTTTATCATCCTACTACGTCACCGTTTATCATCCTGCTACGTCACAGTTTATCATCCTGCTACGTCACCGTTTATTATCCTGCTACGTCACCGTTTATCATCCTGCTACGTCACAGTTTATCATCCTGCTACGTCACCGTTTATTATCCTGCTACGTCACAGTTTATCATCCTGTTACGTCACAGTTTATTATCCTGCTACGTCACCGTTTATCATCCTACTACGTCACCGTTTATCATCCTGCTACGTCACAGTTTATTATCCTGCTACGTCACCGTTTATCATCCTACTACGTCACCGTTTATCATCCTGCTACGTCACAGTTTATCATCCTGCTACGTCACCGTTTATTATCCTGCTACGTCACCGTTTATCATCCTGCTACGTCACAGTTTATTATCCTGCTACGTCACCGTTTATCATCCTACTACGTCACCGTTTATCATCCTGCTACGTCACAGTTTATCATCCTGCTACGTCACCGTTTATTATCCTGCTACGTCACCGTTTATCATCCTGCTACGTCACCGTTTATTATCCTGCTACGTCACCGTTTATTATCCTGCTACGTCACCGTTTATCATCCTGCTACGTCACCGTTTATCATCCTGCTACGTCACCGTTTATCATCCTACTACGTCACCGTTTATCATCCTGCTACGTCACCGTTTATTATCCTCCTACGTCACCATTTATCATCCTGCTACGTCACCGTTTATCATCCTGCTACGTCACCGTTTATCATCCTGCTACGTCACCGTTTATTATCCTGCTACGTCACCGTTTATTATACTGCTACGTCACCGTTTATTATCCTGCTACGTCACCGTTTATCATCCTGCTACGTCACAGTTTATTATCCTGCTACGTCACCGTTTACTATCCTGCTACGTCACCGTTTATCATCCTGCTACGTCACCGTTTATCATCCTGCTACGTCACCGTTTATCATCCTACTACGTCACCGTTTATCATCCTGCTACGTCACCGTTTATTATCCTCCTACGTCACCATTTATCATCCTGCTACGTCACCGTTTATCATCCTGCTACGTCACCGTTTATCATCCTGCTACGTCACCGTTTATTATCCTGCTACGTCACCGTTTATTATCCTGCTACGTCACCGTTTATTATCCTGCTACGTCACCGTTTATTATCCTGCTACGTCACCGTTTATTATCCTGCTACGTCACCGTTTATCATCCTGCTACGTCACCGTTTATCATCCTGCTACGTCACCGTTTATTATCCTGCTACGTCACCGTTTATCATCCTGCTACGTCACCGTTTATTATCCTGCTACGTCACCGTTTATCATCCTGCTACGTCACAGTTTATCATCCTGCTATGTCACAGTTTATTATCCTGCTACGTCACCGTTTATCATCATGCTACGTCACCGTTTATTATCCTGCTACGTCACAGTTTATCATCCTGCTACGTCACAGTTTATCATCCTGCTACGTCACAATTTATTATCCTGCTACGTCACAGTTTATTATCCTGCTACGTCACCGTTTATTATCCTGCTACGTCACCGTTTATTATCCTGCTACGTCACCATTTATCATCCTGCAACGTCACCGTTTATCATCCTGCTACGTCACCGTTTATCATCCTGCTACGTCACCGTTTATTATCCTGCTACATCACCGTTTATTATCCTGCTACGTCACCATTTATCATCCTGCTACGTCACCGTTTATCATCCTGCTACGTCACCGTTTATTATCCTGCTACATCACCGTTTATTATCCTGCTACGTCACCATTTATCATCCTGCTACGTCACCGTTTATCATCCTGCTACGTCACCATTTATCATCCTGCTACGTCACCGTTTATTATCCTGCTACGTTACCGTTTATTATCCTGCTACGTCACCGTTTATTATCCTGCTACGTCACAGTTTATTATCCTGCTACGTCACCGTTTATTATCCTGCTACATCACCGTTTATTATCCTGCTACGTCACCATTTATCATCCTGCTACGTCACCGTTTATCATCCTGCTACGTCACAGTTTATCATCCTGCTACGTCACCGTTTATTATCCTGCTACATCACCGTTTATTATCCTGCTACGTCACCGTTTATCATCCTGCTACGTCACTGTTTATTATCCTGCTATGTCACCGTTTATTATCCTGCTACGTCACCGTTTATTATCCTGCTACGTCACCGTTTATGTCACCGTTTATTATCCTGCTACGTCACTGTTTATTATCCTGCTATGTCACCGTTTAATATCCTGCTACGTCACCGTTTATTATCCTGCTACGTCACCATTTATGTCACCGTTTATTATCCTGCTATGTCACCGTTTATTATCCTGCTACGTCACCATTTATGTCACCGTTTATTATCCTGCTACGTCACCGTTTATTATCCTGCTACGTCACAGTTTGTCCTGCTATGTCACCGTTTATCATCCTGCTACGTCACCGTTTCTTATCCTGCTACATCACCAATGATCATCCTGGTACGTCACTGTTTATTATCCTGCTACGTCACCGTTTATCATCCTGCTACGTCACCGTTTATTATCCTGCTACGTCACCGTTTATCATCCTGCTACGTCACCGTTTATTATCCTGCTACGTCACCGTTTATTATCCTGCTACGTCATCGTTTATGTCACCGTTTACTATCCTGCTACGTCACCGTTTATTATCCTGCTACGTCACCGTTTATTATCCTGCTACGTCACCGTTTATTATCCTGCTACGTCACTGTTTATCCTGCTACGTCACCGTTTATTATCCTGCTACGTCACCGTTTATTATCCTGCTACGTCATCGTTTATGTCACAGTTTACTATCCTGCTATGTCACCGTTTATTATCCTGCTACGTCACCGTTTATTATCCTGCTACATCACCGTTTATTATCCTGCTACGTCACCGTTTATTATCCTGCCACGTCACCGTTTATTATCCTGCTACGTCACCGTTCATGTCACCGTTTATTATCCTGCTACGTCACCGTTTATTATCATGCTACGTCACCGTTTTTTATCCTGCCACATCACCGTTTATTATCCTGCTACGTCACCGTTTATGTCACCGTTTATTATCCTGCTACGTCACCGTTTATTATCCTGCTACGTCACCGTTTATGTCACCGTTTATCATCCTGCTACGTCACCGTTTATCATCCTGCTACGTCACTGTTTATCCTGCTACGTCACCGTTTATTATCCTGCTACGTCACCGTTTATTATCCTGCTACGTCATCGTTTATGTCACAGTTTACTATCCTGCTATGTCACCGTTTATTATCCTGCTACGTCACCGTTTATTATCCTGCTACATCACCGTTTATTATCCTGCTACGTCACCGTTTATTATCCTGCCACGTCACCGTTTATTATCCTGCTACGTCACCGTTCATGTCACCGTTTATTATCCTGCTACGTCACCGTTTATTATCATGCTACGTCACCGTTTTTTATCCTGCCACATCACCGTTTATTATCCTGCTACGTCACCGTTTATGTCACCGTTTATTATCCTGCTACGTCACCGTTTATTATCCTGCTACGTCACCGTTTATGTCACCGTTTATCATCCTGCTACGTCACCGTTTATCATCCTGCTACGTCACCGTTTATTATCCTGCAACGTCACCGTTTATTATCCTGCTACATCACCATTTATCATCCTGCTTCGTCACCGTTTATTATCCTGCTACGTCACCATTTATAATCCTGCTTCATCACTGTGTATTATCCTGCTACATCACCGTTTATTATCCTGCTACTTCACCGTTTATCATCCTGCTACGTCACCGTTTATCATCCTGCTACGTCACCGTTTATTATCCTGCTATGTCACCGTTTATTATCCTGCTACGTTACCGTTTATTATCCTGCTACGTCACCGTTTATCCTGATACGTCACCATTTATCATCCTGCTACGTCACCGTTTGTGTTATCCTACTACGTCACCGTTTATTATACTGCTACATCACCGTTTATCATCCTGCTACGTCACCGGTTATTATCCTGCTACATCACCGTTTATTATCCTGCTACGTCACCGTTTATCATCCTGCTACGTCACCGTTTATTATCCTGCTACGTCACCGTTTATCATCCTGCTACGTCACTGTTTATTATCCTGCTATGTCACCGTTTATTATCCTGCTACGTCACCGTTTATTATCCTGCTATGTCACCGTTTATGTCACCGTTTATTATCCTGCTACGTCACCGTTTATTATCCTGCTACGTCACCGTTTATCATCCTGCTACGTCAGCGTTTATCATCCTACTACGTCACCGTTTATTATCGTGCTACATCACCGTTTATTATCCTGCTACGTCACCGTTTATAATCCTGCTACGTCACCGTTTATTATCTTGCTACGTCACCGTTTATCATTCTGCTACGTCACCTTTTATCATCCTGCTACGTCACCGTTTATCATCCTGCTACGTCACCGTTTGTATTATCCTGCTACGTCACCGTTTATTATCCTGCTACATCACCGTTTATCATCCTGCTACGTCACCGTTTATTATCCTGCTACATCACCGTTAACTATCCTGCTACGTCACCGTTTATTATCGTGCTACATCACCGTTTATTATCCTGCTACGTCACCGTTTATAATCCTGCTACGTCACCGTTTATTATCTTGCTATGTCACCGTTTATCATTCTGCTACGTCACCTTTTATCATCCTGCTACGTCACCGTTTATCATCCTGCTACGTCACCGTTTGTATTATCCTGCTACGTCACCGTTTATTATCCTGCTACATCACCGTTTATCATCCTGCTACGTCACCGTTTATTATCCTGCTACATCACCGTTAACTATCCTGCTACGTCACCGTTTATCATCCTGCTACGTCACCGTTTGTATTATCCTGCTACGTCACCGTTTATTATCCTGCTACATCACCGTTTATCATCCTGCTACGTCACCGTTTATTATCCTGCTACATCACCGTTAACTATCCTGCTACGTCACCGTTTATCATCCTGCTACGTCACCGTTTATTATCCTGCTACGTCACAGTTTATCATCCTGCTACGTCACCGTTCATCATCCTGCTACGTCACCGTTTATTATCCTGCTACGTCACCGTTTATCATCCTGCTACGTCATCGTTTATCATCCTGCTACGTCACCGTTTATTATCGTGCTACGTCACCGTTCATTATCCTGCTACGTCACCGTTTATTATCCTGCTACGTCACCGTTTATCATCCTGCTACGTCACCGTTTATTATCCTGCTACGTCACCGTTTATTATCCTGCTACGTCATCGTTTATGTCACCGTTTACTATCCTGCTACGTCACCGTTTATTATCCTGCTACGTCACCGTTTATTATCCTGCTACATCACCGTTTATTATCCTGCTACGTCACCGTTTATTATCCTGCTACGTCACTGTTTATCCTGCTACGTCACCGTTTATTATCCTGCTACGTCACCGTTTATTATCCTGCTACGTCATCGTTTATGTCACAGTTTACTATCCTGCTATGTCACCGTTTATTATCCTGCTACGTCACCGTTTATTATCCTGCTACATCACCGTTTATTATCCTGCTACGTCACCGTTTATTATCCTGCCACGTCACCGTTTATTATCCTGCTACGTCACCGTTCATGTCACCGTTTATTATCCTGCTACGTCACCGTTTATTATCATGCTACGTCACCGTTTTTTATCCTGCCACATCACCGTTTATTATCCTGCTACGTCACCGTTTATGTCACAGTTTATTATCCTGCTACGTCACCGTTTATTATCCTGCTACGTCACCGTTTATGTCACCGTTTATCATCCTGCTACGTCACCGTTTATCATCCTGCTACGTCACCGTTTATTATCCTGCAACGTCACCGTTTATTATCCTGCTACATCACCATTTATCATCCTGCTACGTCACCGTTTATTATCCTGCTACGTCACCATTTATCATCCTGCTTCATCACTGTGTATTATCCTGCTACATCACCGTTTATTATCCTGCTACTTCACCGTTTATCATCCTGCTACGTCACCGTTTATCATCCTGCTACGTCACCGTTTATTATCCTGCTATGTCACCGTTTATTATCCTGCTACGTTACCGTTTATTATCCTGCTACGTCACCGTTTATCCTGATACGTCACCATTTATCATCCTGCTACGTCACCGTTTGTGTTATCCTACTACGTCACCGTTTATTATACTGCTACATCACCGTTTATCATCCTGCTACGTCACCGGTTATTATCCTGCTACATCACCGTTTATTATCCTGCTACGTCACCGTTTATCATCCTGCTACGTCACCGTTTATTATCCTGCTACGTCACCGTTTATCATCCTGCTACGTCACTGTTTATTATCCTGCTATGTCACCGTTTATTATCCTGCTACGTCACCGTTTATTATCCTGCTATGTCACCGTTTATGTCACCGTTTATTATCCTGCTACGTCACCGTTTATTATCCTGCTACGTCACCGTTTATCATCCTGCTACGTCAGCGTTTATCATCCTACTACGTCACCGTTTATTATCGTGCTACATCACCGTTTATTATCCTGCTACGTCACCGTTTATAATCCTGCTACGTCACCGTTTATTATCTTGCTATGTCACCGTTTATCATTCTGCTACGTCACCTTTTATCATCCTGCTACGTCACCGTTTATCATCCTGCTACGTCACCGTTTGTATTATCCTGCTACGTCACCGTTTATTATCCTGCTACATCACCGTTTATCATCCTGCTACGTCACCGTTTATTATCCTGCTACATCACCGTTAACTATCCTGCTACGTCACCGTTTATCATCCTGCTACGTCACCGTTTATTATCCTGCTACGTCACAGTTTATCATCCTGCTACGTCACCGTTCATCACCCTGCTACGTCACCGTTTATTATCCTGCTACGTCACCGTTTATCATCCTGCTACGTCATCGTTTATCATCCTGCTACGTCACCGTTTATTATCGTGCTACGTCACCGTTCATTATCCTGCTACGTCACCGTTTATTATCCTGTTACGTCACCGTTTATTATCCTGCTACGTCACCGTTTATTATCCTGCTACGTCACAGTTTATCCTGCTACGTCACCGTTCATTATCCTGCTACGTCACCGTTTATTATCCTGTTACGTCACCGTTTATTATCCTGCTACGTCACCGTTTATTATCCTGCTACGTCACAGTTTATCCTGCTACGTCACCGTTTATCATCCTCCTACGTCACCGTTTATTATCCTGCTACATCACCATTTATCATCCTGGTACGTCACTGTTTATTATCCTGCTACGTCACCGTTTATCATCCTGCTACGTCACCGTTCATTATCCTGCTACGTCACCGTTTATTATCCTGCTACGTCACCGTTTATCATCCTGCTACGTCACCGTTTATTATCCTGCTACGTCACCGTTTATTATCCTGCTACGTCATCGTTTATGTCACCGTTTACTATCCTGCTACGTCACCGTTTATTATCCTGCTACGTCACCGTTTATTATCCTGCTACATCACCGTTTATTATCCTGCTACGTCACCGTTTATTATCCTGCTACGTCACTGTTTATCCTGCTACGTCACCGTTTATTATCCTGCTACGTCACCGTTTATTATCCTGCTACGTCATCGTTTATGTCACAGTTTACTATCCTGCTATGTCACCGTTTATTATCCTGCTACGTCACCGTTTATTATCCTGCTACATCACCGTTTATTATCCTGCTACGTCACCGTTTATTATCCTGCCACGTCACCGTTTATTATCCTGCTACGTCACCGTTCATGTCACCGTTTATTATCCTGCTACGTCACCGTTTATTATCATGCTACGTCACCGTTTTTTATCCTGCCACATCACCGTTTATTATCCTGCTACGTCACCGTTTATGTCACAGTTTATTATCCTGCTACGTCACCGTTTATTATCCTGCTACGTCACCGTTTATGTCACCGTTTATCATCCTGCTACGTCACCGTTTATCATCCTGCTACGTCACCGTTTATTATCCTGCAACGTCACCGTTTATTATCCTGCTACATCACCATTTATCATCCTGCTACGTCACCGTTTATTATCCTGCTACGTCACCATTTATCATCCTGCTTCATCACTGTGTATTATCCTGCTACATCACCGTTTATTATCCTGCTACTTCACCGTTTATCATCCTGCTACGTCACCGTTTATCATCCTGCTACGTCACCGTTTATTATCCTGCTATGTCACCGTTTATTATCCTGCTACGTTACCGTTTATTATCCTGC
Source organism: Telmatherina bonti (assembly GCF_933228915.1). Lineage (NCBI taxonomy): Eukaryota > Metazoa > Chordata > Actinopteri > Atheriniformes > Telmatherinidae > Telmatherina > Telmatherina bonti. The sequence continues at coordinate 2,733,355 of NC_136631.1, read as the reverse complement.
TACGTCACCGTTTATCCTGATACGTCACCATTTATCATCCTGCTACGTCACCGTTTGTGTTATCCTACTACGTCACCGTTTATTATACTGCTACATCACCGTTTATCATCCTGCTACGTCACCGGTTATTATCCTGCTACATCACCGTTTATTATCCTGCTACGTCACCGTTTATCATCCTGCTACGTCACCGTTTATTATCCTGCTACGTCACCGTTTATCATCCTGCTACGTCACTGTTTATTATCCTGCTATGTCACCGTTTATTATCCTGCTACGTCACCGTTTATTATCCTGCTATGTCACCGTTTATGTCACCGTTTATTATCCTGCTACGTCACCGTTTATTATCCTGCTACATCACCGTTTATCATCCTGCTACGTCAGCGTTTATCATCCTACTACGTCACCGTTTATTATCGTGCTACATCACCGTTTATTATCCTGCTACGTCACCGTTTATAATCCTGCTACGTCACCGTTTATTATCTTGCTATGTCACCGTTTATCATTCTGCTACGTCACCTTTTATCATCCTGCTACGTCACCGTTTATCATCCTGCTACGTCACCGTTTGTATTATCCTGCTACGTCACCGTTTATTATCCTGCTACATCACCGTTTATCATCCTGCTACGTCACCGTTTATTATCCTGCTACATCACCGTTAACTATCCTGCTACGTCACCGTTTATCATCCTGCTACGTCACCGTTTATTATCCTGCTACGTCACAGTTTATCATCCTGCTACGTCACCGTTCATCATCCTGCTACGTCACCGTTTATTATCCTGCTACTTCACCGTTTATCATCCTGCTACGTCATCGTTTATCATCCTGCTACGTCACCGTTTATTATCGTGCTACGTCACCGTTCATTATCCTGCTACGTCACCGTTTATTATCCTGTTACGTCACCGTTTATTATCCTGCTACGTCACCGTTTATTATCCTGCTACGTCACAGTTTATCCTGCTACGTCACCGTTCATTATCCTGCTACGTCACCGTTTATTATCCTGTTACGTCACCGTTTATTATCCTGCTACGTCACCGTTTATTATCCTGCTACGTCACAGTTTATCCTGCTACGTCACCGTTTATCATCCTCCTACGTCACCGTTTATTATCCTGCTACATCACCATTTATCATCCTGGTACGTCACTGTTTATTATCCTGCTACGTCACCGTTTATCATCCTGCTACGTCACCGTTCATTATCCTGCTACGTCACCGTTTATTATCCTGCTACGTCACCGTTTATCATCCTGCTACGTCACCGTTTATTATCCTGCTACGTCACCGTTTATTATCCTGCTACGTCATCGTTTATGTCACCGTTTACTATCCTGCTACGTCACCGTTTATTATCCTGCTACGTCACCGTTTATTATCCTGCTACATCACCGTTTATTATCCTGCTACGTCACCGTTTATTATCCTGCTACGTCACTGTTTATCCTGCTACGTCACCGTTTATTATCCTGCTACGTCACCGTTTATTATCCTGTTACGTCATCGTTTATGTCACAGTTTACTATCCTGCTATGTCACCGTTTATTATCCTGCTACGTCACCGTTTATTATCCTGCTACATCACCGTTTATTATCCTGCTACGTCACCGTTTATTATCCTGCCACGTCACCGTTTATTATCCTGCTACGTCACCGTTCATGTCACCGTTTATTATCCTGCTACGTCACCGTTTATTATCATGCTACGTCACCGTTTTTTATCCTGCCACATCACCGTTTATTATCCTGCTACGTCACCGTTTATGTCACCGTTTATTATCCTGCTACGTCACCGTTTATTATCCTGCTACGTCACCGTTTATGTCACCGTTTATCATCCTGCTACGTCACCGTTTATTATCCTGCTACGTCACCGTTTATTATCCTGCAACGTCACCGTTTATTATCCTGCTACATCACCATTTATCATCCTGCTACGTCACCGTTTATTATCCTGCTACGTCACCATTTATCATCCTGCTTCATCACTGTGTATTATCCTGCTACATCACCGTTTATTATCCTGCTACTTCACCGTTTATCATCCTGCTACGTCACCGTTTATTATCCTGCTATGTCACCGTTTATTATCCTGCTACGTTACCGTTTATTATCCTGCTACGTCACCGTTTATCCTGATACGTCACCATTTATCATCCTGCTACGTCACCGTTTGTGTTATCCTACTACGTCACCGTTTATTATACTGCTACATCACCGTTTATCATCCTGCTACGTCACCGGTTATTATCCTGCTACATCACCGTTTATTATCCTGCTACGTCACCGTTTATCATCCTGCTACGTCACCGTTTATTATCCTGCTACGTCACCGTTTATCATCCTGCTACGTCACTGTTCATTATCCTGCTATGTCACCGTTTATTATCCTGCTACGTCACCGTTTATTATCCTGCTATGTCACCGTTTATGTCACCGTTTATTATCCTGCTACGTCACCGTTTATTATCCTGCTACGTCACCGTTTATCATCCTGCTACGTCAGCGTTTATCATCCTACTACGTCACCGTTTATTATCGTGCTACATCACCGTTTATTATCCTGCTACGTCACCGTTTATAATCCTGTTACGTCACCGTTTATTATCCTGCTACGTCACCGTTTATTATCCTGCTACGTCACAGTTTATCCTGCTACGTCACCGTTTATCATCCTGCTACGTCACCGTTTATTATCCTGCTACATCACCATTTATCATCCTGGTACGTCACTGTTTATTATCCTGCTACGTCACCGTTTATCATCCTGCTACGTCACCGTTTATAATCCTGCTACGTCACCGTTTATTATCCTGCTACGTCACTGTTTATCCTGCTACGTCACCGTTTATTATCCTGCTACGTCACCGTTTATTATCCTGCCACGTCACAGTTTATTATCCTGCTATGTCACCGTTTATTATCCTGCTACGTCACTGTTTATTATCCTGCTACGTCACCGTTTATGTCACCGTTTATTATCCTGCTACGTCACTGTTTATCCTACTACATCACCGTTTATTATCCTGCTACGTCACCGTTTATTATCCTGCTACGTCAACGTTTATTATCCTGCTACGTCACCGTTTATCATCCTGCTACGTCACCGTTTATTATCCTGCTACATCACCGTTTATCATCCTGCTACGTCACCATTTATTATCCTGCTACGTCACCGTTTATTATCCTGCTACGTCACCGTTTATTATCCTGCTACATCACCGTTTATCATCCTGCTACGTCACTGTTTATCCTGCTACGTCACCGTTTATTATCCTGCTACGTCACCGTTTATTATCCTGCTACGTCACTGTTTGTTATCCTGCTACGTCACTGTTTATCCTGCTACGTCACCGTTTATTATCCTGCTACGTCACCGTTTATTATCCTTCTACGTCACCGTTTATTATCCTGCTACGTCACCGTTTATTATCCTGCTATGTCACCGTTTATTATCCTGCTACGTCACCGTTTATTATCCTGCTACGTCACCATTTATGTCACCGTTGATTATCCTGCTACGTCACCGTTTATTATCCTGCTACGTCACCGTTTATTATCCTGCTACGTCACCGTTTATTATCCTGCTATGTCACCGTTTATTATCCTGCTACGTCACCGTTTATTATCCTGCTACGTCACCATTTATGTCACCGTTGATTATCCTGCTACGTCACCGTTTATTATCCTGCTACGTCACCGTTTATTATCCTGCTACATCACCGTTTATCATCCTGCTACGTCACCATTTATTATCCTGCTACGTCACCGTTTATTATCCTGCTACGTCACCGTTTATTATCCTGCTACATCACCGTTTATCATCCTGCTACGTCACCGTTTATTATCCTGCTACGTCACCGTTTATTATCCTGCTACGTCACTGTTTGTTATCCTGCTACGTCACTGTTTATCCTGCTACGTCACCGTTTATTATCCTGCTACGTCACCGTTTATTATCCTTCTACGTCACCGTTTATTATCCTGCTACGTCACCGTTTATTATCCTGCTACGTCACCGTTTATTATCCTGCTACGTCACCGTTTATTATCCTGCTACATCACCGTTTATCATCCTGCTACGTCACCATTTATTATCCTGCTACGTCACCGTTTATTATCCTGCTACGTCACCGTTTATTATCCTGCTACATCACCGTTTATCATCCTGCTACGTCACCGTTTATTATCCTGCTACGTCACCGTTTATTATCCTGCTACGTCACTGTTTGTTATCCTGCTACGTCACTGTTTATCCTGCTACGTCACCGTTTATTATCCTGCTACGTCACCGTTTATTATCCTTCTACGTCACCGTTTATTATCCTGCTACGTCACCGTTTATTATCCTGCTATGTCACCGTTTATTATCCTGCTACGTCACCGTTTATTATCCTGCTACGTCACCATTTATGTCACCGTTGATTATCCTGCTACGTCACCGTTTATTATCCTGCTACGTCACCGTTTATTATCCTGCTACGTCACTGTTTGTTATCCTGCTACGTCACTGTTTATCCTGCTACGTCACCGTTTATTATCCTGCTACGTCACCGTTTATTATCCTTCTACGTCACCGTTTATTATCCTGCTACGTCACCGTTTATTATCCTGCTATGTCACCGTTTATTATCCTGCTACGTCACCGTTTATTATCCTGCTACGTCACCATTTATGTCACCGTTGATTATCCTGCTACGTCACCGTTTATTATCCTGCTACGTCACTGTTCATCCTGCTACGTCACCGTTTATCATCCTGCTACGTCACCGTTTATAATCCTGCTACGTCACCGTTTATTATCCTGCTACGTCACTGTTTATCCTGCTACGTCACCGTTTATTATCCTGCTACGTCACCGTTTATTATCCTGCCACGTCACAGTTTATTATCCTGCTATGTCACCGTTTATTATCCTGCTACGTCACTGTTTATTATCCTGCTACGTCACCGTTTATGTCACCGTTTATTATCCTGCTACGTCACTGTTTATCCTACTACATCACCGTTTATTATCCTGCTACGTCACCGTTTATTATCCTGCTACGTCAACGTTTATTATCCTGCTACGTCACCGTTTATCATCCTGCTACGTCACCGTTTATTATCCTGCTACATCACCGTTTATCATCCTGCTACGTCACCATTTATTATCCTGCTACGTCACCGTTTATTATCCTGCTACGTCACCGTTTATTATCCTGCTACATCACCGTTTATCATCCTGCTACGTCACCGTTTATAATCCTGCTACGTCACCGTTTATTATCCTGGTACGTCACTGTTTATTATCCTGCTACGTCACCGTTTATCATCCTGCTTCGTCACCGTTTATAATCCTGCTACGTCACCGTTTATTATCCTGCTACGTCACTGTTTATCCTGCTACGTCACCGTTTATTATCCTGCTACGTCACCGTTTATTATCCTGCCACGTCACAGTTTATTATCCTGCTATGTCACCGTTTATTATCCTGCTACGTCACTGTTTATTATCCTGCTACGTCACCGTTTATGTCACCGTTTATTATCCTGCTACGTCACTGTTTATCCTACTACATCACCGTTTATTATCCTGCTACGTCACCGTTTATTATCCTGCTACGTCAACGTTTATTATCCTGCTACGTCACCGTTTATCATCCTGCTACGTCACCGTTTATTATCCTGCTACATCACCGTTTATCATCCTGCTACGTCACCATTTATTATCCTGCTACGTCACCGTTTATTATCCTGCTACGTCACCGTTTATTATCCTGCTACATCACCGTTTATCATCCTGCTACGTCACCGTTTATTATCCTGCTACGTCACCGTTTATTATCCTGCTACGTCACTGTTTGTTATCCTGCTACGTCACTGTTTATCCTGCTACGTCACCGTTTATTATCCTGCTACGTCACCGTTTATTATCCTTCTACGTCACCGTTTATTTTCCTGCTACGTCACCGTTTATTATCCTGCTATGTCACCGTTTATTATCCTGCTACGTCACCGTTTATTATCCTGCTACGTCACCATTTATGTCACCGTTGATTATCCTGCTACGTCACCGTTTATTATCCTGCTACGTCACCGTTTATTATCCTGCTACGTCACCGTTTATGTCACCGTTTATTATCCTGCTACGTCACTGTTTATCCTACTACATCACCGTTTATTATCCTGCTACGTCACCGTTTATTATCCTGCTACGTCAACGTTTATTATCCTGCTACGTTACCGTTTATCATCCTGCTACGTCACCGTTTATTATCCTGCTACATCACCGTTTATCATCCTGCTACGTCACCGTTTATTATCCTGCTACGTCACCGTTTATTATCCTGCTACGTCACCGTTTATTATCCTGCTACGTCACTGTTTGTTATCCTGCTACGTCACTGTTTATCCTGCTACGTCACCGTTTATTATCCTGCCACGTCACAGTTTATTATCCTGCTATGTCACCGTTTATTATCCTGCTACGTCACTGTTTATTATCCTGCTACGTCACCGTTTATGTCACCGTTTATTATCCTGCTACGTCACTGTTTATCCTACTACATCACCGTTTATTATCCTGCTACGTCACCGTTTATTATCCTGCTACGTCAACGTTTATTATCCTGCTACGTCACCGTTTATCATCCTGCTACGTCACCGTTTATTATCCTGCTACATCACCGTTTATCATCCTGCTACGTCACCATTTATTATCCTGCTACGTCACCGTTTATTATCCTGCTACGTCACCGTTTATTATCCTGCTACATCACCGTTTATCATCCTGCTACGTCACCGTTTATAATCCTGCTACGTCACCGTTTATTATCCTGGTACGTCACTGTTTATTATCCTGCTACGTCACCGTTTATCATCCTGCTACGTCACCGTTTATAATCCTGCTACGTCACCGTTTATTATCCTGCTACGTCACTGTTTATCCTGCTACGTCACCGTTTATTATCCTGCTACGTCACCGTTTATTATCCTGCCACGTCACAGTTTATTATCCTGCTATGTCACCGTTTATTATCCTGCTACGTCACTGTTTATTATCCTGCTACGTCACCGTTTATGTCACCGTTTATTATCCTGCTACGTCACTGTTTATCCTACTACATCACCGTTTATTATCCTGCTACGTCACCGTTTATTATCCTGCTACGTCAACGTTTATTATCCTGCTACGTCACCGTTTATCATCCTGCTACGTCACCGTTTATTAGCCTGCTACATCACCGTTTATCATCCTGCTACGTCACCATTTATTATCCTGCTACGTCACCGTTTATTATCCTGCTACGTCACCGTTTATTATCCTGCTACATCACCGTTTATCATCCTGCTACGTCACCGTTTATTATCCTGCTACGTCACCGTTTATTATCCTGCTACGTCACTGTTTGTTATCCTGCTACGTCACTGTTTATCCTGCTACGTCACCGTTTATTATCCTGCTACGTCACCGTTTATTATCCTTCTACGTCACCGTTTATTATCCTGCTACGTCACCGTTTATTATCCTGCTATGTCACCGTTTATTATCCTGCTACGTCACCGTTTATTATCCTGCTACGTCACCATTTATGTCACCGTTGATTATCCTGCTACGTCACCGTTTATTATCCTGCTACGTCACCGTTTATTATCCTGCTACGTCACCGTTTATGTCACCGTTTATTATCCTGCTACGTCACTGTTTATCCTACTACATCACCGTTTATTATCCTGCTACGTCACCGTTTATTATCCTGCTACGTCAACGTTTATTATCCTGCTACGTCACCGTTTATCATCCTGCTACGTCACCGTTTATTATCCTGCTACATCACCGTTTATCATCCTGCTACGTCACCATTTATTATCCTGCTACGTCACCATTTATTATCCTGCTACGTCACCGTTTATTATCCTGCTACATCACCGTTTATCATCCTGCTACGTCACCGTTTATTATCCTGCTACGTCACCCTTTATTATCCTGCTACGTCACTGTTTGTTATCCTGCTACGTCACTGTTTATCCTGCTACGTCACCGTTTATTATCCTGCTACGTCACCGTTTATTATCCTTCTACGTCACCGTTTATTATCCTGCTACGTCACCGTTTATTATCCTGCTATGTCACCGTTTATTATCCTGCTACGTCACCGTTTATTATCCTGCTACGTCACCATTTATGTCACCGTTGATTATCCTGCTACGTCACCGTTTATTATCCTGCTACGTCACCGTTTATTATCCTGCTACATCACCGTTTATCATCCTGCTACGTCACCATTTATTATCCTGCTACGTCACCGTTTATTATCCTGCTATGTCACCGTTTATTATCCTGCTACGTCACCGTTTATTATCCTGCTACGTCACCATTTATGTCACCGTTGATTATCCTGCTACGTCACCGTTTATTATCCTGCTACGTCACTGTTTATCCTGCTACATCACCATTTATCATCCTGGTACGTCACTTTTTATTATCCTGCTACGTCACCGTTTATTATCCTGCTACGTCACCGTTTATTATGCTTCTACGTCACCGTTTATCATCCTGCTACGTCACCGTTTATTATCCTGCTACGTCACCATTTACCCTGCTACGTCACCGTTTATCATCATGCTACGTCACCGTTTACTATCTACGTCACAGTTTAACATCCTGTTATGTCACCGTTAATTATCCTGCTATGTCACCGTTTATTATCCTGCTACGTCACCGTTTATTATCCTGCTACGTCATCGTTTATGTCACCGTTTACTATCCTGCTACGTCACCGTTTATTATCCTGCTACGTCACCGTTTATTATCCTGCTACATCACCGTTTATTATCCTGCTACGTCACCGTTTATTATCCTGCCACGTCACCGTTTATTATCCTGCTACGTCACCGTTTATGTCACCATTTATTATCCTGCTACGTCACCGTTTATTATCATGCTACGTCACCCTTTTTTCATCCTGCTACGTCACCGTTTATTATCCTGCTATGTCACCGTTAACTATCCTGCTACGTCACCGTTTATCATACTGCTACGTCACCGTTTATTATCCTGCTACGTCACCGTTTATTATCCTGCTACGTCACCGTTTATGTCACCGTTTATCATCCTGCTACGTCACCGTTTATCATCCTGCTACGTCACCATTTATTATCCTGCTACGTCACCGTTTATTATCCTGCTACGTCACCGTTTATTATCCTGCTACGTCACTGTTTGTTATCCTGCTACGTCACTGTTTATCCTGCTACGTCACCGTTTATTATCCTGCTACGTCACCGTTTATTATCCTTCTACGTCACCGTTTATTATCCTGCTACGTCACCGTTTATTATCCTGCTACGTCACCATTTATGTCACCGTTGATTATCCTGCTACGTCACCGTTTATTATCCTGCTACGTCACCGTTTATTATCCTGCTACGTCACCGTTTATTATGCTGCTACGTCACTGTTTGTTATCCTGCTACGTCACTGTTTATCCTGCTACGTCACCGTTTATTATCCTGCTACGTCACCGTTTATTATCCTTCTACGTCACCGTTTATTATCCTGCTACGTCACCGTTTATTATCCTGCTATGTCACCGTTTATTATCCTGCTACGTCACCGTTTATTATCCTGCTACGTCACCATTTATGTCACCGTTTATTATCCTGCTACGTCACCGTTTATTATCCTGCTACGTCACCGTTTATTATCCTGCTACGTCGCCGTTTATTATCTTTCTACGTCACCGTTTATTATCCTGCTACGTCACCGTTTATTATCCTGCTATGTCACCGTTTATTATCCTGCTACGTCACCGTTTATTATCCTGCTACGTCACCATTTATGTCACCGTTTATTATCCTGCTACGTCACCGTTTATTATCCTGCTACGTCACCGTTAATTATCCTGCTACGTCACCGTTTATTATCCTGCTACGTCACTGTTTGTTATCCTGCTACGTCACTGTTTATCCTGCTACGTCACCGTTTATTATCCTGCTACGTCACCGTTTATTATCCTGCTACGTCACCGTTTATTATCCTGCTACGTCGCCGTTTATTATCCTTCTACGTCACCGTTTATTATCCTGCTACGTCACCGTTTATTATCCTGCTATGTCACCGTTTATTATCCTGCTACGTCACCGTTTATTATCCTGCTACGTCACCATTTATGTCACCGTTTATTATCCTGCTACGTCACCGTTTATTATCCTGCTACGTCACCGTTTATTATCCTGCTATGTCACCGTTTATTTTCCTGCTACGTCACCGTTTATTATCCTGCTACGTCACCATTTATGTCACCGTTTATTATCCTGCTACGTCACCGTTTATTATCCTGCTACGTCACCGTTTATCACCCTGCTACGTCACCGTTTATTATCCTGTTACGTCACCGTTTATTATCCTGCTACGTTACCGTTTATGTCACCGTTTATCATCCTGCTACGTCACCTTTGATCATCCTGCTACGTCACCGTTTATTATCCTGCTATGTCACCGTTTATTATCCTGCTTCGTCACCGTTTATTATCCTGCTACGTCACCGTTTATTATCCTGCTACGTCACCGTTTATTATCCTTTTACGTCACCGTTTATTATCCTGCTATGTTACCGTTTATTATCCTGCTACGTCACCGTTCATTATCCTGCTACGTCACCGTTTATCCTGCTACGTCACTGTTTATTATCCTGCTACGTCACCGTTTATTATCCTGCTACGTCACCGTTTATTATCCTGCTTTGTCACCGTTTATTATCATGCTACATCACCGTTTATTATCCTGCTACGTCACCGTTTATTATCCTGCTACGTCACCGTTTATTATTCTGCTACGTCACCATTTATCATCCTGCTACATCACCGTTTATTATCCTGCTACGTCACCGTTCATTATCCTGCTACGTCACCGTTTATCATCCTGCTACGTCACCATTTATCATCCTGCTACGTCACAGTTTATCATCCTGCTACGTCACCGTTTATTATCCTGCTACATCACCGTTTATTATCCTGGTACGTCACCGTTTATTATCCTGCTACATCACCGTTTATTATCCTGCTACATCACCGTTTATTATCCTGCTACGTCACCATTTAATTTCCTGCTACATTACTATAAAAGGACGGATCAGAAACCGACCATGTGTACTGCTGAACATGGACTGAAATGCTTTTTACAGACAGTCTTTTCTTCACTACCTGCTGCAACGATCAAGATGTTTACTCCTGTAATACCTGTAGATGTTTTAAATCAAAATGCAAATTACCTGAAAGGAAAAACTCGTTCAACACAATTTCCAGATGGACACATATGTTCCCTGACACAAAAACCACGTGACGTACATGTACATGTGTATCACATGTAAAAGCTCACATGAAATTCATGTGATCCACATGTGCTTTGCATTTGCTGCACATGTGGATCACATAAAATTTGAAAACCACTAGACTGCACAAGATTCACACAAGATTCATACGTGGATCAAATGTTTGGTTCATCTGTGATTGACATATGAGCATTATGTGTATCACCCTAGTGTGGCAATGTGGAGTACACGTTTTCACTTAAAATCCGTGTAAACATGTCAGCTGACATGTTTACATAGATCAAACCAATTAACTGCAGTCTGCAGAAAGTCTGACCCATTTTTTTTTTTTTTTTATCTAGTGTAGGAAGTTCTGGAGGATTGTATTAGAGAGAAGGTCCACATAAAGAAAGTAAGTTAAATTCATCAGAGACTAAACTTGGACATGAGGCTCAAATTTGGACAATTTCGGACAGAGAGGATCTGACTCCAGTGGACAAAGCTAATCTTTGTCTCGTCTGTTCCACAGAAGAGCAAATTTTTCCTTCTTATATGGTCTCATCTGAAAACTGTCCTATCACCTGATCTGTTGAGTCCAGAACACCTTGCTACACAGACTGTTTGACTCAGACAAAAAGCATGTCACGCCATGTAATTTAATCTTTCAAGTCCGTGCGCCCTTGGTTTTGTCTGTCAGAAACAAGCAAAGGTTGTACTCTGCTTGGAAAACCACATCATTCTGAGGTAGCTGAAGAAACAAACACAAAAAGTTCCATTAAAACAAATTAAGAACCACAAAGATGGTGGTTCAGCAGAAACGTGAAGAGAGGTTGGTTGCATTAACATAAAGCGCTCAGAAATGATTAGCCGTCCTAATCTCCACAACGCTCAGACGCAGCATTGCACCACTCCAATGACCTGTCCGGTGTGATGCATGGTTGTTTTTCCCTCGCCAGCTCAACCCCCACTGTCTTTATTTCCTGCTCTCCTGCTTTTTATTTCACCTCTTGATCCAGATTTATGTGAGTTGGAACAGAAAGGAGGAGGGGCAAATTACACAAACAGCACTGAGAAGAGCAGCAAGGTGAAGGTCGGCGAACACATCATCCTCTACTTATCAACGGTGTATTAACGCAGCTAATTCCCCTCGCAGAGATAAACCGGGCCGCATCAGAATCTCCTCACCAGACTCGACTATCTTAATGCCGTTTGGCTTTATCTTCTGCTGCTGCTCTCTTGTCCGCCTTGACAGTTGGGGTGTTGGGGCGGCAGATCAATCCACCTCCCAGTAGGGTAAATATAAAGGTCGGTGAAGGGGAAAATGGACTCTCCATCACCCTGCTGATCGCTCCAATGGCCTGCCAGTCACTTGTAACCAGCTGGCCCACCTCATTCCTGCCTAGCGATACCTGGAAGAACCCCCACAACCCCATCTCCTCCGCTCTCAAACACTGACCAGATTATTCCAAGTTGAGAATCATCCGAAGAAAGGTTCTGGCTTCTGGATTCCTATTGTTATGATTTAGCAGTGGGCAAAAATCTTCACATCACAGATTGGATGTATTTCTGCAAAAATATGAGTAAACCGTGTTTCATGGCGAGAAGCTTTTTCCATGGGTTGCCAAGGTAACATGTTCTCTCCTATTAGAAAAATTTCAACGATAGTTTTCAGGGTTTTGACGAAGCTTCTTGCCAAAATTGAACCCAATCCCATAAAACCCCCTGACTAGTTTGTCCAAATACAATGCACATAGAGTGAGAAATTGGGCGTCAACGCCAAAATGGTGAAAACCCTATTGCCGTGACAACAGGACTTTTTTGCTCGTCTTGGGGCTGTCATGATGTGGTTTGTGCTGTGCCTTAGTTTCAGGTTTCCTGTTTTATTTTGTAGTTTTTCCTGTTTGGTTCTCTTGTTTGTTGTTTAGCTTTATTAATTTCCTGTTCATTGAGTTCACCTGGTCTTGTTTTAGTTCATTCAGTACACCTGTTTCTTGTTTGGTTCCCCAGTGTATTTATACCCCTCAGTTTCAGTTCTTGGTTGCTGGATCATTAGGGTCCGAGCCATACGAAGGATGGCAGGGCCCTATTGTTGTTGAAATGTTTATTCTATATTCTTCTATGTTATTATTCTCCTCGTTCTCAGCACAACTCACTCAATTTTGACCCCCTTAGACCCCGTGAAAAGTTGCGAAACTTGGCACACACCTCACGTCCAGCGAAAATTTCGATAATCTGGCGTTTGTATGCACGCCAATGCAAAAATGCCTCGACAGCGCCCCCTAGAAACGCCAAAAATGGCCTCTAGAATGGGGTCAAAAAAGTTTAGTTTGACATAGGACAACGAAATTCGGTACACATGTCTATCACATCAAGACGAGCAGAAAAGTCAATGAAACACCTGTTGTCATGGCAACCGGCTGTCCGCCATCTTGGCGTTTACAACCATTTTTTTGCCCGTTTTTGTCAATTTGGGCACATCATATTTGAACGAACTAGTCTGAGGCGATTCATGCTATTGGCTCCACATTCGCCATGAAGCTTCGTGACAAGATGGGGACCAAAAGTTATTCAAATCTTTCTGACAGGATAAAGCGTGTTACCGTGGCAACCCATGGAAAAAAGCGTTCTCGCCATGAAACACGGTTCACTCATATCTTCGCAGAAATACCTGCAATCGGAACCAAAATTAAAATAATTCATGTTTGGTAGGTCCTTCACGCATTGTAATATGTATTGTGGGGGGGTCACATTTTGGAGGGGGGCCCTAGGGGCCCGATCATCAATTTGACCTAGGGCTACGAAATTTGGTACACATGTATAAGTAACCAAGACGAGCAAAAAACTCAATTAAGCACCAGTTACCATGGCAACGAGGTGTCCGCCATCTTGGCATTTGTGCCCTTTTTATCACTTTAAGCGCATTGCATTTAAACGAACTAGTCTGAGGGGATTCATGCTATTGGCTCCATACTCAGCAGGAAGCTTCGTGACAAGATGGGGACCAAAAGTTAGAGAAATCTTTCCAACAGGAGAAAGCGTGTTACCGTGGCAACCCATGGAAAAAAGCGTTCTCGCCATGAAACACAGTTCACTCATATCTTCGCAGAAATACATCCGATCGGAACCAAAATTCCAATAATTCATATTTGGTTGGTCCTTAATGCATTGTAATATGTATTGTGGGGGGGGGGGGGGGGGGCGCATTTTGTGGGGGCCCCTAGGGGCCCGATCGTCTACTTTTCATGTATTTTTTCAGGAATAAAATTGATACTATTAGAGATCAAATTCACAATATTCTTCCTTCTACCTATAATGTTGAGCCTGTTGTGGTCTCCGAAGCATCCTTAGAACCAGGATCTGACTTGTGTCTAAATAGTTTCTGTCCTGTCCAACCCTATGAATTAACTAAAATAATAGCTTCATCTAAACCATCCACCTGTATCTTAGACCCTCTCCCAACGAGCCTCTTTAAGGACATTTTCCCTTTAATTAATACATCACTACTAAATCTTATCAATATGTCTTTAGTGACAGGATATGTACCACAATCATTTAAAACTGCTGTAATCATGCCTTTACAAAAGCAATCTCTGGATCCAGAGGTGATAGCAAATTATAGACCTATATCTAATCTCCCGTTTATGTCCAAAATTCTGGAGAAAATAGTTTCAGCTCAGCTACATGCCCACCTGAGCAGAAATAATTTATGCGAGGAGTTTCAGTCAGGATTTAGAGCTCATCATAGCACTGAGACGGCATTGGTGAAAGTTACTAATGACCTTCTTATGGCCTCAGACAAAGGACTTGTGTCCGTACTTATCTTGCTTGATCTTAGTGCTGCATTTGATACAGTCGATCATAACATTCTGTTACAGAGACTAGAACAGGTGATTGGAATTACAGGTACAGCGTTAAGCTGGTTTAAATCATATTTATCTGATAGACTTCAGTTTGTTCATGTAAATGACAAGTCCTCCTCCCAAACTACAGTAAGTCATGGAGTTCCTCAAGGTTCTGTACTTGGACCAATACTCTTCACGCTATATATGCTCCCTTTAGGCAAAATTATTAGACAGCATGGAATAAACTTTCATTGTTATGCAGATGATACTCAACTATACTTATCCTTTAAACCAGATGAAACAAATCAGCCCAATAGGCTACAAAATTGTCTCATAGACATAAAGACTTGGATGTCTAGAAATTTTCTCCTCTTAAACTCAGACGAGACTGAAGTAATTCTCGTTGGATCTGAAAAACTCAGAGCTAAATTTTCCGGTTTTGTAATGAACCTGGATGGCATTACTTTAGCTTCCAGTGCTACAGTGAGAAACCTTGGAGTAATATTTGACCCTGACCTGTCCTTTGGCCCACATATTAAGCAGGTTACTAAAACAGCCTTCTTTCATTTACGTAATATAGCCAAAATTAGGGACATTCTGTCTCAGAGTGATGCAGAAAAACTGGTTCATGCTTTTGTTACTTCGAGACTAGATTACTGTAACTCTCTATTACTGGGCTGTCCTAAATATGCCCTGAAAAGCCTTCAGCTGATCCAGAATTCTGCAGCCAGAGTCCTGACCAGAACCAGCAGGAGAGATCATATTTCTCCAGTTTTAGCCTCTCTTCATTGGCTGCCTGTTGAATCTAGAATAGAATTTAAAATCCTTCTCCTTACATATAAAGCCCTCCACAACCAGGCACCACTATATATCAAAGACCTCATAGTTCCTTATATACCAAGCAGAGTACTTCGTTCGCAGACTGCAGGCTTACTTGTGGTTCCTAGAGTCTCAAAGAGCCGAGCAGGAGGCAGAGCCTTTGGTTATCAGGCCCCTCTCTTATGGAATAAGCTCCCAGTTAGTGTTAGGGAAGCAGACACCCTCCCCACCTTTAAGACTAGGCTGAAGACTTATCTTTTTGATAAGTCCTATAGCTAGGGATGGTTAGCATCCCTTAGTTATGCTGCTATAGGTTTAGACTGCTGAGGGACATTTCCTGATACACTGAGCTTCTTTCTCTTTATCTCTCTCTTTGATCCCCCCCCATAACAGTGTAGCATCATTAACATGTATGTCTCCTGCCTCAGCAGGTCTCCCTGGCCGGGAGTAGCAGTTCCTGTTGTCTGTTGTCTTTCTGTCCTCTTCCCCCCACACAGCAGAGGCAGATGGCTGCCTGTCCTGAGCCGGGTTCTGCCGGAGGTTTCCTTCCTGTTAAAAGGGAGTTTTTTCCTTCCCACTGTCGCCAGTGTGCTTGCTCAGGATGGGAGATTGAGTTGGACTCAACTCAATCTGTTGGTTTCCTTATATAGGCTGTTATGAATTGGCTTTCATTATGTTTTCTTCTCTGTCTGTAAAGCGTCTTGAGATGGCATTGCCGTGATTTGACGCTATATAAATAAAGTTGAATAGAATTGAACTGAATACTTTGACCTAGGGCTACGAAATTCGGCACACATGTGTATCAACCCTAGACAAGCAAAAAACTGAATTATGCAGCCGTTACCATGGCAACAGGGTATCCGCCATCTTTGAAAAAACCTCCTCGCCATGAAACACGGTTTACAAATATCTGTGCAGAAATGCATCCGATCTGCACCAAAATGGAAAGCATTCATATTTGCTAGGTCCTTAACATATTTTAATATGTATTGTGGGGGTGGCACATTTTGGGGGGGCCCCCTAGGGGCCCGATCGTCTACTTTGACGTAGGGCTACGAAATTCAGCACACATGTGTAACATCCCAAGTCAAGCTAACAAGTCAATTAAACAAATGTTGCCATTGTAACGGGCTGTCCGCCAT
Source organism: Telmatherina bonti (assembly GCF_933228915.1). NCBI lineage: Eukaryota > Metazoa > Chordata > Actinopteri > Atheriniformes > Telmatherinidae > Telmatherina > Telmatherina bonti. Next base: position 2,716,243 of record NC_136631.1, on the reverse strand, counting down.
CTTGGTCTTTACACACATTCTTTTTTCAATATGTGAATTGTATTTCTCTAATAAAATGAACTGGCTCTGCGGGTCCTTCACATGTAGCATTAGGAGAACCAGGACTCGGGTGGAGGGTTCGGCATGAGGCGAGGACCCGATGGATGCCGCTTGCGGCTTTAATTTTGTTTGTTGTTGTAGTCCCCTGAGTTCCTTGGGTTGAAATAAATCTCAGTCAATCTGCATCCCTGTGTCTCTTCCCTGCATTTGGGTCCACATCCCCACTGGCCGACCTGACGGGCATTACGCATGTGTGCCAAATTTCTTGTCTTATGTCAAAGAATACAATTGGGATCCTCATGACTCCCTGCCAAAAACGCCCCCCCCCCCCCCCCCCCCCCCCCCCCCCACAATATATGGTACAATATGTTAAGGAACAAACAGATATGAAAGCTTTCAATTTTGGTGAAGATCGCATGTATTTCGGCAAAGATATGAGTAAACCATGTTTCATGGTGAGAAGGCTTTTTTCCAAGCACTGCCACAGTGACAGTTTCTTCTTTTAGAAAGATTTGAACCATTTTTTATCTCCATCTTGTCATAAAGCTTCCTGCCACACATTCAGTTTACGATGCCTCTCACCCCTGTTTGCGATGCTACTTGCCCTTTTTATGATGCCCCTCACGCCATTTATGAGACCACTCAGTCTGTTCAGAATGCCACTCTCCCCAGTTTACGATGCCACTCTCCCCAGTTTACGATGCCACTCTCCCCAGTTTACGATGCCACTCTCCCCAGTTTACAATAACACTCTCCCCAGTTTACGATGCCACTCTCCCCAGTTTACAATAACACTCTCCCCAGTTTACAATAACACTCTCCCCAGTTTACGATGCCACTCTCCCCAGTTTACGATGCCACTCTCCCCAGTTTATGATGCCACTCTCCCCAGTTTACGATGCCACTCTCCCCAGTTTACGATGCCACTCTCCCCAGTTTACGATGCCACTCTCCCCAGTTTAGGATGCCACTCTCCCCAGTTTACAATAACACTCTCCCCAGTTTACGATGCCACTCTCCCCAGTTTACAATAACACTCTCCCCAGTTTACAATAACACTCTCCCCAGTTTACGATGCCACTCTCCCCAGTTTACAATAACACTCTCCCCAGTTTACAATAACACTCTCCCCAGTTTACGATAACACTCTCCCCAGTTTACAATAACACTCTCCCCAGTTTACGATGCCACTCTCCCCAGTTTACAATAACACTCTCCCCAGTTTACGATAACACTCTCCCCAGTTTACAATGCCACTCTCCCCAGTTTACAATAACACTCTCCCCAGTTTACGATGCCACTCTCCCCAGTTTACGATGCCACTCTCCCCAGTTTACGATAACACTCTCCCCAGTTTACAATAACACTCTCCCCAGTTTACGATGCCACTCTCCCCAGTTTACAATAACACTCTCCCCAGTTTACAATAACACTCTCCCCAGTTTACGATAACACTCTCCCCAGTTTACGATAACACTCTCCCCAGTTTACGATAACACTCTCCCCAGTTTACAATAACACTCTCCCCAGTTTACGATAACACTCTCCCCAGTTTACGATAACACTCTCCCCAGTTTACAATAACACTCTCCCCAGTTTACGATAACACTCTCCCCAGTTTACGATGCCACTCTCCCCAGTTTACGATAACACTCTCCCCAGTTTACGATGCCACTCTCCCCAGTTTACGATGCCACTCTCCCCAGTTTACAATAACACTCTCCCCAGTTTACGATAACACTCTCCCCAGTTTACAATAACACTCTCCCCAGTTTACGATAACACTCTCCCCAGTTTACAATAACACTCTCCCCAGTTTACAATAACACTCTCCCCAGTTTACGATGCCACTCTCCCCAGTTTACGATGCCACTCTCCCCAGTTTACGATGCCACTCTCCCCAGTTTACGATGCCACTCTTCCCAGTTTACGATAACACTCTCCCCAGTTTACGATGCCACTCTCCCCAGTTTACGATGCCACTCTCCCCAGTTTACGATGCCACTCTCCCCAGTTTACGATGCCACTCTCCCCAGTTTACGATAACACTCTCCCCAGTTTACGATGCCACTCTCCCCAGTTTACGATGCCACTCTTCCCAGTTTACGATGCCACTCTCCCCAGTTTACGATGCCACTCTCCCCAGTTTACGATGCCACTCTCCCCAGTTTACGATGCCACTCTCCCCAGTTTACAATAACACTCTCCCCAGTTTACAATAACACTCTCCCCAGTTTACGATGCCACTCTCCCCAGTTTACAATAACACTCTCCCCAGTTTACGATGCCACTCTCCCCAGTTTACGATGCCACTCTCCCCAGTTTACAATAACACTCTCCCCAGTTTACAATAACACTCTCCCCAGTTTACGATGCCACTCTCCCCAGTTTACGATGCCACTCTCCCCAGTTTACGATGCCACTCTCCCCAGTTTACGATGCCACTCTCCCCAGTTTACAATAACACTCTCCCCAGTTTACGATGCCACTCTCCCCAGTTTACGATGCCACTCTCCCCAGTTTACGATGCCACTCTCCCCAGTTTACGATGCCACTCTCCCCAGTTTACAATAACACTCTCCCCAGTTTACGATGCCACTCTCCCCAGTTTACAATAACACTCTCCCCAGTTTACAATAACACTCTCCCCAGTTTACGATGCCACTCTCCCCAGTTTACGATGCCACTCTCCCCAGTTTACGATAACACTCTCCCCAGTTTACGATGCCACTCTCCCCAGTTTACAATGCCACTCTCCCCAGTTTACGATGCCACTCTCCCCAGTTTACGATGCCACTCTCCCCAGTTTACGATAACACTCTCCCCAGTTTACAATAACACTCTCCCCAGTTTACGATGCCACTCTCCCCAGTTTACGATAACACTCTCCCCAGTTTACGATGCCACTCTCCCCAGTTTACGATGCCACTCTCCCCAGTTTACGATGCCACTCTCCCCAGTTTACAATAACACTCTCCCCAGTTTACGATGCCACTCTCCCCAGTTTACAATAACACTCTCCCCAGTTTACAATAACACTCTCCCCAGTTTACGATGCCACTCTCCCCAGTTTACGATAACACTCTCCCCAGTTTACGATAACACTCTCCCCAGTTTACAATAACACTCTCCCCAGTTTACGATGCCACTCTCCCCAGTTTACGATAACACTCTCCCCAGTTTACAATAACACTCTCCCCAGTTTACGATGCCACTCTCCCCAGTTTACATACGACTCTCCCCAGTTTACGATGGCACTCAACCATTGATGAGTGCCATCAATTAGGTGCATTGCAAACTTGCCCCGTTTGCAATGCACCTAATCTAATTTAAGATGTGAATCTCCCCAGTTCGCTAAACCACTAACCCCATTTATGATGCAACTCGTTCTATTTACAATGCGATTAAACCTGTTTATGATGCCACCACTCCGTTTAGGATGCAACTCACCCAATTTACCATGTGACTCACTCTTGTTTATAATTGACTTTACCTGCTGTTCAAGACATAATGTAATACAAAAACAATTTGACTCATCATATGAAAAAAATGCATTTCGCCTTCAGCTGACCACTGTATCTGATAGACACCAAAGCTGTGCAATCAAATTGCAAACATCTGTTTCTGTCAACAGATCCAAATTGGTAAATCTCTCCATCCCTAAGTGAGACCTCCGTATAAAATTCTGCTTGAGACTAAAAACAGGCTGTGGCCAGCCTGTATGTCAGTCTTGGAGAAGTTGTGATATGTGACAATATTTGATGGCTAAAATTACATCTAGTCCTGCAAATCTATAATTTCAAGCTAATGCCTTTAAAATGAACGTGAAACTTCAAATAAACACTGAATATTACAATGCTATAACATTTTAGGTACCCTGAAAGACCAATTTTCAATAATCAAAGATGTGAAGGAATTAAAGAATATTCTTCTCTGTAGTGCAGATAACACTGGAACTGGAAGGTTTGCTCTTAACAGGAAAAGTCAAACATTTGATGCCCAAGAGCTGAACTGACTTTCAATTGACTGAGTCCTACCCTCATTGGGAAATTCTTCTTCCAGTCTGACAAACATCACTGATCCCTAACATCTCATTCTGTTCAGAAAGCCCAAAACAAAGTAATAAATAAATCCAGTCTTGGCCTGCAGCCTTCTCATATTTCCCAGCTTCTATTAATGGCCATTTTTCAGCTGCTGCTCTGTCATGAGGTGCACTTTATGTCCTTACTGCACCACTCCATCATCTGCTGGTCTCCTCTCTGTAAACCATGTGACAGAGTCATGATGGATGTGGACTCTAAGACACCTGAATGAGCCACCTGTAATACACTCCATCCTTCAGACAAGTGAACACAGACTAAACTGAACATCAGGGTGAGGAAGAAAAGTAGATTTAAGAGACTGGTTGGAGATGATAGAAAAGCAACAGGAAGTTCAGTCAGCACTGGTTCCAACCCAAGACATGCAGAACATCATCTCTGAACACACAACACATCCAACCTGAAAGCAGATGGTCTCCAGCAGCAGAAGACCACACCAGGTGCCGCTCCTGTCAGGCAGAACAGGAAACTGAGGCTACAATTCACACAGACTCACCAGAACTGTTTGCTGGTTTGATGAGTCTCTATTTCAACTTAACATTCAGAATCTGCTGGAAACATCATAAAAACATGGATCCATCCAGCCATCATGATCAAAGGTTTCTCATTTAAGTCACAAACTTAATCATGGTAGAACCAGCCAACGTTCCAAACACGAACACAGCAGACCCAAAGATTCCAAAAGCGCATTAAAGCTGAAATTTGACACTGTAACTGAATACATGGAGGTAGTCCAAACATGAAGCCATGTGGGAGTAAGGTAGACCAGCTTTAGGATGAGGTGGAACGGGAGATTCTCATCATGATGAGGTGGAACGGGAGATTCTCATGGTGATGAGGTGGAACGGGAGATTCTCATCATGATGAGGTGGAACGGGAGATTCTCATCATGATGAGGTGGAACGGGAGATTCTCATCATGATGAGGTGGAACGGGAGATTCTCATCATGATGAGGTGGAACGGGAGATTCTCATGGTGATGAGGTGGAACGGGAGATTCTCATCATGATGAGGTGGAACGGGAGATTCCCATGGTGATGAGGTGGAACGGGAGATTCTCATGGTGATGAGGTGGAACGGGAGATTCTCATCATGATGAGGTGGAACAGGAGATTCTCATGGTGATGAGGTGGAACGGGAGATTCTCATCATGATGAGGTGGAACGGGAGATTCTCATGGTGATGAGGTGGAACGGGAGATTCTCATGGTGATGAGGTGGAACGGGAGATTCTCATCATGATGAGGTGGAACGGGAGATTCTCATGGTGATGAGGTGGAACGGGAGATTCTCATGGTGATGAGGTGGAACGGGAGATTCTCATGGTGATGAGGTGGAACGGGAGATTCTCATGGTGATGAGGTGGAACGGGAGATTCTCATCATGATGAGGTGGAACGGGAGATTCTCATCATGATGAGGTGGAACGAGAGATTCTCATGGTGATGAGGTGGAATGAGAGATTCTCCCTGAGCCGTCACCTTATCACGGTGGAAGGTATTGTGTGTCACGAAGATCCTTGCAGCTATGTTGTCGGGGCTTTATGCCCCTGGTAGGGTCACCTATAAAAACAGGTGTCTAGGGGAGGGACCAGACTAAGTGCGGCTCAAAGACTTCTATGATGACCACAACCGAACAGCAGTTTAGAGTACCCACCCTTTCTGGAGTCCTTGGAGGGAGTGCTGGAGGGTGCTCCTTCTGGGGACTCCATTGTTCTGCTGGGGGACTTCAATGCTCACGTGGGCAATGACAGTGAGACCTGGAGGGGAGTGATTGGGAGGCATGGTTCCCCCCCTCTGAACCCAAATGGTGTTTTGTTATTGGACTTCTGTGCTCGTCATGGATTGTCTATAACGAACACCATGTTCCAACATAAGAGTGTCCATATGTACACCTGGCATCAGGATTCCCTGGGCCGCAGTTCAATGATCGACTTTGTAGTCGTATCGTCGGACCTGCGGCCACATGCCTTGGACACTCGGGTGAAGAGGGGGGCGGAGCTTCAACTGGTCACCACCTGGTGGTGAGTTGGCTCAGATGGTGGAGGAGGAAGCCGGTCAGAGCTGGCAGACCCAAACGTGTTGTGAGGGTCTGCTGGGAACGTCTGGCTGAGTCCCCCGTCAGAGCGAGCTTCAACTCCCACCTTCAGCAGAGCTTCAACCATGTCCCGAGTGAGGCGGGGGACATTGAGTCCGAATGGGCTGTGTTCCGTGCCTCTATTGCTGAGGCGGCCAGCCGGAGCTGTGGCTGTAAGGTCGTTGGTGCCTGTCGTGGCGGTAATCCCAGGACTTGTTGGTGGACACCAGCAGTGAGGGATGCCATCAAGCTGAGGAAGGAGTCCTATCGGACCTTCTTGGCCTGTGGGACTCTGGAGGCAGCTGATGGGTACCGACGGGCTAAGCGGCATGCGGCTTCGGCCGTTGCCGAGGCAAAAACTCGGGCATGGGAGGAGTTCGGCGAGGCCATGGAGAAAGACTTCCAGACGGCTTCGAGGAGATTCTGGTCCACCATCCGGCGGCTCAGGAGGGGGAAGCAGTGCTTCATCAACACTGTGTACAGTGGAGGTGGGGAGCTGCTGACCTCAACTCGGGACATAGTGGGTCGGTGGAGGGAATACTTCGAAGACCTCCTCAATCCTACCAACACGTCTTCCGATGAGGAAGCAGAGCTGGTGGACTCAGGGGTGGACTCTCCTATCTCTGGGGCTGAAGTCGCTGAGGTGGTCAAAAAGCTCCTTGGTGGCAAGGCCCCGGGGGAGGATGAGATCCGCCCAGAGTTCCTTAAGGCTCTGGATGCTGTGGGGCTGTCCTGGCTGACACGCCTCTGCAGCATCGCGTGGACATCAGGGACAGTGCCGCTGGACTGGCAGACTGGGGTGGTGGTCCCCCTTTTTAAGAAGGGGGACCGGAGGGTGTGTTCCAATTACAGGGGAATCACAATCCTCAGCCTCCCTGGTAAGGTCTATTCAGGGGTCCTGGAGAGGAGGGTCCGCCGGATAGTCGAATCTCGGATTGAGGAGGAGCAGTGTGGTTTTCGTCCTGGTCGCGGAACAGTGGACCAGCTCTATACCCTCTTTGGGGTCCTGGAGGGGGCATGGGAGTTTGCCCAACCAGTCTACATGTGTTTTGTGGACCTGGAGAAGGCATTCGACCGTGTCCCCCGGGGGTTCCAGTGGGGGGTACTCCGGGAGTATGGGGTACGTAAGTCGGATTCGTTTCCGGTGAGGGTTGGACTCCGCCAAGGCTGCCCCTTATCACCGATTCTGTTCATAACTTATATGGACAGAATTTCTAGGTGCAGCCGAGGTGTTGAGGGGATCCGGCTTGGTGGCCTCAGGATTGGGTCTCTGCTTTTTGCAGATGACGTGGTCCTGTTGGCTTCGTCTGGTCGTGATCTCCAGCTCTCACTTGAGCGATTCGCAGCCGAGTGTGAAGCGGCTGGGATGAGAATCAGCACCTCAAAATCTGAGACCATGGTCCTCAGCCGGAATAGGGTGGATTGTCCTCTCCGGGTCGGGAGTCAGGTACTGCCTCAAGTGGAGGAGTTTAAATATCTCGGGGTCTTGTTCACGAGTGAGGGAAGGATGGAGCGCGAGATCGACAGGCGGATCGGTGCGCGTCTGCAGTAACGCGGACTCTGCGCCGGTCTGTCGTGGTGAAGAAGGAGCTGAGCCAGAAGGTAAAGCTCTCGATTTACCAGTCAATCTACGTTCCTACCCTCACCTATGGTCATGAGCTGTGGGTCGTGACCGAAAGAACGAGATCTCGTATACAGGCGGCTGAAATGAGTTTCCTCCGCAGGGTGGCCGGGCTCTCCCTTAGAGATAGGGTGAGGAGCTCGGTCATCCGGGAGGAGATCAGAGTAGAGCCGCTGCTCCTCCGCATCGAGAGGAACCAGTTGAGGTGGCTCGGGCATCTGGTCAGGATGCCTCCTGGACCTCCCTGGTGAGGTGTTCCAGGCACGTCCCTCTGGGAGGAGACCCCGGGGAAGACCCAGGACACGCTGGAGGGATTATATCTCTCGGCTGGCCTGGGAACGCCTCGGGATCCCCCCGCAGAGTTGGCAAATATGGCTGGGGAGAGGGACGTCTGGGCTTCCCTGCTTAGGCTGCTGCCCCCGCGACCCGGATAAGCGGCAGAAGATGGATGAATGGATGGAAGACTCTCATGGTGATGTGGTGGAACAGGAGATTTTTATGGTGATATGCACCAATTGTGCAATGCTTCATGTCAGCTAGATCAAACTCTCTAAAGTATGCTATCATCTTGTAATATGAGATGTTTATGGAATTAGATCTGCTCCAATAACCATATAGAGTTAATATTTAGTTTAGGAGGAGCTCTGCTCTGCAGGTAGTTTTAGGGGCACCTGGAGAACCTTGCAAAGGAACCCAGGGAAACTTTGAGAACTCCCCGAGTCTCTTCAGATGGATTATTTGCTGTCACTGATTATTTACTGCTGGGATAATTTAATTTGTGTGTGAGGAGTGTGTGTGATGGACTCACGGTCATTGCACTGGGTGCCGGTGTAGGAGGTCATGGAGCAGTCGCAGGTGTAGTTCTCCCACTGCTGGATGCAGATTCCCATGTTGGCACAGGAGTCCTCCTGGCAGGTAGTGCTGGGACCTGAGGGGTCAGACGAGCCCCACAACCACAGCAGGAGACACAGAGACAAACAGCACCATGACAAACATTTCCTTGATGTGCACACTGACATAACACCAACTGTAATAGAATAAATCTAGAGATTAATATTTTTATCTGGAATCAGTCAGAGGAATGTCGGCGGAAAAATGTGGCATCTTGTTTTTCATCATCCAAAATTAAACATCTTAGGGTAGTTTTAGTATATTTATTTATTTTAAACAAAGGAAAGAAGATTAGAAAATGTATGTACATACCTTTGCATACATATGAACATACACATATATATATTCATCCATATACATATTTAGGAAAATAAAATAATAATAATAATAATAATAATAATAATAATAATAATAATAATAATAATTAAAGCCGCAAGCGGCATCCATCGGGTCCTCGCCTCATGCCAAACCCTCCACCCGAGTCCTGGTTCTCCTAATGCTACATGTGAAGGACCCGCAGAGACAGTTCATTTTAATAGAGAAATACAATTCACATATTGAGAAAAGAATGTGTGTAAACGCCAAGATGGCGGACAGCCCGTTACCATGGCAACATGTGTTTCATTGACTTTGTAGCTTGTCTTGGGATGATACACATGTGTACCGAATTTCGTAGCCCTACGTCAAAGTAGACGATCGGGCCCCTAGGGCCCCCCCCCCAAAATGTGCCACCCCCACAATACATATTAAAATATGTTAAGGACCTACCAAATATGAATGTTTTCCACTTTGGTGCAGATCAGATGCATTTCTACCACGATATGAGTTAACCGTGTTTCATGGCGAGGAGGATTTTTTTCAAGATGGCGGACACTCCAGTCCCATGGTAACAGGTGCTTAATTGAGTTTTATGCTTGTCTCGGGTTGATACACATGTGTGCCGAATTTCGTAGCCCTAGCTCAAAGTAGACTATCGGGCCCCTAGGGCCCCCCCCCCAAAATGTGCCCCCCCCACAATACATATTACAATGCGTTAAGGACCTGCCAAATATGAATTATTGGAATTTTGGTTCCGATCGGATGCATTTTGGCAGAGATATAAGCAAACCGTGTTTCATGGCGTGAACGCTTTTTTCCATGGGTTGCCACGGTAACACGCTTTCTCCTATCAGAAAGATTTGAATAACTTTTGGTCCCCATCTTGTCACGAAGCTCCATGGCGAATGTGGAGCCAATAGCATGAATCCCCTCAGACTAGTTCGTTGAAATACGTTGTGCTTAAAGTGATAAAAATGGCATAAACGCCAAGATGGCGGACACCCCGTTGCCATGGTAACAGGTTCTCAATGGAGTTTTTTGCTCGTCTTGGTTACTTATACATGTGTACCGAATTTCGTAGCCCTAGGTCAAAGTAGACTATGGGGCCCCTAGGGGCCCCCCCAAAATGCGCCCCCCCCCCCCCACAATACATATTACAATGCGTGAAGGACCTACCAAACATGAATTATTGTAATTTTGGTTCCGATCGGATGTATTTCTGCGAAGATATGAGTGAACCGTGTTTCATGGCGAGATCGCTTTTTTCCATGGGTTGCCACGGTAACACGCTTTCGCCTTTCAAAAAGATTTGAATAAATTTTGGTCCCCATCTTGTCACGAAGCTCCATGGCGAATGTGGAGCCAATAGCATGATTCGCCTCAGACTAGTTCGTTCAAATGCGATGCGCCCAAATTGACAAAAACGGGCAAAAAAATGGCCGCAAACGCCAAGATGGCGGAAAGCCCGTTGCCATGACAACAGACGTTTCAATGACTTTTTTACTTGTCTGGATGTGATAGACATGTGTACCGAATTTCGTCGTCCTACGTCAAACTAAAAATTTTTTCCCCCATTCTAGAGGCCATTTTTGGCGTTTCTAGGGGGCGCCGTCGAGGCATTTTCACATTGGCGTGCACACGGACCCCAGAATATCGCTATTTTCGCCGGGACTGAGGTGTGTGCCAAGTTTCGCAACTTTTCACGGGGTCTAAGGGGGTCAAAATTGAGTGAGTTGTGCTGAGAAGAATAAACATTACAATAACAATAGGGCCTTGCCATACTTCGTATGGCTCGGACCCTAATTAAAGCCGCAAGCGGCATCCATCGGGTCCTCGCCTCATGCCGAACCCTCCACCCGAACTCGCCACAAAGCTTCCGGGTGGATGTGAAGTAAAAGGCACGAATCCAAAACTAGTTTGTTCAAAAACAATGCACATACAGTGCTAAATGGGCGTAAACGCCAAGATGGCGGACACCCCGTTGCCATGGTAACAGGTGGTCAATGCACTTTTTTACTCGCCTTGCGTTGTTACACATGTGTGTCGAATTTCGTAGCCATAGGTGAAAGTAGACGATCGGGCCCCTGAGGGCCCCCCCCAAAAAGTCCCCCCCCACAATACATTCTATAATGTGTGAAGGACCTACCAAACATGAATAGTTAAAGTTTTGGTGCACATCGCATGAATTTGAGCAAAGACATAAGCAAACCGTGTTTCATGGTGAGAAGGCTTTTTTTCCAAGATGGCGGACACTCCGTTGCCATGGTAACAGGTTGTTAATTGAGTTTTTTGCTTGTCTAGGGTTGATACACATGTGTGCCGAATTTCGTAGCCCTAGCTCAAAGTAGACGATCGGGCCCCTAGGGGCCCCCCCCAAAATGCGCCCCCCCCCCCCACAATACATATTACAATGCGTTAAGAACCTACCAAATATGAATTATTGGAATTTTGGTTCCGATCGGATACATTTCTGCAGAAATATAAGCAAACCGTGTTTCATGGCGAGAACGCTTTTTTCCATGGGTTGCCACGGTAACACGCTTTCTCCTATCAGAAAGATTTGAATAACTTTTGGTCCCCATCTTGTCACGAAGCTCCATGGCGAATGTGGAGCCAATAGCCTGAATCCCCTCAGACTAGTTCGTTGAAATACGATGTGCTTAAAGTGATAAAAAGGGCATAAACGCCAAGATGGCGGACACCCCGTTGCCATGGTAACAGGTTCTCAATAGAGTTTTTTGCTCGTCTTGGTTACTTATACATGTGTACCGAATTTCGTAGCCCTAGCTCAAAGTAGACTATGGGGCCCCTAGGGGCCCCCCCAAAATGCGCCCCCCCCCCACAATACATATTACAATGCGTGAAGGACCTACCAAACATGAATTATTGTAATTTTGGTTCCGATCGGATGTATTTCTGCGAAGATATGAGTGAACCGTGTTTCATGGCGAGATCGCTTTTTTCCATGGGTTGCCACGGTAACACGCTTTCGCCTATCAAAAAGATTTGAATAACTTTTGGTCCCCATCTTGTCACGAAGCTCCATGGCGAATGTGGAGCCAATAGCATGATTCGCCTCAGACTAGTTCGTTCAAATGCGATGAGCCCAAATTGACAAAAACGGGCAAAAAAATGGCTGCAAACGCCAAGATGGCGGAAAGCCCGTTGCCATGACAACAGACGTTTCAATGACTTTTTTACTTGTCTGGATGTGATAGACATGTGTACCGAATTTCGTCGTCCTACGTCAAACTAAAATTTTTTTCCCCCATTCTAGAGGCCATTTTTGGCGTTTCTAGGGGGCGCCGTCGAGGCATTTTCACATTGGCGTGCACGCGGACCCCAGAATATCGCTATTTTCGCCGGGACTGAGGTGTGTGCCAAGTTTCGCAACTTTTCACGGGGTCTAAGGGGGTCAAAATTGAGTGAGTTGTGCTGAGAAGAATAAACATTACAATAACAATAGGGCCTTGCCATACTTCGTATGGCTCGGACCCTAATTAAAGCCGCAAGCGGCATCCATCGGGTCCTCGCCTCATGCCGAACCCTCCACCCGAACTCGCCACAAAGCTTCCGGGTTGATGTGAAGTAAAAGGCACGAATCCAAAACTAGTTTGTTCAAAAACAATGCACATACAGTGCTAAATGGGCGTAAACGCCAAGATGGCGGACACCCCGTTGCCATGGTAACAGGTGGTCAATGCACTTTTTTACTCGCCTTGCGTTGTTACACATGTGTGTCGAATTTCGTAGCCATAGGTGAAAGTAGACGATCGGGCCCCTGAGGGCCCCCCCCAAAAAGTCCCCCCCCACAATACATTCTATAATGTGTGAAGGACCTACCAAACATGAATAGTTAAAGTTTTGGTGCACATCGCATGAATTTGAGCAAAGACATAAGCAAACCGTGTTTCATGGTGAGAAGGTTTTTTTTCCAAGATGGCGGACACTCCGTTGCCATGGTAACAGGTTGTTAATTGAGTTTTTTGCTTGTGTAGGGTTGATACACATGTGTGCCGAATTTCGTAGCCCTAGCTCAAAGTAGACGATCGGGCCCCTAGGGCCCCCCCCCAAAATGCGCCCCCCCCCCACAATACATATTACAATGCGTTAAGAACCTACCAAATATGAATTATTGGAATTTTGGTTCCGATCGGATACATTTCTGCAGAAATATAAGCAAACCGTGTTTCATGGCGAGAACGCTTTTTTCCATGGGTTGCCACGGTAACACGCTTTCTCCTATCGGAAAGATTTGAATAACTTTTGGTCCCCATCTTGTCACGAAGCTCCATGGCGAATGTGGAGCCAATAGCCTGAATCCCCTCAGACTAGTTCGTTGAAATACGATGTGCTTAAAGTGATAAAAAGGGCATAAACGCCAAGATGGCGGACACCCCGTTGCCATGGTAACAGGTTGTCAATAGAGTTTTTTGCTCGTCTTGGTTTCTTATACATGCGTATCGAATTTCGTAGCCCTAGGTCAAAGTAGACTATCGGGCCCCTAGGGGCCCCCCCCAAAATGCGCCCCCCCCACAATACATATTACAATGCGTGAAGGACCTACCAAACATGAATTATTGTAATTTTGGTTCCGATCGGATGTATTTCTGCGAAGATATGAGTGAACCGTGTTTCATGGCGAGATCGCTTTTCTCCATGGGTTGCCACGGTAACACGCTTTCTCCTATCAAAAAGATTTGAATAACTTTTGGTCCCCATCTTGTCACGAAGCTCCATGGCGAATGTGGAGCCAATAGCATGAATCGCCTCAGACGAGTTCGTTCAAATACGATGCGCCCAAATTGACAAAAACGGGCAAAAAAATGGCCGCAAACGCCAAGATGGCGGAAAGCCCGTTGCCATGACAACAGGCGTTTCAATGAGTTTTTTACTTGTCTTCATGTGATAGACATGTGTACCGAATTTCGTCGTCCTACGTCAAACTAAAAATTTTTTTCACCATTCTAGAGGCCATTTTTGGCGTTTCTAGGGGGCGCCGTCGAGGCATTTTTACATTGGCGTGCACGCGGACCCCAGAATATCGCTATTTTCGCCGGGACTGAGGTGTGTGCCAAGTTTCGCAACTTTTCACGGGGTCTAAGGGGGTCAAAATTGAGTGAGTTGTGCTGAGAAGAATAAACATTACAATAACAATAGGGCCTTGCCATACTTCGTATGGCTCGGACCCTAATTAAAGCCGCAAGCGGCATCCATCGGGTCCTCGCCTCATGCCGAACCCTCCACCCGAACTCGCCACAAAGCTTCCGGGTGGATGTGAAGTAAAAGGCACGAATCCAAAACTAGTTTGTCAAAAAACAATGCACATACAGTGCTAAATGGGCGTAAACGCCAAGATGGCGGACACCCCGTTGCCATGGTAACAGGTGGTCAATGCACTTTTTTACTCGCCTTGCGTTGTTACACATGTGTCGAAATTCATAGCCATAGGTGAAAGTAGACGATCGGGCCCCTGAGGGCCCCCCCCAAAAAGTGTCCCCCCCACAATACATTCTATAATGTGTTAAGGACCTACCAAATATGAATAGTTAAAGTTTTGGTGCACATCGCATGAATTTGTGCAAAGATATAAGCAAACCGTGTTTCATGGCGAGAAGGTTTTTTTCCAAGATGGCGGACACCCCGTTGCCATGGTAACAGGTGCTTAATTGAGTTTTATGCTTGTCTCGGGTTGATACACATGTGTGCCGAATTTTGTAGCCCTCGCTCAAAGTAGACTATCGGGCCCCTAGGGGCCCCCCCCAAAATGCGCCCCCCCCCCCACAATACATATTACAATGCGTGAAGGACCTACCAAATATGAATTATTTGAATTTTGGTTCCGATCGGATGCATTTCTGCGGAGATATAAACAAACCGTGTTTCATGGCGAGAACGCGTTTTTCCGTGGGTTGCCACGGTAACACGCTTTCTCCTATCAGAAAGATTTGAATAACTTTTGGTCCCCATCTTGTCACGAAGCTCCATGGCGAATGTGGAGCCAATAGCATGAATCCCCTCAGACTAGTTCGTTCAAATACGATGCGCTTAAAGTGATAAAAAGGGCATAAACGCCAAGATGGCGGACACCCCGTTGCCATGGTAACAGGTTCTCAATAGAGTTTTTTGCTCGTCTTGGTTACTTATACATGTGTACCGAATTTCGTAGCCCTAGCTCAAAGTAGACTATCGGGCCCCTAGGGGCCCCCCCAAAATGCGCCCCCCCCACAATACATATTACAATGCGTGAAGGACCTACCAAATATGAATTATTTTAATTTTGGTTCCGATCGGATGTATTTCTGCGAAGATATGAGTGAACCGTGTTTCATGGCGAGATCGCTTTTCTCCATGGGTTGCCACGGTAACACGCTTTCGCCTATCAAAAAGATTTGAATAACTTTTGGTCCCCATCTTGTCACGAAGCTCCATGGCGAATGTGGAGCCAATAGCATGAATCGCCTCAGACTAGTTCGTTCAAATGCGATGCGCCCAAATTGACAAAAACGGGCAAAAAAATGGCCGCAAACGCCAAGATGGCGGAAAGCCCGTTGCCATGACAACAGGCATTTCAATGACTTTTTTACTTGTCTTCATGTGATAGACGTGTACCGAATTTCGTCGTCCTACGTCAAACTAAAAACTT
Source organism: Telmatherina bonti (assembly GCF_933228915.1). Classification (NCBI taxonomy): domain Eukaryota; kingdom Metazoa; phylum Chordata; class Actinopteri; order Atheriniformes; family Telmatherinidae; genus Telmatherina; species Telmatherina bonti. The sequence continues at coordinate 2,700,554 of NC_136631.1, read as the reverse complement.
TTTTCCTATTCTAGAGGCCATTTTTGGCGTTTCTAGGGGGCGCCGTCGAGGCATTTTCACATTGGCGTGCACGCGGACCCCAGAATATCGCTATTTTCGCCGGTCTTGAGGTGTGTGCCAAGTTTCGCAACTTTTCACGGGGTCTAAGGGGGTCAAAATTGAGTGAGTTGTGCTGAGAAGAATAAACATTACAATAACAATAGGGCCTTGCCATACTTCGTATGGCTCGGACCCTAATTAAAGCCGCAAGCGGCATCCATCGGGTCCTCGCCTCATGCCGAACCCTCCACCCGAGTCCTGGTTCTCCTAATGCTACATGTGAAGGACCCACACAGCCAGTTCATTTTAATAGAGAAATACAATTCACATATTGAGAAAAGAATGTGTGTAAACGCCAAGATGGCGGACAGCCCGTTACCATGGCAACATGTGTTTCATTGACTTTTTAGCTTGTCTTGGGATGATACACATGTGTGCCGAATTTCGTAGCCCGAGATGAAAGTAGACGATCGGGCCCCTTGGGGCCCCCCCAAAAAGGTTCCCCCCCACAATACATTCTATAATGTGTTAAGGACCTACCAAATATGAATAGTCACAGTTTTGGTGCACATCGTATGAATGTGTGCAAAGATATAAGCAAACCGTGTTTCATGGCGAGAAGGTTTTTTTCCAAGATGGCGGACACCCCATTGCCATAGTAACGGCTGCACAATGAAGTTTTTTGCTTGTCTTGGGTTGATACACATGTGTGCAGAATTTCGTAGCCCTAGGTCAAAGTAGACGATCGGGCCCCTAGGGGCCCCCCCCACAATACATATTACAATGCGTTAAGGACCTCCCAAATATGAATTATTGGAATTTTGGTTCCGATCGGATGTATATCTGCAGGGATATGAGTGAACCGTGTTTCATGGCGAGAACGCGTTTTTCCGTGGGTTGCCACGGTAACACGCTTTCTCCTATCAGAAAGATTTGAATAACTTTTGGTCCCCATCTTGTCAGGAAGCTCCATGGCGAATGTGGAGCCAATAGCCTGAATCCCCTCAGACTAGTTCGTTGAAATACGATGCGCTTAAAGTGATAAAAAGGGCATAAACGCCAAGATGGCGGACACCCCGTTGCCATGGTAACAGGTTCTCAATAGAGTTTTTTGCTCGTCTTGGTTACTTATACATGTGTACCGAATTTCGTAGCCCTAGCTCAAAGTAGACTATCGGGCCCCTAGGGGCCCCCCCAAAATGCGCCCCCCCCACAATACATATTACAATGCGTGAAGGACCTACCAAATATGAATTATTTTAATTTTGGTTCCGATCGGATGTATTTCTGCGAAGATATGAGTGAACCGTGTTTCATGGCGAGATCGCTTTTCTCCATGGGTTGCCACGGTAACACGCTTTCGCCTATCAAAAAGATTTGAATAACTTTTGGTCCCCATCTTGTCACGAAGCTCCATGGCGAATGTGGAGCCAATAGCATGATTCGCCTCAGACTAGTTCGTTCAAATGCGATGCGCCCAAATTGACAAAAACGGGCAAAAAAATGGCCGCAAACGCCAAGATGGCGGAAAGCCCGTTGCCATGACAACAGGCGTTTCAATGACTTTTTTACTTGTCTTCATGTGATAGACATGTGTACCGAATTTCGTCGTCCTACGTCAAACTAAAAACTTTTTTCCCTATTCTAGAGGCCATTTTTGGCGTTTCTAGGGGGCGCCGTCGAGGCATTTTCACATTGGCGTGCACGCGGACCCCAGAATATCGCTATTTTCGCCGGTCTTGAGGTGTGTGCCAAGTTTCGCAACTTTTCACGGGGTCTAAGGGGGTCAAAATTGAGTGAGTTGTGCTGAGAAGAATAAACATTACAATAACAATAGGGCCTTGCCATACTTCGTATGGCTCGGACCCTAATTAAAGCCGCAAGCGGCATCCATCGGGTCCTCGCCTCATGCCGAACCCTCCACCCGAACTCGCCACAAAGCTTCCGGGTGGATGTGAAGTAAAAGGCACGAATCCAAAACTAGTTTGTTCAAAAACAATGCACATACAGTGCTAAATGGGCGTAAACGCCAAGATGGCGGACACACCGTTGCCATGGTAACAGGTGGTCAATGCACTTTTTTACTCGCCTTGCGTTGTTACACATGTGTGTCGAATTTCGTAGCCATAGGTGAAAGTAGACGATCGGGCCCCTGAGGGCCCCCCCCAAAAAGTGTCCCCCCCCACAATACATTCTATAATGTGTTAAGGACCTCACAAATATGAATAGTTAAAGTTTTGGTGCACATCGCATGAATTTGTGCAAAGATATAAGCAAACCGTGTTTCATGGCGAGAAGGTTTTTTTTCCAAGATGGCGGACACTCCGTTGCCATGGTAACGGCTGCACAATGAAGTTTTTTTCTTGTCTTGGGTTGATACACATGTGTGCAGAATTTCGTAGCCCTAGGTCAAAGTAGACGATCGGGCCCCTAGGGGCCCCCCCAAAATGTGCCCCCCCCACAATACATATTACAATGCGTTAAGGACCTACCAAATATGAATTATTTGAATTTTGGTTCCGATCGGATGCATTTCTGCGGAGATATAAGCAAACCGTGTTTCATGGCGAGAACGCTTTTTTCCATGGGTTGCCACGGTAACACGCTTTCTCCTATCGGAAAGATTTGAATAACTTTTGGTACCCATCTTGTCACAAAGCTCCATGGCGAACGTGGAGCCAATAGCATGAATCCCCTCAGACTAGTTCGTTCAAATGCGATGCGCCCAAATTGATAAAAAGAGCATAAATGCCAAGATGGCGGCCACCCCGTTGCCATGGTAACAGGTTCTCAATAGAGTTTTTTGCTCGTCTTGGTTACTTATACATGTGTACCGAATTTCGTAGCCATAGGTCAAAGTAGACTATCGGGCCCCTAGGGGCCCCCCCCAAAATGCGCCCCCCCCACAATGCACATTACAATGCGTGAAGGACCTACCAAATATGAATTATTTGAATTTTGGTTCCGATCGGATGTATTTCTGCGAAGATATGAGTGAACCGTGTTTCATGGCGAGATCGCTTTTTTCCATGGGTTGCCACGGTAACACGCTTTCGCCTATCAAAAAGATTTGAATAACTTTTGGTCCCCATCTTGTCACGAAGCTCCATGGCGAATGTGGAGCCAATAGCATGAATCGCCTCAGACTAGCTCGTTCAAATGCGATGCGCCCAAATTGACAAAAACAGGCAAAAAAATGGCCGCAAACGCCAAGATGGCGGAAAGCCCGTTGCCATGACAACAGGCGTTTCAATGACTTTTTTACTTGTCTTCATGTGATAGACATGTGTACCGAATTTCGTCATCCTACGTCAAACTAAATTTTTTTTCCCCATTCTAGAGGCCATTTTTGGCGTTTCTAGGGGGCGCCGTCGAGGCATTTTTACATTGGCGTGCACGCGGACCCCAGAATATCGCTATTTTTGCCGGGACTGAGGTGTGTGCCAAGTTTCGCAACTTTTCACGGGGCCTAAGGGGGTCAAAAATGGCCGAGTTGTGCTTAGAATAAAAATAAACATTACAATAACAATAGGGCCTTGCCATACTTCGTATGGCGAGGACCCTAATAATAGCTTTTCAAGTCAATAATTGAACACATTTGGGGAAAGAAAGGAGTTTGTTAAAGGAGTGGGAAGAAGTGTACATACATATATATATATATATATATGTATATATATATATATATATATATATATATATATATATATATATATATATATATATATATATATATATATATATATATGTATGTACACTTCTTCCCACTCCTTTAACAAACTCCTTTCTTATACACATATACATATACACATATATGTATATGTATATATATATGTATATGTATATGTATATATATATATGTATATGTATATATATATGTATATGTATATATATATATGTATATGTATATATATATATGTATATGTATATATGTATATGTATATATATATATGTATATGTATATATGTATATGTATATATATATATATATATATATATATATATATATATATATATATATATATACATATATATATACATATATACATATATATATTTTTTTTTTTTTATTTATTTAGTTTTTTTTTTGTTTTTTTTTTCTCCGCTTAGTGTATAGTCGTTGGACATGTAAAGAAGGGGGTGAGGACTAGTGAGCATCAAGGTCACTATCCAAGATTAAACATCCAAGCTCCATGAACACATCAGGAAGAGGGCACCAAGGTATGAAGCACTTAGTGAATGTCTCAGACAATGGAATCTAAAGGGACCCAAGATGGAAGATCCATCATGGGAGGAAAAGCCTCTTTCCACTCCTGCTCTCAGTGAAGGCGGACGCTTTGTCTTTTGATCCTGTTTCCTCCCCTCCCACTCTGGCCTGCGACTTGGTCCTGTCTGACTCGGAGCCTCTTTTTACATCTCTTTACTCGAATTTACATCATGGATCTGATCGGCGGGTCTCTCAACGCCATTGATCAAATTTTCTCAACCTGAAGATCGGGCAGAGGGGAGCCCACATGTCCTGAGGGGACACTTCCGGCTGGATACGTTCAGGACTCATGGACCAGGTGGAGACCGATGTGTCTGGCGGTTCTGTCCTCTGAGGACGTGGAGGATGTTTACATCTTTGGATTATTGGTGATTGGGATTCTGCTGATTGGCGCTGGTGGAGTCCTGATCTACCTGAAGACCTGTGAGATTCTGGCAACAACTGGCAGGCTGCCAGAATTCTGCAACGGTATGGGCCGAGCTAGCAGTGCACAGACTGTTGTGTTGACCGGACTCAACCATAAGCAGGATGCCAGTCTGGTCCACACAGGTCCCGGAGCTGGTCCGTAGAATCGATAACAACATGGAGAAGATGTCTGCTAGAATCGGTGGAAACTGACCCCCCCATTCGGCTGTCTGGAGCTGCCTGCCTGAGATCAGCTATGGACTCAAGGCCAAGGGTAAATTGTTTTCCTCGCCTGGAACCCAAACAACAATCTTATCTGGATTCAGCTTCCCAGCGGCCTTGGGCTGGTGCAACCCCCCTGAGAACAGAAGAGGAAATGTTCATAGACGCTCTGTCCCCCTCCTCAACCACCCCCAGTCCCCTCCCACATGACTCACCGCCTCCCTGGACTTTGTGTGTCTTGTTTGAGTTTGCGCTTCAGTGTATGAGGTTCTTTTTCTATGTCTCTTCAGACTGCGTTATCTAGAGCGCGGCCCAGAGTTACATGACCTTTTTTCCCTCGAACCCCCCCCTCCACGATCCTAATGTATCTCTTTACTTACCTGTTATAAGGCGGCGCCGGTAATAAACTGGCTGTGTGGCCTAAGTTTTAACTTGATTCTGTTTTATTCTTTAGTTATTAATGTTACGTGTGTGTATGTCTAACCTTGGACGAGCTGACTTAAACTTTGAATTTCCCCTCGGGGATTAATAAAGTATCTTTGATTTGATGGGATGTACCACCGGCAGATCACCAAAGAGGCTGATATAAAGATATAAGTCCTATCAATGGCAGGAGAGGGCTGGACTGAAGGACAGCACAGAGGCAATAATCATGGCAGCACAGGAGCAGGTCCTGAGCACCAGAGCAATCAAGGCCCAGATCTACCATACCAGGCAGGATCCCAGGTGCAGACTATGCAAAGGAGCCCCTGAAACAATCCAGCACCACACAGCAGGGTACTGGAAGGCAAAGAATACATAGAGCGCCATAACCAAGTAGCCGGCATGTTCATACAGAAACATCTGTACAGAATATGGACTGGAGACCCCCAAGTCCCAGTGGGAAACTCCCCCCAAGGTGGTGGAGAATGAGAGGGCTAAGATCCTCTGGGACTTCCAGCTCCAGACAGATAAAATGGCGGTGGCCAACCAAGCAGACATAGTGATCATGGATAAGCAGCAGAGGAAAGCCGTAGTGATCCATGTATCCATCCCCAATGATGGAAATATCAGGAAACAGGAGAAACTGGAGAAGTACCAAGGCCTCAAGGAAGACCTGGAGAAGGCCTGGAGGGTGAAAGCAACAGTAGTACCCATAGTGATGGGAGCACTGGGGGCCGTGTCCCCCACACTGGAGAAGTGGCTCCAACAGATACCTGGTGAAACATCAGACATCTCCGTCCAGAAGAGATCAGTCCCAGGAACAGCTAAGATACTGCGTTCAGGAACATCGTGTCAACTTCCTGCTGCGTTCAGGAACATTGTGCCAACTTCCTGCTGCGTTCAGGAACATCGTGCCAACTTCCTGCTGCGTTCAGGAACATTGTGCCAACTTCCTGCTGCGTTCAGGAACATCGTGCCAACTTCCTGCTGCGTTCAGGAACATCGTGTCAACTTCCTGCTGCGTTCAGGAACATCGTGCCAACTTCCTGCTGCGTTCAGGGACATCGTGCCAACTTCCTGCTGCGTTCAGGAACATCGTGCCAACTTCCTGCTGCGTTCAGGAACATCGTGCCAACTTCCTGCTGCGTTCAGGAACATCGTGCCAACTTCCTGCTGCGTTCAGGAACATCGTGCCAACTTCCTGCTGCGTTCAGGAACATCGTGCCAACTTCCTGCTGCGTTCAGGAACATCGTGCCAACTTCCTGCTGCGTTCAGGAACATCGTGCCAACTTCCTGCTGCGTTCAGGGACATCGTGCCAACTTCCTGCTGCGTTCAGGGACATCGTGCCAACTTCCTGCTGCGTTCAGGAACATCGTGCCAACTTCCTGCTGCGTTCAGGAACATCGTGCCAACTTCCTGCTGCGTTCAGGAACATCGTGCCAACTTCCTGCTGCGTTCAGGAACATCGTGCCAACTTCCTGCTGCGTTCAGGAACATCGTGCCAACTTCCTGCTGCGTTCAGGAACATCGTGCCAACTTCCTGCTGCGTTCAGGAACATCGTGCCAACTTCCTGCTGCGTTCAGGAACATCGTGCCAACTTCCTGCTGCGTTCAGGAACATCGTGCCAACTTCCTGCTGCGTTCAGGAACATCGTGCCAACTTCCTGCTGCGTTCAGGAACATCGTGCCAACTTCCTGCTGCGTTCAGGAACATCGTGCCAACTTCCTGCTGCGTTCAGGAACATCGTGCCAACTTCCTGCTGCGTTCAGGAACATCGTGCCAACTTCCTGCTGCGTTCAGGAACATCGTGCCAACTTCCTGCTGCGTTCAGGAACATCGTGCCAACTTCCTGCTGCGTTCAGGAACATCGTGCCAACTTCCTGCTGCGTTCAGGAACATCGTGCCAACTTCCTGCTGCGTTTCTTTACCTTGTGAAAGCTATAAATTTGTTTTGGCTGCAGCTGATTCAGGTTTCCAATCCTGGTCATGTGATCACCATGTGGTTTCCAAACATTTTTACTTTTACAATGAAAGTGGTGAATAATCCAGGCATGATGAAGTTGAAGCCCCCTTTTTGGATCTACCTGTGCATTTAGAACAGGTGTTTTCACGAGCAGGCTCGTCTACCTGCGGTGGAGCTGAGCTGATTCAGTTGGTTCAGCTAATTGGAACAGCCGCCGGACAGGACTTCTACTCCATGGCACCTGGATTATACACCTCTGAGCAAAAGCAATAGGAAATGAAAATATTTTCACATTAGATGTGTTTAGTAGCTGTAAGGAAAAACTTCATGTGTTTATTTTGCAGGAAACTGTGCTAGAAATATTCATGCAGGTGGAAATGAAGTTTAATTAGCGGAAAATGTATTAAATTTCCTTTAAAACCCACTGAACATCCTGCAAACTCAGATTTATCGGTTTCATTTCACTTCTACAAACTCACATTATTCCAGTTAACTGGACTCATTCAGGTCAATAAAATGTCCTTGTTTTAACAAATGAAGATGATAGTTTTTGTTTTTATTTTGGATGACGATTTTATCAACTGTAGCTTATTTGTACCATCTGGTTTAAGCCAGTTTAACTTGTCTAACTCTACTGTATGAAGGAATGAAGCAGACGAGTGAATTAAGGCAAACAGGCAACATTTTACATATTGTGTAAAAGAAACTTCAGGATTAAACATAAATTTCATAATGACATTTTAAAACAAGAACTATAGCTATGTAATTTTGGATCATAATTAAAATTATAAACATCTTTTTTTCCTTTCATTTTCAAATTTACTTGACTTGGTGACTTCAATTTGCATTTATAATAATTCTGTATTTGACTGTAGTTAACATGTCAAGAAATGAAGTTTATAAAACACACACACACACACACGTAAATATAAACGCAGTGAAATAGACATTTTTTTATCATAAATCAGATTTCAATCCAAGTCTTAAGTTTGAGACAACCAAAGGTGACCTACCAGAACCCAGAGAAACCCCGACGGTGACCTGCTGAAAGCCTCAGAAACCCCGACGGTGACCTGCTGAAAGCCTCAGAAGCCTCGACGGTGACCTGCTGAAAGCCTCAGAAACCCCGACGGTGACCTGCTGAAAGCCTCAGAAGCCTCGACGGTGACCTGCTGAAAGCCTCAGAAACCCCGACGGTGACCTGCTGAAACTTTCAGAAACCCCGACGGTGACCCGCTGAAACTTTCAGAAACCCCGACGGTGACCCACTGAAACCTTCAGAAACCCCGACGGTGACCTACTGAAACCTTCAGAAACCCCGACGGTGACCTGCTGAAACCTTCAGAAACCCCGACGGTGACCTGCTGAAACCTTCAGAAACCCCGACGGTGACCTACTGAAACCTTCAGAAACCCCGACGGTGACCCACTGAAACCTTCAGAAACCCCGACGGTGACCCACTGAAACCTTCAGAAACCCCGACGGTGACCTACTGAAAACCTCAGAAACCCAGACGGTGACCTACTGAAACCTTCAGAAACCCCGACGGTGACCTGCTGAAACCTTCAGAAACCCCGACGGTGACCTGCTGAAACCTTCAGAAACCCCGACGGTGACCTACTGAAACCTTCAGAAACCCCGACGGTGACCTGCTGAAACCTTCAGAAACCCCGACGGTGACCTACTGAAAACCTCAGAAACCAGATGGTGACCTGCTGAAATGCGCAGGAACCCCGACGGTGACATACCGAAACTTACAGGATCCCGACGGTGACCTACTGAAACACGCAGGAACCCCGACGGTGACCGACTGAAACATGCAGAAACCCCGACGTTGACAAAGTGAAACTCACAAAAAACCAAATGGTAACCTGCTGAAACATGCAGGAACCCCGACGGTGACCAACCAAAACCTCCAAAAACCCCAATGGTAACCAAATGAAACACGTAGAAACCCCAACAGAAACCTACCGAAACCTGCAGAAAACCCAACGGTGACATTCTGAAACCCACAGCAACCAGACGATGACCTGTTTACACCTGCAGTAAACAATAACCCCGATGGTGACCTACCAAAACCCACAGGAACCTGGGTGGTGACCTGCTGAAACTGCGATAACTTCCACGGTGACCTACCAAAACCCTCAGAAAGCCCAATGGTGACCTACTGAAACTTGCAGGAACCCCGATGGTGACCTACCAAAACTCGCAGGAACCCGGATGGTGACCTGCTGAAATGCACAAGAACTCCGATGGTGACCTACCAAAATATACAAAAAAAAAACCTACGATGACCTACCAAAACTTGCAAAAACCCCAATGGTAACCTAATAAAAACCTGCAAGAACCTGCAAAAAGCCAGACGATGACCTACTGAAATGCGCAGTAACCCCGATGGTGACCTGCTGAAATGCACAAGAAGTCCGATGTTGACCTACCAAAATATACAAAAAAAAAAAACACAATGACCTACCAAAACTTGCAAAAACCCCAATGGTAACCCAATAAAAACCTGCAAGAATTTAAAAAAAAACGCCAAGGGTTACATGCTGAAACCCGCAGAAACCCCAACGGTTACTTACCAAGATCCGCAAAAACCCCGACAGTGACTTTCTGAAACCCACAAAAAAACCGACGGTGACCTTTTGAAACATGCAAGAATACCGACGGTGACCTAATGAAACCTACAAGAGCCCCCGCAGAGATCTACCAAAACCCACAGAAACCCTTACAGTGACCTACCAAAAACCCACAGAAATCCCAATGGTGACATCCTGAAAGCCACGGGAACCCCGACGGTGACCTACCGAAACCCACAGAAACCCCAATGGTGACATGCTGAAACCCACAATAACCCCGATGGTGACCTACCCAAGCCCACAGAAACCCCGATGGTGACCTACCCAAGCCCACAGAAACCCCGATGGTGACCTACCAAAGCCCACAGAAACCCCGATGGTGACATGCTGAAACCCGCAATAACCCTGACGGTGACCTACCCAAGCCCACAGAAACCCCGATGGTGACCTACCAAAGCCCACAGAAACCCCAATGGTGACCTACCAAAGCCCACAGAAACCCCGATGGTGACATGCTGAAACCCACAATAACCCTGACGGTGACCTACCCAAGCCCACAGAAACCCCGATGGTGACCTACCAAAGCCCACAGAAGCCCCGATGGTGACATGCTGAAACCCGCAATAACCCTGACGGTGACCTACCCAAGCCCACAGAAACCCCGATGGTGACCTACCAAAGCCCACAGAAACCCCGATGGTGACCTACCAAAGCCCACAGAAACCCCGATGGTGACATGCTGAAACCCGCAATAACCCCGACGGTGACCTACCCAAGCCCACAGAAACCCCGATGGTGACCTACCAAAGCCCACAGAAACCCCGATGGTGACTTACCAAAACCCACAGAAACCCCGATGGTGACATGCTGAAACCCGCAATAACCCTGACGGTGACCTACCCAAGCCCACAGAAACCCCGATGGTGACCTACCAAAGCCCACAGAAACCCCGATGGTGACTTACCAAAACCCAGAGAAACCCCGATGGTGACATGCTGAAACCCGCAATAACCCTGACGGTGACCTACCAAAGCCCACAGAAACCCCGATGGTGACTTACCAAAACCCACAGAAACCCCGATGGTGACATGCTGAAACCCGCAATAACCCTGACGGTGACCTACCCAAGCCCACAGAAACCCCGATGGTGACCTACCAAAGCCCACAGAAACCCCGATGGTGACAAGCTGAAACCCGCAATAACCCTGACGGTGACCTACCCAAGCCCACAGAAACCCCGATGGTGACCTACCAAAGCCCACAGAAACCCCAATGGTGACCTACCAAAGCCCACAGAAACCCTGATGGTGACATGCTGAAACCCACAATAACCCTGACGGTGACCTACCCAAGCCCACAGAAACCCCGATGGTGACCTACCAAAGCCCACAGAAACCCCGATGGTGACATGCTGAAACCCACAATAACCCTGGTGGTGACCTACCCAAGCCCACAGAAACCCCGATGGTGACCTACCAAAGCCCACAGAAACCCCGATGGTGACTTACCAAAACCCACAGAAACCCCGATGGTGACATGCTGAAACCCACAATAACCCTGACGGTGACCTACCCAAGCCCACAGAAACCCCGATGGTGACCTACCAAAGCCCACAGAAACCCCGATGGTGACCTACCAAAGCCCACAGAAACCCCAATGGTGACCTACCAAAGCCCACAGAAACCCCGATGGTGACATGCTGAAACCCACAATAACCCTGACGGTGACCTACCCAAGCCCACAGAAACCCCGATGGTGACCTACCAAAGCCCACAGAAACCCCAATGGTGACCTACCAAAGCCCACAGAAACCCCGATGGTGACATGCTGAAACCCACAATAACCCTGACGGTGACCTACCCAAGCCCACAGAAACCCCAATGGTGACCTACCAAAGCCCACAGAAACCCCGATGGTGACATGCTGAAACCCACAATAACCCTGATGGTGACCTACCCAAGCCCACAGAAACCCCGATGGTGACCTACCAAAGCCCACAGAAACCCCGATGGTGACTTACCAAAACCCACAGAAACCCCGATGGTGACATGCTGAAACCCACAATAACCCTGACGGTGACCTACCCAAGCCCACAGAAACCCCGATGGTGACCTACCAAAGCCCACAGAAACCCCAATGGTGACCTACCAAAGCCCACAGAAACCCCGATGGTGACATGCTGAAACCCACAATAACCCTGACGGTGACCTACCCAAGCCCACAGAAACCCCGATGGTGACCTACCAAAGCCCACAGAAACCCCGATGGTGACCTACCAAAGCCCACAGAAACCCCGATGGTGACATGCTGAAACCCGCAATAACCCTGACGGTGACCTACCCAAGCCCACAGAAACCCCGATGGTGACCTACCAAAGCCCACAGAAACCCCGATGGTGACGTACCAAAACCCACAGAAACCCCGATGGTGACATGCTGAAACCCGCAATAACCCTGACGGTGACCTACCAAAGCCCAGAGAAACCCCGATGGTGACCTACCAAAGCCCACAGAAACCCCGATGGTGACATGCTGAAACCCGCAATAACCCCGACGGTGACCTACCCAAGCCCACAGAAACCCCGATGGTGACCTACCAAAGCCCACAGAAACCCCAATGGTGACCTACCAAAGCCCACAGAAACCCCGATGGTGACATGCTGAAACCCACAATAACCCTGACGGTGACCTACCCAAGCCCACAGAAACCCCGATGGTGACCTACCAAAGCCCACAGAAACCCCAATGGTGACCTACCAAAGCCCACAGAAAGCCCGATGGTGACATGCTGAAACCCACAATAACCCTGACGGTGACCTACCCAAGCCCACAGAAACCCCGATGGTGACCTACCAAAGCCCACAGAAACCCCGATGGTGACCTACCAAAGCCCACAGAAACCCCAATGGTGACCTACCAAAGCCCACAGAAACCCCGATGGTGACATGCTGAAACCCACAATAACCCTGACGGTGACCTACCCAAGCCCACAGAAACCCCGATGGTGACCTACCAAAGCCCACAGAAACCCCAATGGTGACCTACCAAAGCCCACAGAAACCCCGATGGTGACATGCTGAAACCCACAATAACCCTGACGGTGACCTACCCAAGCCCACAGAAACCCCAATGGTGACCTACCAAAGCCCACAGAAACCCCGATGGTGACATGCTGAAACCCACAATAACCCTGATGGTGACCTACCCAAGCCCACAGAAACCCCGATGGTGACCTACCAAAGCCCACAGAAACCCCGATGGTGACTTACCAAAACCCACAGAAACCCCGATGGTGACATGCTGAAACCCACAATAACCCTGACGGTGACCTACCCAAGCCCACAGAAACCCCGATGGTGACCTACCAAAGCCCACAGAAACCCCAATGGTGACCTACCAAAGCCCACAGAAACCCCGATGGTGACATGCTGAAACCCACAATAACCCTGACGGTGACCTACCCAAGCCCACAGAAACCCCGATGGTGACCTACCAAAGCCCACAGAAACCCCGATGGTGACCTACCAAAGCCCACAGAAACCCCGATGGTGACATGCTGAAACCCGCAATAACCCTGACGGTGACCTACCCAAGCCCACAGAAACCCCGATGGTGACCTACCAAAGCCCACAGAAACCCCGATGGTGACGTACCAAAACCCACAGAAACCCCGATGGTGACATGCTGAAACCCGCAATAACCCTGACGGTGACCTACCAAAGCCCAGAGAAACCCCGATGGTGACCTACCAAAGCCCACAGAAACCCCGATGGTGACATGCTGAAACCCGCAATAACCCCGACGGTGACCTACCCAAGCCCACAGAAACCCCGATGGTGACCTACCAAAGCCCACAGAAACCCCAATGGTGACCTACCAAAGCCCACAGAAACCCCGATGGTGACATGCTGAAACCCACAATAACCCTGACGGTGACCTACCCAAGCCCACAGAAACCCCGATGGTGACCTACCAAAGCCCACAGAAACCCCAATGGTGACCTACCAAAGCCCACAGAAAGCCCGATGGTGACATGCTGAAACCCACAATAACCCTGACGGTGACCTACCCAAGCCCACAGAAACCCCGATGGTGACCTACCAAAGCCCACAGAAACCCCGATGGTGACCTACCAAAGCCCACAGAAACCCCGATGGTGACCTACCAAAGCCCACAGAAACCCCGATGGTGACATGCTGAAACCCGCAATAACCCTGACGGTGACCTACCCAAGCCCACAGAAACCCCGATGGTGACCTACCAAAGCCCACAGAAACCCCGATGGTGACTTACCAAAACCCACAGAAACGCCGATGGTGACATGCTGAAACCCGCAATAACCCTGACGGTGACCTACCAAAGCCCACAGAAACCCCGATGGTGACCTACCAAAGCCCACAGAAACCCCGATGGTGACATGCTGAAACCCGCAATAACCCCGACGGTGACCTACCCAAGCCCACAGAAACCCCGATGGTGACCTACCAAAGCCCACAGAAACCCCAATGGTGACCTACCAAAGCCCACAGAAACCCCGATGGTGACATGCTGAAACCCACAATAACCCTGACGGTGACCTACCCAAGCCCACAGAAACCCCGATGGTGACCTACCAAAGCCCACAGAAACCCCAATGGTGACCTACCAAAGCCCACAGAAACCCCGATGGTGACATGCTGAAACCCACAATAACCCTGACGGTGACCTACACAAGCCCACAGAAACCCCAATGGTGACCTACCAAAGCCCACAGAAACCCCGATGGTGACATCCTGAAACCCACAATAACCCTGATGGTGACCTACCCAAGCCCACAGAAACCCCGATGGTGACCTACCAAAGCCCACAGAAACCCCGATGGTGACTTACCAAAACCCACAGAATCCCCGATGGTGACATGCTGAAACCCACAATAACCCTGACGGTGACCTACCCAAGCCCACAGAAACCCCGATGGTGACCTACCAAAGCCCACAGAAACCCCAATGGTGACCTACCAAAGCCCACAGAAACCCCGATGGTGACATGCTGAAACCCACAATAACCCTGACGGTGACCTACCCAAGCCCACAGAAACCCCGATGGTGACCTACCAAAGCCCACAGAAACCCCGATGGTGACATGCTGAAACCCGCAATAACCCTGACGGTGACCTACCCAAGCCCACAGAAACCCCGATGGTGACCTACCAAAGCCCAAAGAAACCCCGATGGTGACTTACCAAAACCCACAGAAACCCCGATGGTGACATGCTGAAACCCGCAATAACCCTGACGGTGACCTACCAAAGCCCACAGAAACCCCGATGGTGACCTACCAAAGCCCACAGAAACCCCGATGGTGACATGCTGAAACCCGCAATAACCCCGACGGTGACCTACCCAAGCCCACAGAAACCCCGATGGTGACCTACCAAAGCCCACAGAAACCCCGATGGTGACTTACCAAAACCCACAGAAACCCCGATGGTGACCTACCAAAGCCCACAGAAACCCCGATGGTGACTTACCAAAACCCACAGAAACCCCGATGGTGACCTACCAAAGCCCACAGAAACCCCGATGGTGACCTACCAAAGCCCACAGAAACCCCGATGGTGACCTACCAAAGCCCACAGAAACCCCGATGGTGACCTACCAAAGCCCACAGAAACCCAGATGGTGACATGCTGAAACCCGCAATAACCCCGACGGTGACCTACCCAAGCCCACAGAAACCCCGATGGTGACCTACCAAAGCCCACAGAAACCCCGATGGTGACCTACCAAAGCCCACAGAAACCCCGATGGTGACCTACCAAAGCCCACAGAAACCCCGATGGTGACATGCTGAAACCCGCAATAACCCCGACGGTGACCTACCCAAGCCCACAGAAACCCCGATGGTGACCTACCAAAGCCCACAGAAACCCCGATGGTGACCTACCAAAGCCCACAGAAACCCCAATGGTGACATGCTGAAACCCGCAATAACCCCGACGGTGACCTACCCAAGCCCACAGAAACCCCGATGGTGACCTACCAAAGCCCATAGAAACCCCGATGGTGACCTACCAAAGCCCACAGAAACCCCGATGGTGACATGCTGAAACCCGCAATAACCCTGACGGTGACCTACCCAAGCCCACAGAAACCCCGATGGTGACCTACCAAAGCCCACAGAAACCCCAATGGTGACCTACCAAAGCCCACAGAAACCCCGATGGTGACATGCTGAAACCCGCAATAACCCTGACGGTGACCTACCCAAGCCCACAGAAACCCCGATGGTGACCTACCAAAGCCCACAGAAACCCCGATGGTGACTTACCAAAACCCACAGAAACCCCGATGGTGACATGCTGAAACCCGCAATAACCCTGACGGTGACCTACCAAAGCCCACAGAAACCCCGATGGTGACCTACCAAAGCCCACAGAAACCCCGATGGTGACATGCTGAAACCCGCAATAACCCCGACGGTGACCTACCCAAGCCCACAGAAACCCCGACGGTGACCTACCAAAGCCCACAGAAACCCCGACGGTGACTTACCAAAACCCACAGAAACCCCGATGGTGACATGCTGAAACCCGCAATAACCCCGACGGTGACCTACCCAAGCCCACAGAAACCCCGATGGTGACCTACCAAAGCCCACAGAAACCCCGATGGTGACCTACCAAAGCCCACAGAAACCCCAATGGTGACATGCTGAAACCCGCAATAACCCCGACGGTGACCTACCCAAGCCCACAGAAACCCCGATGGTGACCTACCAAAGCCCATAGAAACCCCGATGGTGACCTACCAAAGCCCACAGAAACCCTGATGGTGACATGCTGAAACCCGCAATAACCCTGACGGTGACCTACCCAAGCCCACAGAAACCCCGATGGTGACCTACCAAAGCCCACAGAAACCCCAATGGTGACCTACCAAAGCCCACAGAAACCCCGATGGTGACATGCTGAAACCCGCAATAACCCTGACGGTGACCTACCCAAGCCCACAGAAACCCCGATGGTGACCTACCAAAGCCCACAGAAACCCCGATGGTGACTTACCAAAACCCACAGAAACCCCGATGGTGACATGCTGAAACCCGCAATAACCCTGACGGTGACCTACCAAAGCCCACAGAAACCCCGATGGTGACCTACCAAAGCCCACAGAAACCCCGATGGTGACATGCTGAAACCCGCAATAACCCCGACGGTGACCTACCCAAGCCCACAGAAACCCCGACGGTGACCTACCAAAGCCCACAGAAACCCCGATGGTGACTTACCAAAACCCACAGAAACCCCGATGGTGACATGCTGAAACCCGCAATAACCCCGACGGTGACCTACCCAAGCCCACAGAAACCCCGATGGTGACCTACCAAAGCCCACAGAAACCCCGATGGTGACCTACCAAAGCCCACAGAAACCCCAATGGTGACATGCTGAAACCCGCAATAACCCCGACGGTGACCTACCCAAGCCCACAGAAACCCCGATGGTGACCTACCAAAGCCCATAGAAACCCCGATGGTGACCTACCAAAGCCCACAGAAACCCCGATGGTGACATGCTGAAACCCGCAATAACCCTGACGGTGACCTACCCAAGCCCACAGAAACCCCGATGGTGACCTACCAAAGCCCACAGAAACCCCAATGGTGACCTACCAAAGCCCACAGAAACCCCGATGGTGACATGCTGAAACCCACAATAACCCTGACGGTGACCTACCCAAGCCCACAGAAACCCCGATGGTGACCTACCAAAGCCCACAGAAACCCCGATGGTGACATGCTGAAACCCGCAATAACCCTGACGGTGACCTACCCAAGCCCACAGAAACCCCGATGGTGACCTACCAAAGCCCACAGAAACCCCGATGGTGACCTACCAAAGCCCACAGAAACCCCGATGGTGACATGCTGAAACCCACAATAACCTTGACGGTGACCTACCCAAGCCCACAGAAACCCCGATGGTGACCTACCAAAGCCCACAGAAACCCCGATGGTGACATGCTGAAACCTGCAATAACCCTGACGGTGACCTACCCAAGCCCACAGAAACCCCGATGGTGACATGCTGAAACCCGCAATAACCCTAACGGTGACCTACGCAAGCCCACAGAAACCCCGATGGTGACCTACCAAAGCCCACAGAAACCCCAATGGTGACCTACCAAAGCCCACAGAAACCCCGATGGTGACATGCTGAAACCCGCAATAACCCTGACGGTGACCTACCCAAGCCCACAGAAACCCCGATGGTGACCTACCAAAGCCCACAGAAACCCAGGTTGGTGACCTACAGAAACCTGTAGAAACCCCAAAGGTGACCTGCTTAAACCTGCAGGAACCCCAGTGGTGACCTATTGAAACTTGCAGGAACTCAGACGGTGACCTACTGAAATGTGCAGTAACCCCGATGGTGATCTACCAAAACCTGCAGGAACCCGGGTGGTGACCTGCTGAAACCCGTAGGAACACCGACGATGACTTACCAAAACCCACAGAAACACTGACAATGACTTACCAAAACCTGCAGGAACCCCGACATTGACTTACTGAAACGTGCAGTAACCCTGATGGTGACCTACCAAAACCCACAGGAACCCCAACGTTGACCAACTGAAACCCGCAGCAACCCCGATGGTGACCAACTGAAATGCAAAGGAACCCCGATGGTGACCTACCAAAACCCACAGGAACCCCAACAGTGACCTTCTGAAACCTGCAGGAACCCTGATGATTACCAACTGAAACCTGCAGGAACTTGATGGTGACCTACTGAAACCTGCAGGAACTTGATGGTGACCTACTGAAACCTGCAGGAACTTGATGGTGACCTACTGAAACCCGCAGGAACTTGATGGTGACCGACTGAAACCCGCAGGAACTTGATGGTGACCTACTGAAACCTGCAGGAACTTGATGGTGACCTACTGAAACCCGCAGGAACTTGATGGTGACCGACTGAAACCCGCAGGAACTTGATGGTGACCTACTGAAACCCGCAGGAACTTGATGATGACCGACTGAAACCCGCAGGAACTTGATGGTGACCGACTGAAACCCGCAGGAACTTGATGGTGACCTACTGAAACCCGCAGGAACTTGATGGTGACCGACTGAAACCCGCAGGAACTTGATGATGACCGACTGAAACCCGCAGGAACTTGATGGTGACCGACTGAAACCCGCAGGAACTTGATGGTGACCTACTGAAACCCGCAGGAACATGATGGTGACCGACGGAAACCCGCAGGAACTTGATGGTGACCGACGGAAACCTGCAGGAACTTGATGGTGACCGACGGAAACCTGCAGGAACTTGATGGTGACCGACGGAAACCTGCAGGAACTTGATGGTGACCGACTGAAACCTGCAGGAACTTGATGGTGACCTACTGAAACCCGCAGGAACTTGATGGTGACCGACTGAAACCCGCAGGAACTTGATGGTGACCGAATGAAACCCGCAGGAACTTGATGGTGACCTACTGAAACCCGCAGGAACTTGATGGTGACCTACTGAAACCTGCAGGAACTTGATGGTGACCTACTGAAACCTGCAGGAACTTGATGGTGACCTACTGAAACCTGCAGGAACTTGATGGTGACCTACTGAAACCTGCAGGAACTTGATGGTGACCTACTGAAACCTGCAGGAACTTGATGGTGACCTACTGAAACCCGCAGGAACTTGATGGTGACCTACTGAAACCCGCAGGAACTTGATGGTGACCTACTGAAACCTGCAGGAACTTGATGGTGACCTACTGAAACCTGCAGGAACTTGATGGTGACCGACTGAAACCTGCAGGAACTTGATGGTGACCTACTGAAACCTGCAGGAACTTGATGGTGACCTACTGAAACCTGCAGGAACTTGATGGTGACCTACTGAAACCTGCAGGAACTTGATGGTGACCTACTGAAACCTGCAGGAACTTGATGGTGACCTACTGAAACCTGCAGGAACTTGATGGTGACCTACTGAAACCTGCAGGAACTTGATGGTGACCTACTGAAACCTGCAGGAACTTGATGGTGACCTACTGAAACCTGCAGGAACTTGATGGTGACCTACTGAAACCTGCAGGAACTTGATGGTGACCTACTGAAACCTGCAGGAACTTGATGGTGACCTACTGAAACCTGCAGGAACTTGATGGTGACCGACTGAAACCTGCAGGAACTTGATGGTGACCGACTGAAACCTGCAGGAACTTGATGGTGACCTACTGAAACCTGCAGGAACTTGATGGTGACCTACTGAAACCTGCAGGAACTTGATGGTGACCTACTGAAACCCGCAAGAACCCCAACCGAAATGGGGTGGGAGGTCGTCCTTAGTTGTGTCTCTGTACAGGTGCACAGCTGTGGTTGTTTTCTACATGGTGTGTTTCTGTTGTCTTTGCTCAGGTCCAGCAGTACAATGTAAACTCCGTAAAACATTTATTCCAAATAAACAGCTAAAATGAGAACTCAGACTACTAAAGGAATCTTCAAATAAAGCTCCTTTTGACAAAGCATTTTTCTTTTCTTCATCTTATAACCATTTCCTGTGTAGCTTCCCCATCCTGTGACGTCCACATGCAAACCAGCGCAGCTGTCAGTCATCAGGTGGAGACTTACCTGCTCAAGGACGTGACCAGTTCTGCCTCATGAACTGATGACTTGAAAGATGAAATGGAGCCAAAGGTTTAAACTCCTGTTCTTTAAAACTGATCCACTGATCTGGGTCAGGTATGTTGCAGCAGGGAGACTTCTAAAACCTGCAGGAAACCAGCCCTGCAGGATCCCTGATTTATTGCAACATGTGTTTAAAGTGTTGCAATGTTGCCATCAAGTGGAGTCACCGTATTACTGCAACCTGAACGCCCAACCTCCTCATGACCAGCGCGCTATAAAAGTCATGGAAAAAGGTTTGTAACAGAGAAAAAAAGATGATGGAAAAAAAATCTATCATTTCCACATTTATTTAGATCAGGACCCCACAAAGCCACAGTGCTGCAGGTTTTCACTGTTCCCTGATTCAAAACACCAGACTCACATTAACTGGATCCAACAGTCTATTGAACTCTGCAAAATCACTCAATCTGAGTCAGAAACACTGAAAACCTACAAAGTGGTCCTTTGAAAGGGATGTCTAAATTTGGTTCTCAAGGGCCACAGTCCTGCAGGTTTTCACTGTTTCCTTATCCAACACATCTGACTGAAATGAAATGGATCCAACAGTTTATGAAGTTCTGCAGAATGACAGCGTGTGTTGGAGCAGGAGAAATCTGAAAACCTGCAGGACTGAATAAACGATTTACACTTTTATGAAGCCAAAGTCTGTCATCAGCTTCAACCATTTGGAGATACCGGGATACAACGGGGTGTGTTGCAGGAAAACTTAGAGCCTTTCATGAGCTTAGAGGGTTAAAAACATCGGACTGTAGTCAGACGTTTCATTTAGAAAGCAGGTGGGCACGTTTGGTCCCTGGTTCATAGGCTGATGGGTAAGGCGGGGTGCAGCGGCAGGTCTTTGCTACAGCTCTAATGATCTGTCTTTGCAGTAGCATGCTGTGGACCAGGTCGAGGACAGCTACAGGTCCTGGTCAAGATCCTCATGTGCCAGGAGAACTGGTACAGCAGCAACGCCAGTTTAAACACAAAGATCATCAGAGGAACATGCAACGAGTCAGAACATCCTGAAACTTTTCAGTGTGGAGGACCAGAGACCAGGTCCAAGCTGGACACGGTGTCCTTGGAATTCCAGATTGCTGTTTAAAAACATGGTAAAGGGACATCCAGCATGATGCTAGGAACAAGTCCAAACGTCTAGTTCTGACGGTGGAGATCAGGGGTGTCCAAGTCCAGTCCTGGAGATCCACCATCCTGCAGCCCCTGGCCAGCGGAGTCAAACAGCTGGACTCCTCTTCTGCACGTCTTCCAGCTCTGCAGAGACCTGCTAACGAGACACTGATCTGATTCAGGCGTGTTGGAGCAGGGCTGCACCTAAAAACAGCAGGATGGGAGATCTGGAGGACCGGACTTGGTCACCCCTGGTGTAAGGTCCAATCAGGGTTCAGGATCAGGATTCTGGATCAGGGTTCTGGATCAGGGTTCTGGATCAGGGTTCTGGATCAGGGTTCCGGATCAGGGTTCCAGATCTGGGTTTTCTATCTAATCTGTTGCACGGACGTTCGTACAATTTTTAACGAGACCATGAAGAACCACATTCTGCATGACTACAGCTGTGTGAGGAGGGTACTGGAGTGGTACTGGTACTGGTACTGGATGGACTGGTACTGGGCTGGTACCGGATTGGTAAAGGGCTGGTACCGGACTGGTACTAGGCTGGTACTGATACTAGTACTGGGCTGGTACCGGACTGGTTCTGGGCTGGTACTGGGCTGGTACTGATACTGGTACTGGACTGGTACAGGTACTGGTACTGGGCTGGTACCGAGCTGGTACTGGGCTGGTACCGGACTGGTTCTGGGCTGGTACTGGGCTGGTATTGATACTGGTACTGGACCGGTACAGGTACTGGAACTGGGCTGGTACTGGATGGACTGGTGCTGGACTGGTACCGGGCTGGTACTGGGCTGGTACCGAGCTGGTACTGGATGGACTGGTACTGGACTGGTACTGGACTGGTACTGGGCTGGTACCGGACTGGTACTGGGATGGTGCTGGACCGGTACCAGTCCGGTACCAGTCCATCCAGTACCAGTCCGGTACCAGACCGGTACCAGACCGGTACCAGCTGGTACTGGACCGGCAGCTGAAGACGTGTTTGCAGGTTTAAATCCAAACATGAAGCTGATGAGCTGAAATCAAGACGTTTTATTGGCTTCATATCGTCTGAGAGACATCGACCAATCACAGAAGGACGACTGTGTCATGTGATCTGAAATGATGCATTCCCAGCTAACCCAAACACATAAATGAAAGCAGAATGACGTGGACAACAGATCATGATTGATGAGATTTTATTAGGAAAAATAAAGGTGACGGTGACTTTCCGGCAGATCATACAGTACAGCCAACGTTGTCCGAACAGGACGTGTCCAGATCCTCTCTGATTGGTTGGAATGAAAAGCCAGCTGACACATCCGAGGTTCGAACATGGGACTCATGTTAAAAACAACATACAGATTGTCCAATGTCCAACTGATGTTAGGCAGAAGAAAAACATGCAAACAAGATGAGCCCAAACCTTCAGAGGATGAAAACAAGCACAAAAAATAGAAATTAAAAGCACAAAAGATGGAAACATGTTGTCCTGGTCTGCTGGTTGGTCCAACATCTTCCCCACATCCTGATGCTGCAGCAGCGAAACATGGACATTTGGCAACACATCCAAATTCACCAAGTCATGCTGGTTCCATTTCATCTTGTTTCTACATTTCTGGAAGTGACCGTCACTCAACCAGGACCTCCATCAGACAGAGGCTGCAGCGATGCGGATCTGAGACGCCCGAAGACGTCGTCTCATTGTCCATCTTTATATACACACACACACTGTATATACATATATCCTGTTTGTGTTATTCATACAAAGAATTTAGAATTTGATGGAATCTGTTTTTGTGATAATTATAAAACTGTGATTTTGAAGCGCTTCCATTGAATCGAGATGAACCAGAGTTGTAGTGAAACTCAGCTGGTAACCTGGCAGCATGTATAAGTCCGATGGCGTACGCGTCACGGTTGGCGGCGGAGTGGGGGGCCAGGAACAGAGAGGCGGGTTTGAATCCCAGATGATGACAGACGGAGGACATGGCAGGACTCCACAGAGGGAGTCACGAGAAACAGGTGATGAGCAGGAAGCTAAACGGGCTGCGATGCACACAGAAACATACAACTGGAACAAAAGACAAACTGAGAAAAATCTGTTTCCATTTTACTTTTGCAGAATATTTCTGCATGTTCTGAAAAACGACGTGATGAGAGCGTAGATACTTTCTGCTTCTCTCCAGTCGAGCTTTTCTTTTGCTGATTTTAGGTTTTGTGTTTGTAGGCGTCATGGAAACGCAGCTGCAGACAAATATTTCATCGTTATATTGATCGTACTTTTATGGACGCACGTGGCGTCATGCTCTGATTGGCCGCTTCCTCGATGCGGAGGCGGGTTCTCGGCCGGCTCTGCTGCAGCTTGTTGGCCGGCAGGCAGCGAAGCTACCCTCCCAGCTGAACAGCAGCAGCTGGAAGGAGCTTCCTGGCTGCATGGCCAGACGTTGCTTCTCTAACTGGAGGCGGAGGAGCAGTGAAGGTCACTTCTAGAAAATCATTCAGATTTGCTTTCAGTGTGAGAGAATCCTTTCGTTCATGACGCTGAGTTTATGGCTTGTATTCGGTCATGTGACTTTCCCACAGCTCTGGGGAACCAGGCGGAGGTCAACCGGAGCGCTTTCAGGAAGACGAGACATGAGCTGAAGTTCTGAACATCACACACAGCGTCCAGACCAGCAGCCAATCAGATTCATCCTGTTACTCCGGACAGATATTTGTTGCCTGAACGCTGGAAAATGATCAAACACAAATATTTCCTGCGCCTTTTCTTCATAAATCAGCTGTAAATAACTCCAGAACGGATTTGAACCCAGTCCTGGGACCAGCAGGGGAGTTTATGTGAGAAATAATCTTCTAATCAGCATTTTAATCATCAGAAATCATTTCACACACAATCCCAGCTAAATCCCAGCTTGACAACGTAAGCAGCAAAGATACCAGAATTTCCTGCATCTGCCTTCGAAGGGAACCCATGAAATATCCCAACTTTCCCTGCAGATTAAATCCTGACATCTCAGAAAGAAGGGTTTAAACTGTCAGCGACTTTTGGCATGAAGAGAGGGTTGACAGGAAACCGGATTCTTCTGGATTGGCTTTGGTCAACGCTGCGTGGAACTTTGCTACAACAGAACCAGGTCGTCTCTGGAAGCGATCCGACTCTGGTCCTTCTGCTCCAACCACAACTTTAGATTTTTCTCTTCGTCGTCATCAAATCACCGCATGCTTTTGATGTTTCATGAGGAACCCTGAAGGCGCCTGCATCGGTTTCAGGGTCTGACGGCTAAACGTTGCCTGACTCTGGTCTACAATCAGCTGCTTGACCTCCACTTCCTGCGACAGGAGCTGCTGTCGTGTGAATCAGAGCTCTGCAGCACTTTCACTCCTTCATGGAAAACTCAGAGCTCAGAAAAACAAACTGTACAAAAGCTGTGAGATAAAAAAAAGGAGCACCTGTAGGCTGTTTGTGTTGCTGAACTGGCAAAACTAGTGAAAGAACGACGGCACCGTCAGGCGATGGCCAATGTGGCCGATAAGATGGTGGTGCAGCTGAGGAAGCTTTGGGTGTCTGGTTCGGGTCTAGCAGTGGGTCAATGTGGCGATGAGGACGGTGAACAGGATGGAGGGGCGTCCGTACGGATGCAGGGCCGAGGAGCTACTGTTTGCATTGAGCAGGGAGAAAGGGACGCTGGAGCTGGAGTTGGAGAAGTCTAAATCAGGCTGCGATCTGAGGGACGGGGTACCTTCACATCCACGCTCTATCTGCCCGCTGCGAAACAGGGCATCGTTGAGGAGATCCGGCAGGCGACCGTTGAGGTCCACCGACGCCAAGCAGCCCTGGAAGCCTTCTCTTGATGCCACCAGTTTGGGCAGGCTTCCGTACATGCCGGGACCCAGTCCTGCGATGAACAGATCACCTGATGGACACAAAGAAAACCTCTGCAGACCAGCAACACAGGAACAAACGGAGGATTTTATCAAGCCGATGGGCAAGTTTATCAACCAAATGTGGTCATTTCCAAGTCAGATGGATGAAAAACTAACCTCAGATTGGTAATCCGAATTCTAAAACAGATCCCAGAAAACCTCGGAAAGAAGCTGGAGGCTACTTCCATGTTTAGATCGATATCATTTCTGTCAGAGAGATGCGCCATGTTCACCAATCAGACGTTGCCATGCAACGCCACGCCATGCAAGCAGACATAAACACGCATGATGTTCTGAATGATGGCTGAGTCAGCAAAATAAAGGCGTCACCGGAGGAAGACAGGAAAAGACAAGAAGAGAAAGAGACAAGACAAGAGTCCAGATACTGACTTTCACTGTCTGCAGAGATGAAGATGATTGGCTGACAATAATCTGCTAAAGTTCTGTGGTGTGTCTTTAAATGAACTTCAACAGAAACTGCTGACAGTCCCTTTCATCAAGGCAGTTGTTTCCAGAAAGTTCAGTTTTGGTTTTATTTGTTGTTTGTTTTGTAATCGTGTGTTTAGTTGGAAATGGTTGTAATAATTCTAGGTTGTTGTTTTTATTTGTTCCAGTTTGTTTTCTTGGAGCCCATCGCTGCTATAACGGACTTAAACAAATCTCTGCTCGGCTCAGAGACACCATTCTGTCCAAAGACACAATCTTCATCCCGATGAAGAGACTCACCAAACCTTGAACCTTCTTCCTGACGACATGGTAGGCGTAGCGTACCTTTCAGATCCAGGTTCTTGGCTCCGTTGATGCTCTGACTGGTGACGGTGGCGTCGACCTTCAGCGTGTGGGTGTTGCTGTTGTCCCGCGTGATGGCCACGTTGTGCCACTGGTTGTCGTTCAGCGCCCGCTCACTTTTCCCCTTTATGAGGTTGGGTCCGTTTCCCAGATCAAAAACATAGTGAATGTATCTGCAGGAGGAGATGGACCAGGACTTAGACCGGTCTGGATCATTTTCTGACTCTGAATGACAGAAATCATCACGTCTCTGTTCTCAGAACTGTGCAGGCCTGCTAACGCATGCAGATAAACCACGCGATGTCCGCCGCTGCCGATCACATCCACATGCACCTCCTCCCTCTGAGAAGCCAAGTCGTTCCCATCGTGTCCATCACGGGACACACACAGCTAAGCTCGCCCAATCTGCCATCACTGTCATCATATTACGGCTGAAATGGATCCAGAATCTTTTCATTAACGTCAACACATTTCTACATTTTACAGCTGCATGGCGTTGGATTTCTTCATGTTGTTTGCCAACATAGTCACCTCTCATCCAGCTTTTCTGCTTCATGCTGCTCAGACACGCTGAAAAACACTTAAATAAGCTAGATAACGGATAGCATATGATCAAATTCCAGCATTTTCCAGGTTTCACAGCTTTCTTTTCTCTGATAGCCAGGTGAGTCGTTCTTCTCTTAGCCAGATGTCTGATGCCAAACCAACACAACTCTCTGAGCTCGGGTTCGGCGGGAATGAAGACACAGAACTTTCACCTGGACCTGCACGGTGGCGTAGCGTTAGCACTGCGGCCGAATCACGCTCAGCGAGACCTTAGGAACATTTAGCTAGGCTGGATATGTATTTACACATATCTGCAATTCTATTCTTCCTGTTCAAAACAAACATTTCAGATATCCACAACTTCATTTTACCAGGACGAATAACGTCACAGGGTTCGTAGACATGAAGATAGTCAGAATTGCATTGCATTGCAATACATCTGACTTACGGACAATTTCCAATTGGAGATAAATACAATATAACTATATAGTCATCATTCCAGTTCCAGTTATCGGCATTTGTGTTTTGAGATGTCTTCAAACGAGATTCACCTAGCCAGAATTAGACCGCCGATATCTTGAACTGGAATTATGACTAATCAAAATAATTTTGTAGAAATCTCTAACTGGGATTATGGATTGTCATATTTCAGATATCTGTAATTAGGTTGTAGATGTCTTGAAAGGGATTTAAATTAGAGATACCTCGCATCGGAGATATTGATTACCCTCAATCTGCCTAGTCAGAATGTAATTACAGACATGTTGTATGTTTGACCAGATGAAAGGATGCGGCAGGTATCTGCAACGGTGTGGGCGGAGCATTTACTAAGTTTACGTGGTGGTACAAACATCTTACGACAGGTCGGAAGTTGGGTGGTGGTACAAACATTTTACGACAGGTCGGAAGTTGCGTGGTGGTACAAGCGTTTTACGACAGGTCGGAAGTTGCGTGGTGGTACAAACATTTTACGACAGGTCGGAAGTTTGCGTGGTGGTACAAACATTTTACGACAGGTCGGAAGTTTGCGTGGTGGTACAAACATTTTACGACAGGTCGGAAGTTGCGTGGTGGTACAAACATTTTACGACAGGTCGGAGGTTGCGTGGTGGTACAAACGTTTTACGACAGGTCGGAAGTTTGCGTGGTGGTACAAACATTTTACGACAGGTCGGAAGTTGCGTGGTGGTACAAACATTTTACGACAGGTCGGAAGTTGCGTGGTGGTACAAACATTTTACGACAGGTCGAAGGTTTGCGTGGTGGTACAAACATTTTACGACAGGTCGGAGGTTGCGTGGTGGTACAAACGTTTTACGACAAGTCGGAAGTTTGCGTTATGGTACAAACGTTTTACGAGAGGTCGGAAGTTGCGTGGTGGTACAAACGTTTTACGACAGGTCGGAGGTTGCGTGGTGGTACAAACGTTTTACGACAGGTCGGAAGTTTGCGTGGTAGTACAAACATTTTACGACAGGTCGGAAGTTGCGTGGTGGTACAAACGTTTTACGACAAGTCGGAAGTTTGCGTTATGGTACAAACGTTTTACGACAGGTCGGAAGTTGCGTGGTGGTACAAACGTTTTACGACAGGTCAGAAGTTGCGTGATGGTACAAACATTTTACGACAGGTCGGAAGTTGCGTGGTGGTACAAACGTTTTACGACAAGTCGGAAGTTTGCGTTATGGTACAAACGTTTTACGACAGGTCGGAAGTTGCGTGGTGGTACAAACGTTTTACGACAGGTCAGAAGTTGCGTGATGGTACAAACATTTTACAACAGGTCGGAAGTTGTGTGGTGGTACAAACATTTTACGACAGGTCGGAAGTTTGCGTGGTGGTACAAACATTTTACGACAGGTCGGAGGTTTGCGTGGTGGTACAAACATTTTACGACAGGTCAGAAGTTGCGTGGTGGTACAAACATTTTACGACAGGTCGGAAGTTGTGTGGTGGTACAAACATTTTACGACAGGTCGGAAGTTGCGTGGTGGTACAAACATTTTACGACAGGTCGGAAGTTGCGTGGTGGTACAAACGTTTTACGACAGGTCGGAAATTTGCGTGGTGGTACAAACATTTTACGACAGGTCGGAAGTTTGCGTGGTGGTACAAACGTTTTACGACAAGTCTGAAGTTTGCGTGGTGGTACAAACATTTTACGACAGGTCGGAAATTTGCGTGGTCGTACAAACATTTTACGACAGGTCGGAAGTTGCGTGGTGGTACAAACGTTTTACGACAAGTCGGAAGTTTGCGTTATGGTACAAACGTTTTACGACAGGTCGGAAGTTGCGTGGTGGTACAAACGTTTTACGACAGGTCAGAAGTTGCGTGATGGTACAAACATTTTACGACAGGTCGGAAGTTGCGTGGTGGTACAAACGTTTTACGACAAGTCGGAAGTTTGCGTGGTGGTACAAACATTTTACGACAGGTCGGAGGTTTGCGTGGTGGTACAAACATTTTACGACAGGTCGGAAGTTGCGTGGTGGTACAAACGTTTTACGACAGGTCGGAAGTTGCGTGGTGGTACAAACGTTTTACGACAGGTCGGAAGTTTGCGTGGTGGTACAAACATTTTACGACAGGTCGGACGTTTGCGTGGTGGTACAAACATTTTACGACAGGTCGGAAGTTTGCGTGGTGGTACAAACGTTTTACGACAGGTCGGAAGTTTGCGTGGTGGTACAAACATTTTACGACAGGTCGGACGTTTGCGTGGTGGTACAAACATTTTACGACAGGTCGGACGTTTGCGTGGTGGTACAAACATTTTACGACAGGTCGGAAGTTTGCGTGGTGGTACAAACATTTTACGACAGGTCGGACGTTTGCGTGGTGGTACAAACATTTTACGACAGGTCGGACGTTTGCGTGGTGGTACAAACATTTTACGACAGGTCGGAAGTTTGCGTGGTGGTACAAACGTTTTACGACAGGTCGGAAGTTTGCGTGGTGGTACAAACATTTTACGACAGGTCGGAAGTTTGCGTGGTGGTACAAACATTTTACAACAGGTCGGAAATTTGCGTGGTAGTACAAACATTTTACGACAGGTCGGAAATTTGCGTGGTAGTACAAACATTTTACGACAGGTCGGAAGTTGCGTGGTGGTACAAACGTTTTACGACAGGTCGGAAGTTGCGTGGTGGTACAAACATTTTACGACAGGTCGGAAGTTGCGTGGTGGTACAAATGTTTTACGACAGGTCGGAAATTTGCGTGGTGGTACAAACATTTTACGACAGGTCGGAAGTTTGCGTGGTGGTACAAACGTTTTACGACAAGTCTGAAGTTTGCGTGGTGGTACAAACATTTTACGACAGGTCGGAAATTTGCGTGGTAGTACAAACATTTTACGACAGGTCGGAAGTTGCGTGGTGGTACAAACATTTTACGACAGGTCGGAAGTTGTGTGGTGGTACAAACATTGGTGGTGGTACAAACGTTTTACGACAAGTCTGAAGTTTGCGTGGTGGTACAAACGTTTTACGACAAGTCGGAAGTTTGCGTTATGGTACAAACGTTTTACAACAAGTCGGAAGTTTGCGTGGTGGTACAAACATTTTACGACAGGTCGGAAGTTTGCGTTATGGTACAAACGTGTTACGACAAGTCAGAAGTTCGCACGGTGGTACAAACTGAATTGTCACGTTTAAAGTCTTCACCTTTGGTACCGCCCAGACAAATGGAACTACAGACAACTTAAGTGTATCTTTAACTACACGTGTCATACACAACGAAAAGGTTACTTGTTTGAGTCTCGGCTGGGGAGGGGGAGGTGAACGGTCGCCTTGCCATGTGGGGTTTCCATACTCTCCCCATGTACGTGTGGGTGCTATCCAGGTTCTCCCACCATTCAGACATGTTAGGTTAACCGATGACTTCTCAGACACACGTCGCTTTGGATAAAAGCAGAACAAACTGTATAACTGAAACACTTGGTGACAATTGTGAGCAAACTGGTTGCACTCTAGAGGCCTGTTATAAAATATAATATTTCTACCAGCTTGAATGGTTCAATACGTCCTGGAAACCAGAGTAGCTTCACATTCCAGCACTAGAAAGAGAGGGCCTATGTTAAACTTCCCAGGTTTCCTTCCTGAAACTCACCCTTTAACCAGTTCTACTGCAATGAAGTCGTTGCCGTCTCCAGAGTTGAAGAGGATGAAGCCGTCTGGGGAGGTGGTCTTGAACTGGAAGAAGAGGTGCATGGATGTGTAGGCCTGCAGGGTGGCTAGGCTCAGATAGCTGCTCTTAGACTTGAAGGTGACGGGGTCTGCGATGATGGAACGAACGCCAAAGCGAGCGTTGAGCTCGCAATAATCAATGTCGCCGTTCTTGCACAAGTCAATGTAGAGCATGCCGTTAAATCTAAGGAAGAAGAATAGAGGTGTATGACACATTTACCCAAACCCTGAAATGTTTTTTAATTTTTTTTTTACTTTTTACCATTTGTGGTTTTATTTAACATAAAGCTACAAACTAAACACAACTGGAGCTTTTCCTCCCAGCCAGTATCAGATGTGATGTTTTCATCCTCAGCTGTCAGATTCTGAGGCTAAAATGATGTAAAATGAATGTATGAACAGATAAAGCTCCTGCTCTCAGTGAAGGCGGACGCTTTGTCTTTTGATCCTGTTTCCTCCCCTCCCACTCTGGCCTGCGACTTGGTCCTGTCTGACTCGGAGCCTCTTTTTACATCTCTTTACTCGAATTTACATCATGGATCTGATCGGCGGGTCTCTCAACGCCATTGATCAAATTTTCTCAACCTGAAGATCGGGCAGAGGGGAGCCCACATGTCCTGAGGGGACACTTCCGGCTGGATACGTTCAGGACTCATGGACCAGGTGGAGACCGATGTGTCTGGCGGTTCTGTCCTCTGAGGACGTGGAGGATGTTTACATCTTTGGATTATTGGTGATTGGGATTCTGCTGATTGGCGCTGGTGGAGTCCTGATCTACCTGAAGACCTGTGAGATTCTGGCAACAACTGGCAGGCTGCCAGAATTCTGCAACGGTATGGGCCGAGCTAGCAGTGCACAGACTGTTGTGTTGACCGGACTCAACCATAAGCAGGATGCCAGTCTGGTCCACACAGGTCCCGGAGCTGGTCCGTAGAATCGATAACAACATGGAGAAGATGTCTGCTAGAATCGGTGGAAACTGACCCCCCCATTCGGCTGTCTGGAGCTGCCTGCCTGAGATCAGCTATGGACTCAAGGCCGAGGGTAAATTGTTTTCCTCGCCTGGAACCCAAACAACAATCTTATCTGGATTCAGCTTCCCAGCGGCCTTGGGCTGGTGCAACCCCCCTGAGAACAGAAGAGGAAATGTTCATAGACGCTCTGTCCCCCTCCTCAACCACCCCCAGTCCCCTCCCACATGACTCACCGCCTCCCTGGACTTTGTGTGTCTTGTTTGAGTTTGCGCTTCAGTGTATGAGGTTTTCTTCTCTGCATTATTTGTAGCAAGCCCGGAGTTACATGACCTTTTTTCCCTTAACCCCCTATGATCCTAATGTATCTGTTCTTACCTGTTATAAGGCGGGGCCGGTAAAACTGGCTGCAGGGCCTAAGTTTTCAGCTCAGTCCAGTATTACTCTTTTGTAATGAATGTTACATGTCTGTATGTCAAACCTTGGACCAGCTGGCTTGAACTCTGAATTTCCCCTCGGGGATGAATAAAGTATCTTTGATTTGATTTGATTTGATACAGAGAAACCAGAAGTTTGCAGAAATAACACACATAGATCAGCAGTGACCAAGCCTTTAATCATCTGCACATCATTCTCTCATGTCTGAAACACACACACACAGTTTCCATGTTTCCACACGTCTTCCTGCTACTATCTACCTGCTGTCCTCACTGCTGCACCTCCACCTCAGCTGCATCCCAAACATCTTCTTGGCTTTATTCCAGCCATAGAGGATAATTATTTTCCTGCTTTCCTGGTGTTTCCATCACCCCCCAGTTACTGAAAGCGAAAAGTAGCTAACACATTTATACGCTCTCATAAGGAAGTTTTTCAGACACGTCCATATAAAAGTTTATTTTTAAGGTGTAACAGGAACACTTTTTTCACTTTAAAATCTCCCCGTGAGGGGTCACGTGACCAGTTCATTTCAGATGAAGTTTTACTAGGAATTAGTCAGAAAAATTAGGGAGAAGAGCCGCGAAGAGTCCCCCATAGCAGCCTGAAACAATGTTACCTGACCACCTGGATACTCGGCTAGCTGGTTACCTGGCTCGTTGTCTACCTGGCTACATGGCTAGCTGGTTACATGACTACCTTGCAAGCTGGTTACCTGACTACCTGGCTACATGGCTAGCTGGTTACCTGGCTACCTAGTTACCTGGTTACCTGACTTTCTGGCTACCTGGTAACCGGATGACCTGGTTACCTGACTACCCAGTTTCCTGGTTACCTTGCTAGCTGGTTACCTGGCAAGCTGTTACCTGACTACCTGGCAACCTGACTACCTGGTTGGCTGGCTGGTTACCTGATGACCTGGTTACCTGGGTCACTGTCTACCTGGTTACCTGAATACCTGGCGAACCAACTACCTGTTTACCTGGTTAGCTGGTTACCTGACTACCTGGCTAGCTGGTTACCTGGCTACTTGCAGACATTTTAGATTGCTGTTACTTTGGAAAAACTACTGGTAGCGGAGCTACTGATGAATATGAAGTGACGTACAGGCGTTGGTCCACCTGGTGGAGCTGCGGGGGAACCTGGGGGTAAAGTGTACCTGAGGCTTTGCAGGTGGCCGATGAAACTGGATGGGATGGTGGAAACGAATTTGCGCTCGGTCATGGTGCCGGTTTCGATGTTGTGGAACTCCAGTCGAGTGTGATCGCCCACCATTTGGCCTGGAGACGGGCAGGGTGGAGGGGATGGGTTGAAAACAAAGACAAAAAAACGAAAAGAAAAGAGAACACTGTCTGACACTAACACAAAAGGGCTGATTTAAGGAGAAAATTACATCAACAGAATTAGATGAAATGTCACTACAGGCTTCATAGCTTCAACAAACCCCAGCAAGGTGCATTTACACACTGACAACATGTCCAGGTGATGCAGGTAAGTACCTTCTGCTACATCATCGTCAACCGTTAGCTTGTAGGTTTTGCCGCGACGCACCACACGCACTGTATGCCATTCATTATCATTGAGCTTTTGCCCGGCATACAGGGTCTCCGGTCCCTTGCCTGAGAACAATGGTCAGTCACAAAGTTAAGCACACGCTGAGCCTCAAACCAAACCTTTGTTTTCCCTCCAGCTGCTCATTTACGCCAATTTTGCTCTGAAAACGGCCGTGAAATTACTTTGAGAAGGGATTTGGGAAACAAAGGTTTGGTCAAGTCAGGAAATTACAGTGAAAATGCAAAATACATCATAAATCAGACCAATAAGCTGCAAGAAGGAAGGAAGGTTGCTATCATTCACCGAAGGTTCATGTTTAAACTTTAATCCAGAAGAATCTGTTTAACCTTCTTCTCTGATGAAATCATTTATTTATCCTGAATCTATCCTGAATCTTTATTAACGTTAAAAATATATATTTTTTAGTTTTTTGTTTTCAGTTATTTGGTTTAAAAGGTGGTCTTTCTGTGTGCATGTTCTCCACGTGTATGTGTGGGTTCTCTGGCTTCCTCCCACCATCCACACACCATGTTGGGTTAACTGGTTAACTGGTTACTCTGTCATTGTCTCTAGCAGCGTGTAGAATAGATGTTTGTCTCTGTGATGGACGGGGACCGGTCCAGATGTTTCTGCCTCTCGCCCAGTGATTGCTGGGAGAGACTCCAGCTTCCAGCAACCCTGAACTGGAACAAGCGGTTAAGAAAATGGATTTAATTTAATTTGATATTTTTAAACAAATTTTGGGTTAAAGGCTTGTCAAACTGAAATGCCATCAGGGTGCAAATAAAGTTTTCTAAACTGAACTTCCGGTCCTGATGGAGGTTTTCCTTCCTGGTTCCGGTCCTGATGGAGGTTTTCCCTCCTGGTTCTGGTCCTGATGGAGGTTTTCCTTCCTGGTTCCGGTCCTGATGGAGGTTTTCCTTCCTGGTTCTGGTCCTGATGGAGGTTTTCCTTCCTGGTTCTGGTCCTGATGGAGGTTTTCCCTCCTGGTTCTGGTCCTGATGGAGGTTTTCCCTCCTGGTTCTGGTCCTGATGGAGGTTTTCCCTCCTGGTTCTGGTCCTGATGGAGGTTTTCCCTCCTGGTTCTGGTCCTGATGGAGGTTTTCCCTCCTGGTTCTGGTCCTGATGGAGGTTTTCCCTCCTGGTTCTGGTCCTGATGGAGGTTTTTCCCTCCTGGTTCTGGTCCTGATGGAGGTTTTCCCTCCTGGTTCTGGTCCTGATGGAGGTTTTCCCTCCTGGTTCTGGTCCTGATGGAGGTTTTCCCTCCTGGTTCTGGTCCTGATGGAGGTCTTCCCTCCTGGTTCTGGTCCTGATGGAGGTTTTCCCTCCTGGTTCTGGTCCTGATGGAGGTTTTCCCTCCTGGTTCTGGTCCTGATGGAGGTTTTCCCTCCTGGTTCTGGTCCTGATGGAGGTTTTTCCTCCTGGTTCTGGTCCTGATGGAGGTTTTCCCTCCTGGTTCTGGTCCTGATGGAGGTTTTCCCTCCTGGTTCTGGTCCTGATGGAGGTTTTTCCTCCTGGTTCTGGTCCTGATGGAGGTTTTCCCTCCTGGTTCTGGTCCTGATGGAGGTTTTCCCTCCTGGTTCTGGTCCTGATGGAGGTCTTCCCTCCTGGTTCTGGTCCTGATGGAGGTTTTCCTTCCTGGTTCTGGTCCTGATGGAGGTTTTCCCTCCTGGTTCTGGTCCTGATGGAGGTTTTCCCTCCTGGTTCTGGTCCTGATGGAGGTTTTCCTTCCTGGTTCTGGTCCTGATGGAGGTTTTCCTTCCTGGTTCTGGTCCTGATGGAGGTTTTCCCTCCTGGTTCTGGTCCTGATGGAGGTTTTCCCTCCTGGTTCTGGTCCAGATGGAGGTTTTCCCTCCTGGTTCTGGTCCTGATGGAGGTTTTCCCTCCTGGTTCTGGTCCTGATGGAGGTTTTCCCTCCTGGTTCTGGTCCTGATGGAGGTTTTCCCTCCTGGTTCTGGTCCTGATGGAGGTTTTCCCTCCTGGTTCTGGTCCTGATGGAGGTTTTCCCTCCTGGTTCTGGTCCTGATGGAGGTTTTCCCTCCTGGTTCTGGTCCTGATGGAGGTTTTCCTTCCTGGTTCTGGTCCTGATGGAGGTTTTCCCTCCTGGTTCTGGTCCTGATGGAGGTTTTCCCTCCTGGTTCTGGTCCTGATGGAGGTTTTCCTTCCTGGTTCTGGTCCTGATGGAGGTTTTCCCTCCTGGTTCTGGTCCTGATGGAGGTTTTCCCTCCTGGTTCTGGTCCTGATGGAGGTTTTCCTTCCTGGTTCTGGTCCTGATGGAGGTTTTCCTTCCTGGTTCTGGTCCTGATGGAGGTTTTCCCTCCTGGTTCTGGTCCTGATGGAGGTTTTCCCTCCTGGTTCTGGTCCAGATGGAGGTTTTCCCTCCTGGTTCTGGTCCTGATGGAGGTTTTCCCTCCTGGTTCTGGTCCTGATGGAGGTTTTCCCTCCTGGTTCTGGTCCTGATGGAGGTTTTCCCTCCTGGTTCTGGTCCTGATGGAGGTCTTCCCTCCTGGTTCTGGTCCTGATGGAGGTTTTCCCTCCTGGTTCTGGTCCTGATGGAGGTTTTCCCTCCTGGTTCTGGTCCTGATGGAGGTTTTCCCTCCTGGTTCTGGTCCTGATGGAGGTTTTCCCTCCTGGTTCTGGTCCTGATGGAGGTACATCTGTAAAAAGGAGTTCCAGGGGCACATTTAGCATTGTTAGCGTCTGTTAGCATGTGTTATTTAGAAAAGAGTTGCAAGGTGATGTTTAGCACCCATCAGAGATGCAGGCTGATAACAAGCTGGATGCTCCCTCTCCTCTTTAGTCTGCAGGACACGCCGTCCATGCTGTCCACAAACTATTCCACATCTTCATCCAGGTTTCCACATTTTAAATGAGCTTTGGTCCAGAGAAGACGGCGTGTTTCTGGATCCTCTTCACATATGATGGAGCTTTAACCTGCATGAACTGGGTTCACACTGGTTTCTGGAAGCTTCCTGATCCATGCACTGGTTTCCAGTAGAGAATCCTGTCTGTTTTTACTGCAGAAAGTCACCAGAATGCAGGCTTGTCCTGTGCTTACAGAGATTCATTCTAATTGTCTGAATCTTCGATATAAGATGCAGGGAAATTGATGTCTTCACATTTTGACAATCAGGAAAATTTTTTCTCAGATTTTTCTGTTATGTCCAAACATTTTATTGACTACTTTGATAATTAAGCTGATGAAGTGTAACTTCTCTCTCCAGATGTTTATCAGTTTGTTTGTATTTTAATGTGGACCAAAAGATCACCAGCGTCCAGTCTTGCCCCGCATATCCAGAGATTCCTTCTAATTCTATGAATCTGTAGATGATATTTGATGTTTTTACCGTGTTGCTGCCATTAGCTCATGTTTGCCATCAAATGCTAAAACATCTGAGTTTCTCTTTTCATTTTTATCTGAGATGCAGAATAAATATATTTGACTGACTGTCCTGGACTTCAGTAGCTCTCCAGCCAAACTCTAATTACAATTTGTTTTATCTGAAAAGTTGTAGAAAAGTGAAATAAAAACACATCATGTGTTATTCTGTATTAAATGTGTCAGGATTACTATTTATGAATATGAAAACAAGTCCATGCGCAGAAAGCAGAGGTCACCATCTAACTTCATTTGGATCTATTGTGGTTGATTATCCTAAATCCTCTCATAATTTCCAGGTTAAAAGGAAGCAGAAGTAGCTGCAGAACCAACATTCAGATAAAAAAGAAAAACATCAAACCATCAACATAGAGAGCAAAATGAAACTTGAGTGTTAACTTACTGGAGTTACAGTTTATCCTGATACAGTCTAGATGGGGAAGAATAAATGACAGATGAAATTGCATCCTTCAAGGTTACTGCTGCAGACATCCAAAAACAAAGAGTCCACCCTTCCGGGGACGTACACATGCAGCACAGCAGCCATTTCATTCCTCTCGTCCGGTTAGCTTTCACCAAATCATTCAGAGGAATTAACCTTACATCACAGCGTGTAAAACTACAATCAGTTTATTCTCTGTTGAGTTGAAACTTTGAAGTTTAGGAGATTTTTTGTTAGTAAAATGGCCGCTTGTGGTACCAGCAACGTGGCTTTTCCAGCCCAACACCAACAGCTCACGTCAGATTCAGGTTTCCATGTTTGAAAAGTCCAATTTCCAGCTCAGTTTCTGCTTCAGAGCCTCAAATCTTTGCACAAGGTCTGAATATTTGCGGTGTTAGCAGAGCGCGGGCCGGCCGCCACGTGGCTGGTGGTTTCATGTGTCGTCAACCGCAACAGAAAAGTGGGAGCAAACAGCCACGATCCAATCAGCACCAGCACCGTGCAGAGGCACCGGATCCCCACGTCAGGCTACATCCGAGCTAAATCTCCAGAATCCAGGAAGATTGAAGCTTCCTGCGGGAAAGTCGGCGAGAGAACCTGCCGTTTGTCTCTACAGCAGCTCAGAGCCGCTACTGGAAGCTCTGCAGAAAGCAGCTTTGGTTTGCACTTTGGATGTGGGGTCGCAGCCAGCTGCAGGTTTTGCTGGGCTCTGTTCTCGGGCTGTTCGCCTGACGGGCCGCAGGCTTAAGGCCTTTGAAGGGGTGAATACCATCTTTAGACAAAGCATGATGGGAAATGGAGGCGTGGAGGAAGGAAAGGAGATGCTGAGAAAGCGCACGGTTCCATTAAAGCGGATGAAAAACACTGCAGGAAGGTGGGAAAGTGAAAACAGACTGAGGTTAGCTCTGTGGGTCGCATCTTCGTCACCTCAGACTGCTTCTGCTGAGGGATGTGGGCGGAGCCAAACCGGAAAAGTTCAGATCAGCGTTTGTGTCCATGCAGATGGTGGAAACCTCAGAGACGAGGGACAGATGGAGAGACACAAACAGGACAGGAGGATGGCAGAGCGAACGCCTCAGGGTGGAGGTGGCGTGGAGGCACATGGGAGGAGCTGCCATACGATACCTAAGTTGACTGTAAGTTTGACGCGGCTGCCGTCCAGCTCCAGCCGGAGCGTGTCGGCCGAGTCCTGGGAGGTGGTGGCCATGAGGAGGCCGTAAGCCCGCTGGGAGCGGAAACGCAGCGACACGTCCTCCGCCTCCGTGTGCATGATGGTCGGCATCACCACCTTCATGTACATGCTGCCGTCGTAGGACAGGATGGAGGCCTCTGCGTGACGACCACACAACACAGTTCATGAGTTTACAGAGTCACAACCAGGTCCGTCCTGCAGATCTCCAACACGCCGGAACCGGTCGCTCAGCTCTGCAGACTCCCGCTGACGACACGCGGCGTGCCGACCTCGTCGTCCAATCAGAGAGCTCCACGCCGAGGCGCCCACCTGCTCAGGTAATCGGTCCTGGTTGTTTGTTTGTTGTGTTTTCGAGTGCGAGGCGGAAAACGCGGCTGGCCGGTTCCAGCTGGTTCTGGACCTGCAGACGTAACGCTTCTGTTCCGACAGCTTTTATTCTTCAAACTGAAGAAGAATTTAAAGTAAATATTTGTTTAAATGAACAAGCTTGATAAGTTCAGCACTTATTTAGTCCACCAGCCGTTCATCAATAACAGCTTCAATAATCAGTGTTTTGCACGTTATGTCCAGAAACAGCACCACTGTGACAACACACAGCAGTAACACACACTGTGCATTAACTCCAACAAATATCATGATTAGCCTCATATCCTTTAATCATCTTTAATCTTCTGTTTCCTATCGACCGACATGTTTTCTATCCAGCAGCTGCTTGGTTGAGCAGGCAGGTTCCTCTCAGGCTTCTGGATGCTGCGAGACTCTTCAGCACTTCCTCTGTCATCTCATTATTTATGGTCCAACAGGAAGTTGGACCATGAGATCTATCATTTCTAGTTTTAAGTTTTCTATTTAATACTTTAAAAGGTAAACTTGGAGATGGTGTGAATGGTGCAAATTCTCCATTTTTTTCTGAATCATATTTTCATCTAAAAAGAAGAATAAATCTTTTAAAAAGATTATTTTTAGGTTTTAGGTCACGACGGCCACCCACTGTGTGTCCCCTTCACGTCATCTTCACCAAGCGCTGAGCTGCACGTTGACATCGATCAGATGCGATTACTTTCCTGTCACGATGACTTAATGTGATAAATGATGTAATGATGTGCTGAAGCATCACGTGTCCTCTAAGTGTCCCTTTGCAGTCCAGCTGAGTGATGTGGTAGCTGTGCTTCTACAAAATGACCACCAGGTGGAGACAGAGTCCATCTGTCCACAGGAAGAACAAAAACCAAAGAGGACATGGTCCTGGAGGCTTACAATCCGGCAAGTTTTAGATGTTTCCTGCTCCAACACACCTGGTTCAAGTTAAACAATTCTCCTCAAAACTTTAAGTTTTGTGCAAATATGTAATACATTCATCTGATTCATGTTCTGGAGCAGGAAACATCAAAACTCTGCACGACAGCAACTTTGGACTCCGATGGTCTAAGGAGGCAAAGTTTTGAGTAATTTCTGATTAACAGCAGAGAAGATCTTGTTTTTCTGACCTCACCTGTTCTCACAGCTGCAGCGACACAAACAGGCTAATTTAGCAACGTTTTCAGCTAAAACACCAACCATGGCAGCAATGATGTGTCTTTAAGTCCCTCCTCTAAATGCACGGTAACTGTGGGGTGTTTTATGTGCTAATGAGCAAAATGAACCATCCAATGACGGCTGAGGATTTCTGCTCTAAATCATCTGAGCACCAGTTAATTTTAGGGCTAAACTATAAAAAGGTACAGAAAATGTACTGAAAAGCTCCTTCAACCAAGACTTTCACACTTCTAATATATCATCCTATTGATCAGCTAACAATCAACAAAGTCCTCATCAGGAGGAAGGAAGGCCGGTGTGACATCACTGACCTCCTGGAAAGCCTTCATCTACAGGCAGGATATCTATTATGATGATTCTTTATAAAACACTTTCCATCAAAGTGTCATTGAATTTCCCCCCGGGGATGAATAAAGGTTTCTTGATATTAATCCTGATAAAACCAATAAGCAAAAATAGAAAGTTGGATGAAATAAAGCAGGTTAAACAATATTGTAAGTGGAAGCAGACAGAGAGTGCAGACCTCCGGCAAGTCTAATAGTAAATTCATCCCTCTCTCCTCATGGTGAAGAATGCTTGCTGGGTCCAGGTGGTGATCCGGATCAATCCCAAGAACTAATCACTTGTTCTTTATAAAGGTAATTAAACTGACTAACACAAGTAAAAACACCAAGAGATCGTCCCTGCCTCATGTCCAAAGGTGGAACCAGTCCAGAAAAAGAAAAAGGTCCTCTCCCCAGCTGGACTTTAATGGACTTTGGGGACAGACATAATCGCGCCGGTATCTCGGTGTACGTCCAGGTACATCCAGCTTGGAGAGATGATGCTGTTTCCTGTTTTATATGTAAACACCAACATCTGAACAGAAGCCGACGGAGAGCGGCTGACGTCTCGGGGAGACATTCATGCTCCAGTCAGAAGACGGACAGTTTAACAGGAAGAAGAGCCTGGACTTTGTTTAATTTGGCGCACCAGCTAGGAGAGCATTGCAGTGGGCCAATCCCAACCAGCATGGACTCAGATCTCTGCATATTTTAATGATGCAAGTTGTCAAAGCATGATGATAATGAAACTTTGTGTTTTCCTGTTTGGACATTTGCACATAAATCTTTAGTGGGCAGGCAGGAAAAACCCTTTTTAAAATATATTAAAAAAGTGTTTCTGGGTTTTTGGTCACGTTTGGGAAATGACAGTTAACATGAGCTGATGAGAAGCAGGTGTAAATCCTGGAATATAGGATCATTTTGGTCAATCATTGATGTTTCTGTGCTGTAAAATATTAGTTTCTAAAGAAACAAAGCAGCAGCTTTCTGTATTTACTACAGCTTATAAGCAGTGCAGAGAAGCAAACGTTCCAGTAAATCCCACCATACCACAATGTGATCTGCTGTGCGTGAGCCTGACACAGCAGTAAAGGGCTGTTTAGTCAGAGGAGTGGTAGGTGTGTGTGTGTATGGGGGGGGGGGGGGGGGGCTAAGACTGATTTGTAATCGACAAGGTGTCCAATTACAGGAGCACAGTAATAAACACAATTTAACTTCTCATTACAGCTCTGATGTGAGCTGTCAGATTAACTCTCACATTTCCTGCTTGCAGCGGCGTCTGAGTGGGGCGACCTGCATGTCAGGGGGTTTCAGTGTTTCCCAAAGGACTGACGGACATTTCCGGGACAGAACTTTCCAGGAACAAAAGATGCACATTTATTACCAATGAAAACAGCTGACGCGCCGTCTTTAACCCTCAGCTGTTTGCTAAGTTTGGAAAATGTATTCATATATATGAATACATGTTTCCACACGTCTTCCTGCTACTGTCTACCTGCTGTCCTCACTGCAGCACCTCCACCTCAGCTGCATCCCAAACATCTTCCTGCTACTGTCTACCTGCTGTCCTCACTGCTGCACCTCCACCTCAGCTGCATCCCAAACATCTTCCTGCTACTGTCTACCTGCTGTCCTCACTGCAGCACCTCCACCTCAGCTGCATCCCAAACATCTTCCTGCTACTATCTACCTGCTGTCCTCACTGCTGCACCTCCACCTCAGCTGCATCCCAAACGTCTTCCTGCTACTATCTACCTGCTGTCCTCACTGCAGCACCTCCACCTCAGCTGCATCCCAAACGTCTTCCTGCTACTATCTACCTGCTGTCCTCACTGCAGCACCTCCACCTCAGCTGCATCCCAAACGTCTTCCTGCTACTGTCTACCTGCTGTCCTCACTGCTGCACCTCCACCTCAGCTGCATCCCAAACGTCTTCCTGCTACTATCTACCTGCTGTCCTCACTGCAGCACCTCCACCTCAGCTGCATCCCAAACGTCTTCCTGCTACTATCTACCTGCTGTCTTCACTGCAGCACCTCCACCTCAGCTGCATCCCAAACGTCTTCCTGCTACTGTCTACCTGCTGTCCTCACTGCAGCACCTCCACCTCAGCTGCATCCCAAACATCTTCCTGCTACTATCTACCTGCTGTCCTCACTGCAGCACCTCCACCTCAGCTGCATCCCAAACATCTTCCTGCTACTATCTACCTGCTGTCCTCACTGCAGCACCTCCACCTCAGCTGCATCCCAAACATCTTCCTGCTACTATCTACCTGCTGTCCTCACTGCTGCACCTCCACCTCAGCTGCATCCCAAACGTCTTCCTGCTACTATCTACCTGCTGTCCTCACTGCAGCACCTCCACCTCAGCTGCATCCCAAACGTCTTCCTGCTACTATCTACCTGCTGTCTTCACTGCAGCACCTCCACCTCAGCTGCATCCCAAACGTCTTCCTGCTACTGTCTACCTGCTGTCCTCACTGCAGCACCTCCACCTCAGCTGCATCCCAAACATCTTCCTGCTACTATCTACCTGCTGTCCTCACTGCAGCACCTCCACCTCAGCTGCATCCCAAACATCTTCCTGCTACTATCTACCTGCTGTCTTCACTGCAGCACCTCCACCTCAGCTGCATCCCAAACATCTTCCTGCTACTATCTACCTGCTGTCTTCACTGCAGCACCTCCACCTCAGCTGCATCCCAAACGTCTTCCTGCTACTATCTACCTGCTGTCTTCACTGCAGCACCTCCACCTCAGCTGCATCCCAAACATCTTCCTGGCTTTATTCCAGCCATAGAGGATCATTATTTTCCTGCTTTTCTCATCACTTGTTGATCTTTGGCTGCTCCTGATTGGACGTTACCGTCAGTTTAAGCTCTCTGATTGGTGGAAAGTCTGACAGGAAGTGTCTTCATCATCATGTCCAGGTGAAAATAGAGGTCTCTTAGCAACATGGTAGTGATGGTGATGAAGATGTGATAAATAATGGTGGATTTACCATCTAGAGTCTCTGAATAAACACATTTATTTTAATTTATGGATTGTAAATCAAATCAAACTTTATTTATATAGCCCTTTTCATACAGGCACATTTCAAAGTGCTTAACAACATAAAAACCTTTTCACACTTAGACACACACACACACGCAGCCCAAACACACAACCCCACCTTTCCCTTGACCAAAATAAAACATCCTTCAGGATTCTATGTCTGTGTCTGGCTTGACACTGCTGCCAGGTAAACGATACCTGTAGGATCTGTCGACATTAGGAGCCGCCCCAGGAATGACCACGAAGACACAGGAAACGCCCAGGCCGGGGCGGGCCAGGGTCTACCCACAGCCAGAAGGCTGCAGTGCAGAACCAACGACCCCGCCGATCAGACCCAGACCAGGAGGATCCTCGTGAGGAAACCTCCTGGACCAGCTGAAGGGTCGCACATCCGTCACAGTTACACACCGCCGTTG
This sequence comes from Telmatherina bonti, assembly GCF_933228915.1. Classification (NCBI taxonomy): domain Eukaryota; kingdom Metazoa; phylum Chordata; class Actinopteri; order Atheriniformes; family Telmatherinidae; genus Telmatherina; species Telmatherina bonti. The sequence continues at coordinate 2,656,127 of NC_136631.1, read as the reverse complement.
CTGATGGACTGAGGATGATCCGCAGAGTCTTTAAGGTGAAGTTTTAAACCAACGTTGTCTCCACATTCACAGTTTCCTTCTGATAAAAAGCACACTGGTCTCATGAGGAGAAGTTTCTTTTTCTGAGAGTAATGCCTTCATGCCTTAAAATGGCTGAGCTGGAACTCCACACCTTTGTCTCATTTTAAATTCAGGGATGTATATAAATGCAAATTGGTTCCTGCCTCCACCTCAGCGCTTGCCTGCTGCTCAGACCCTGTAAAACTGCACTAACAGGTTAATGGAGCAAATCAGCTTCATGTGCTTAAACCACAAACTCCCTCTGATGCAGTGGAAGACCAAACCACACAAGTCCACGCCATCAGAGTCCGAACACATACCGGATTATTCCCTGCATTATAGCAGCAAGTCCAGCAGGTGTGTTTCTCACTCTGTTCCATGTGAATAAAAGAAATTTCCTTCAATTATTTCCATTTAAAAATGCTTCATCTCTTTATCAAGCAGAGTTTTGTGTTTTCAGCGCTGCTAACAGCTAATCGCTAGCGGCGCTGAAAACCTCATTCAGGTTGCGGTTCTGATCAATACATCTGATGATAAACCCTTTTCTGTCCTCATCGTCTCCTTCAGTCTGACAGGAAAGGTTCAGTATCCCAGCGTCTGAACTTTCCTGCTTCACCCTACAAACGGCAGCAGGTCACATGATGCATCCACGCTGTGACATCACAGCATACATTAAACTAATCCTCACCGACAACCTGCCGCTTTATCTCATCAAACTCCTCCTTTGTCCCTGCAGCTTGAGTCTCCAGTGGAATCAGAGAACTTTAGCTTCACCTCAGTCTCACAGCAGCTCTCTGATAAAAACGATGGATTCAAGCTGGAATTTTAATAATAATCACCATATAAAAAGCATAAAAGCCTGAATTTCAGATAAAGGAAATAAAATTTCCTGATCATCATGCTGAAATAATTTAATGAAATATCTTTTACTGACTAGATGGACCCGCTGATGGCCTGAAACTTCTCCATTCAGAGGTAAAGATGAAGCGTTGTGGGATGAAGGAAAGGAAAAATGAGGGAACGCGGCTGTTTGATCAGAAGAAGAGAAATGGAAATGAGTTTCCATCTCTTCTTATTAAACTGTTTGGGGAGTCATGGAGGTGATCGGTCGATAACTGAACTAATGGAGGGTTCCTCATGAAGCATTAGGTGACAAGACAAAACTTGTGTTGTAGCTGAAGCTTCTGAGTTGCAGAAATCACCTGGTTAAAAGGTAAGATAAGATAGATAAGATGAACTTTATTTATATAGACACGAGGTCACAAAGTGCTTCACAACAATAAAAACAGAGAAAACCTGCAACGTTTGGAAAAAACCCAACAGTATAAATACACAGCAGAGTCTTTTCAGAGCGAAAATGCCTGAACTGAGATGGGGATTAAAAGATCTGTCTCCCCGAGTTTTAAAGCGGGTATGTGGGGCCATTAACAGGTGCTTCCCGGTCGACCTCAGACTTCGAGCCGAACTAAATCCTCATTGTAGCTCAGGCTTGGAAAGTAAGTACCAGGATTTTAAAATGAACGATGTTCAACCGGAAGCCAGTGAAGAGACTTTGGGCACCTGACCAGATGTTAGAGATAAATTATAGATCATGACCAGAAAACTGCTTTCTGGTTTGACTCAGCTAGTTTACTGTTGCTAAGCAACAACACGTAAGTTGAGCTAGTTGTTTTTGCCAGCGTTCTGCCTGTTTGCAACGTTACGCAAAAACTAATGGATGGATTTAAGGATTTTTTTTATGAAAAAGGGTCTGGTATGAAGGACCGAAACTGCCAAGTTTGAAAGTAAATACAGAAATATCAAAATCCACCCAATAACCAAATTAATATGCCAATAAATTATACAAGGAAAACTTAAAAATAGCTCTTTCATGAAGAAACCTAAAAACCTGTCATCATTTTCTATTTCTTTTTTACTTTCCAACTGTGTCAATCTAGCAGCAACCTGGTTGACAGTGGAGCCAGAAACTGCAGTTTCCCACTCATCCACTAGAGACTCTATTAAAGCAAATATCCATAGAGCCCAATTATAAAAATACCAACTTTACAGCAGAAATAAACATGTTTACATCAGAAATAATATATATATATATATATACACACACATACATATATATATATATATATATATATATATATATATACTATTCACAAAAAGTTAGGGATATTCAGCTTTTGGGTGAAATTTCCCAACAAGCCTAAAATGCCTTCAAACCTGTACAGGTGAACTTAATGTGATCTTCTCTAAGCTTTTAAATGCACATGTCCAACTGTTAAATGTTTCAATAAATTTTGCACAAGTTGCTGTTCTCTAACAAGGAGCTTAACGGCAAAAATCACGGCAGGTGTGTGATCCTTGAATTGACCAATAAATGTCCTGGTTCAATTAGAGCTGGTGTTTAAACAGTTGTCCTCATCATGCTGTTCACATTTTGACATCATGAGACCAAGACGACACCTAACAATGGAACAACAGTCCCTTGCCATTGCGATGCTTCAAACAGGACGTTCTCAGACAGAAGTGGCCACTGAGCTTCACAGAGTGTCATCAGCAGGTTGCAACAGAGATATGGAGAGACTGGAAGAGTCACAGAAAGGCCTAGAAGTGGACGTCCTTTGGCCACATCCCGTGCTGATGACCGCTACATTGTGAACACTGCCCTGAGAAACCGGATGATGAATGCCACTCAACTCCAGGTACGTTTAAGAGAGGTGAGAGGCACCCAAGTGTCACGTCAGACCATTGGAAACCGTTTCCATCAGCGTGGTCTGCGTGCTAGACGACCTGCACGGGTACCTGACCACACCACCAGGCACAGGCATCATCGTCTTGCATGGGCCAGGGAGCATTTACGCTGGACGAGGAACCAGTGGGCCTCAGTGCTGTTCTCTGATGAAAGTCGATTCACACTGAGCAGAAATGATGGCCGGCAACGATGTTGGAGACGTCAGGGAGAGCGCTATGCATCAGCCACTGTTGTCACCAGGCCAGCTTTTGGTGGTGGCGGTGTTACAGTGTGGGCAGGGGTGTCCACTTGGTACAGAACTGCCCTACACTTTGTGAATGGTACAGTGACAAGCCCATACTACCTGAATAACATCATTAATCCAGTGATTGTGCCCCTACATGAACAGCACAGGCCTAATTTCATCTTCATGGACGACAATGCTCCTGCTCATCGAGGCCGCATCATCAGGGAACGGCTGTTGGAGACTGGTGGACCTCAAATGGAACGGCCTGCACTCTCTCCAGACCTGAATCCCATTGAAAACCTGTGGGATCAGCTGAGCCGTCGTGTAGAGGCTCGAGACCCTGCACCCCAGAACCTCAATGACCTGAGGGCTGCCCTTCAAGAAGAGTGGGATGCCATGCCTCAGCAGGCAATAAGTTGCCTTGTGAACAGCATGAGACGTCGTTGTCAAGCTGTAATTGATGCTCAAGGGCACCTGACCAGATATTGAGACGTTCAAGTTTTTTGTTGTGGTGTAACTACCATTGTTGTTACCTTTTGTGTTGAATGAATTTTTTGAGATGAGGAAATCAGTAGTGCATCCTTCTACTTAAATGTCTTACTTTTATGATATATCACTGTAGCATGAACATATTGCATTTTCCATAAATTTCACCTGAAAGCCAAATATCCCTAACTTTTTGTGTGTGTGTGTGTGTGTGTGTGTATATATATATATATATATATATATATATATATATATATATATATATAAATAATATGTTTACAGGTGCTACAAAAAGGTAGGTCAGGTTTACCTTCATGACAGCTGGGGGGAGATAATTTTTCTTTTTATAGCCCCTCTGTTAACTAATGTTAGCTTACGTTAGCTAATGTTAGTTAACACCATCATCACTGAACTCTGAAGCTTTAGCTTACATTAGCTATTGTAAATTAACGTCATCATCACTGAACTCTGAAGGTTTAGCTTACGTTAGCTAACATTAGTTAACAGCATCATCACTGAACTCTGAAGCTTTAGCTTACGATAACTAACGTAAGTTAACACCAAAATCACTGAACTTTGAAGCTTTAGCTTACGTTAGCTAATGTTAGTTATCATCATCATCACTGAACTCTGGAACTTTTGCTAACTTTAGCTAACATTAGTTAACGTCATCATCACTGAAGTCTGAAGCTTCAGCTTACATATGTTTACATTAATTGACCTTAGTTAACGTCATCATCACTGAACTCTGAAGCTTTAGCTTACATTAGCTAACATAAGTTAATGCCATCATCACTGAACTCTGAAGCTTTAGCTTACATTAGCTAACATAAGTTAATGCCATCATCACTGAACTCTGAAGCTTTAGCTTACATTAGCTAACATAAGTTAATGCCATCATCACTGAACTCTGAAGCTTTAGCTCACGTTAGCCAACATTAGTTAACTTCATTATCACTGAACTCTGAAGCTTTAGCTTACTTTAGTTAACCTTAGTTAACGTCAGGCCCTGTGATGGACTGGCGAGCTGTCCAGGGTGTACCCTGCCTGTCGCCCAAAGCCAGCTGGGATAGGCTCCAGCTTCCCGCGACCCTGAACTGGATTAAGCGGTTCAGAAAATGAATGAATGAATGAATCGTTAACGTCATCACTTAAGTCTGACACTTTAGCTTACATTAGTTAACCTTAGTTAACGTCATCATCACTGAACTCTGAAGCTTTAGCTTACGTTAGCTAATGTTAGTAAACGTCATCATCACTGAACTTTGGAACTTTAGCTAACTTTAGCTAACATTAGTTAACGTCATCATAACTGAACTCTGAAGCTTTAGCTTACATTAGCTAACGTAAGTTAACCCCATTATTACTGAACTCTGAACCTTTAGCTTACGTTAGCTAACGTTAACTAATGATAGTTAAGGCCACCATCACTGAACTCTGAACCTTTAGCTTACGTTAGCTAACGTTAACTAATGATAGTTAAGGCCATCATCACTGAACTCTGAACCTTTAGCTTACGTTAGCTAACGTTAACTAATGATAGTTAAGGCCACCATCACTGAACTCTGAACCTTTAGCTTACGTTAGCTAACGTTAACTAATGATAGTTAAGGCCATCATCACTGAACTCTGAAGCTTCCACACTGAAGCAGCATCTAGAAAAAAAAATAGATTTTTTTTACTGAGAACCGCGAGTCTCTTGTGTCTGCTGACTCATGAATCTTTGATGAATTCCAAAGATAAATAAAAGCATGAGTTTTACTATCATACAAGATGTTGGATCCATCCATTGTCCATTCAACTGATTTAGACCATGACGATGATCAATCATGGACCTGTTCTAGAAAATAGGTCCAATGGGTTCTGGTTCTATCATTCAGAATAAAACCCCATCACCCGAGCAGCTTATATCTGGAATCACCATGGTGACCGCTGACAGAAAGTCTGCAGGTTATTTTATGCCATTAAGGGAAAGAGCTTGTTGTGGATCCACAACAAATGATCCAGGATAATTATTATTATTTATCACATTCTCATCCTGAAAAACTATCATTATCACGACACTGTTGCTCAGAGACGATATGAGGACAAAGTCACTTCCTGTCAAACTTTGGCTCGGAGACGGTATCAGCACCGTAATCTAGCACACGCACATTTACCTCTCTCGCAGGTGCGTGACCAGTATCCGGTGCCGGTGCAGTCGCAGATGAAGCGGTTCCAGCCCTCCTTGCAGACACCTCGGTTCTTGCAGGGGTAGCTCTCGCACTGTTTGCCCGGCTGCTTGTTGCACGACGGTTTGATGCCGGCACCATTCTGCTTTTCGGCAATCTGACGGATGTCTTTGCTCCGACCGTCGATGAAAAGGTCCCGGACGCAGCCCACGTAGCCGTAGTTGAGCATCGCCGTCCACAGTTCAGTGGGCAGGATGAGGTTGGCCCGATCGACAGGAAGCCCCCCAAGGTACATGTCCCCCTCCAGGTCCAGGATCTCGCTCTCACCGCTCGCCGTGAAGGGGGTCCTCCTGCTGTTTACAGAGATGGTTCCTGATACGAACAGATGAGACATGAGTCCACTTCCACACAGGACGCATGAAAACCAGTTCTTCTTCTACAAATAACTTTATTCAGTCCTGAAGAGAAATGATTGATGCGTCACCGGATCAGATGGTGGGCTGATGGTTGGATCTGACACTCATCCAGATGTAAACGTGTCAGATGGGAGTTTTCCTGCCTGATCAACTAGATTCTAACTGGATTAACTGGATACTAACGGGATTAACTGGATACTAACTGGATTAGCTGGATTCTAACTAGATTCTAACTGGATTAACTGGATACTAACGGGATTAACTGGATACTAACGGGATTAGCTGGATTCTAACTAGATTCTAACTGGATACTAACGGGATTAACTGGATACTAACGGGATTAGCTGGATTCTAACTAGATTCTAAGTGGATTAACTGGATACTAACGGGATTGACTGGATACTAACGGGATTAACTGGATACTAACGGGATTAGCTGGATTCTAACGGGATTAACTGGATACTAACGGGATTAGCTGGTTTCTAACTAGATTCTAACTGGATTAACTGGATACTAACGGGATTAACTGGATACTAACGGGATTAGCTGGATTCTAACGGGATTAACTGGATACTAACGGGATTAGCTGGATTCTAACTAGATTCTAAGTGGATTAACTGGATACTAACGGGATTGACTGGATACTAACGGGATTAACTGGATACTAACGGGATTAGCTGGATTCTAACGGGATTAACTGGATACTAACGGGATTAGCTGGATTCTAACTAGATTCTAACTGGATTAACTGGATACTAACGGGATTAACTGGATACTAACGGGATTAGATGGATTCTAACTAGATTCTAACTGAATTAACTGGATACTAACGGGATTAGCTGGATTCTAACGGGATTAACTGGATACTAACGGGATTAGCTGGATTCTAACTAGATTCTAAGTGGATTAACTGGATACTAACGGGATTAACTGGATACTAACGGGATTAGCTGGATTCTAACGGGATTAACTGGATACTAACGGGATTAACTGGATACTAACGGGATTAGCTGGATTCTAACTAGATTCTAAGTGGATTAACTGGATACTAACGGGATTAACTGGATACTAACGGGATTAGCTGGATTCTAACTAGATTCTAAGTGGATTAACTGGATACTAACGGGATTAACTGGATACTAACGGGATTAGCTGGATTCTAACGGGATTAACTGGATACTAACGGGATTAGCTGGATTCTAACGGGATTAACTGGATACTAACGGGATTAGCTGGATTCTAACGGGATTAACTGGATACTAACGGGATTAGCTGGATACTAACGGGATTAACTGGATACTAACGGGATTAGCTGGATTCTAACGGGATAAACTGGATACTAACGGGATTAGCTGGATTCTAACTAGATTCTAACTGGACTAACTGGATACTAACGGGATTAACTGGATACTAACGGGATTAGCTGGATTCTAACTAGATTCTAAGTGGATTAACTGGATACTAACGGGATTAACTGGATACTAACAGGATTAACTGGATACTAACGGGATTAGCTGGATTCTAACGGGATTAACTGGATACTAACGGGATTAGCTGGATTCTAACTAGATTCTAACTGGATTAACTGGATACTAACGGGATTAACTGGATACTAACGGGATTAGCTGGATTCTAACGGGATTAACTGGATACTAACGGGATTAACTGGATACTAACGGGATTAGCTGGATTCTAACTAGATTCTAAGTGGATTAACTGGATACTAACGGGATTAACTGGATACTAACGGGATTAGCTGGATTCTAACTAGATTCTAAGTGGATTAACTGGATACTAACGGGATTAACTGGATACTAACGGGATTAACTGGATACTAACGGGATTAGCTGGATTCTAACGGGATTAACTGGATACTAACGGGATTAGCTGGATTCTAACTAGATTCTAACTGGATTAACTGGATACTAACGGGATTAACTGGATACTAACGGGATTAGATGGATTCTAACTAGATTCTAACTGAATTAACTGGATACTAACGGGATTAGCTGGATTCTAACGGGATTAACTGGATACTAACGGGATTAGCTGGATTCTAACTAGATTCTAAGTGGATTAACTGGATACTAACGGGATTAACTGGATACTAACGGGATTAGCTGGATTCTAACGGGATTAACTGGATACTAACGGGATTAACTGGATACTAACGGGATTAGCTGGATTCTAACTAGATTCTAAGTGGATTAACTGGAAACTAACGGGATTAACTGGATACTAACGGGATTAGCTGGATTCTAACTAGATTCTAAGTGGATTAACTGGATACTAACGGGATTAACTGGATACTAACGGGATTAGCTGGATTCTAACGGGATTAACTGGATACTAACGGGATTAGCTGGATTCTAACGGGATTAACTGGATACTAACGGGATTAGCTGGATTCTAACGGGATTAACTGGATACTAACGGGATTAGCTGGATACTAACGGGATTAACTGGATACTAACGGGATTAGCTGGATTCTAACGGGATAAACTGGATACTAACGGGATTAGCTGGATTCTAACTAGATTCTAACTGGACTAACTGGATACTAACGGGATTAACTGGATACTAACGGGATTAGCTGGATTCTAACTAGATTCTAAGTGGATTAACTGGATACTAACGGGATTAACTGGATACTAACAGGATTAACTGGATACTAACGGGATTAGCTGGATTCTAACGGGATTAACTGGATACTAACGGGATTAGCTGGATTCTAACTAGATTCTAACTGGATTAACTGGATACTAACGGGATTAACTGGATACTAACGGGATTAGCTGGATTCTAAGTGGATTAACTGGATACTAACGGGATTAACTGGATACTAACGGGATTAGCTGGATTCTAACTAGATTCTAAGTGGATTAACTGGATACTAACGGGATTAACTGGATACTAACGGGATTAGCTGGATTCTAACTAGATTCTAAGTGGATTAACTGGATACTAACGGGATTAACTGGATACTAACGGGATTAACTGGATACTAACGGGATTAGATGGATTCTAACGGGATTAACTGGATACTAACGGGATTAGCTGGATTCTAACGGGATTAACTGGATACTAACGGGATTAGCTGGATTCTAACGGGATTAACTGGATACTAACGGGATTAGCTGGATACTAACGGGATTAACTGGATACTAACGGGATTAGCTGGATTCTAACGGGATAAACTGGATACTAACGGGATTAGCTGGATTCTAACTAGATTCTAACTGGACTAACTGGATACTAACGGGATTAACTGGATACTAACGGGATTAGCTGGATTCTAACTAGATTCTAAGTGGATTAACTGGATACTAACGGGATTAACTGGATACTAACAGGATTAACTGGATTCTAACGGGATTAACTGGATACTAACGGGATTAGCTGGATTCTAACTAGATTCTAAGTGGATTAACTGGATACTAACGGGATTAACTGGATACTAACAGGATTAACTGGATTCTAACGGGATTAACTGGATACTAACGGGATTAGCTGGATTCTAACTAGATTCTAAGTGGATTAACTGGATACTAACGGGATTAACTGGATACTAACGGGATTAGCTGGATTCTAACGGGATTAACTGGATACTAACGGGATTAGCTGGATTCTAACTAGATTCTAAGTGGATTAACCGGATACTAACGGGATTAACTGGATACTAACGGGATTAGCTGGATTCTAACGGGATTAACTGGATACTAACGGGATTAGCTGGATTCTAACTAGATTCTAAGTGGATTGACCGGATACTAACGGGATTAACTGGATACTAACGGGATTAGCTGGATTCTAACGGGATTAACTGGATACTAACGGGATTAGCTGGATTCTAACTAGATTCTAAGTGGATTAACCGGATACTAACGGGATTAACTGGATACTAACGGGATTAGCTGGATTCTAACTAGATTCTAAGTGGATTAACCGGATACTAACGGGATTAACTGGATACTAACGGGATTAACTGGATACTAACGGGATTAGCTGGATTCTAACGGGATTAACTGGATACTAACGGGATTAGCTGGATTCTAACTAGATTCTAAGTGGATTAACTGGATACTAACGGGATTAACTGGATACTAACTAGATTCTAACTGGACTAACTGAATTGTCAGTAGATAAAGCCAATACTAACTGGGTTAACTGGATTCTAATTATATTCCAAATCGATTCTAAGTGAATTTTAACTGAATAAAGTGTATTCTAACTGGTTTAGGATGAATAGGATTGAATTGAACTGACTCGGTAAAAGTGTCCTCAGGACCATGTTTTCTGTTGCCGCTTTATAAATAAAGCTGAATTGAAATGAAATCTTTTTTTTCTGACCTGAGCGTCCATCCCTCTGGATGTCCACATGATACCAGTTTCCATCGTTGACTTTATTCTGGGTGGCCTTCACCTTGATGGTTCCTGAGCCCATGTCCAACAGCAGGTACAGGTTACCGTCCAACAGCTCCACTGCAAAGAAATCCACCTGAAGACGAGAAGCACAGGTTTGAAGACTCCAAACAAGCACTGCTTCATGTTCTCAGGCCAGGAGACATTTCTGGACCAAGTTCTGGACTAACCTTGGTGTTCTTCTGGCTGCGAGCGGTGTCTTTACGCTCCTGTGGTTTGCCGTGTGTGAACAGGATGAGGCCATTGGGTTCGATGGTGCGAAAATCAAAGGAGATAGATCCCATCCGCTTGGTGTTCCATTTGGGGAGGCTGATATAGGCCTCAGGGGTCTCGAAAGAAATGGGGTCCAAGGTGGCCACATTCTCACACTTATAGGACACTTCCCCCTGGATCTTCATCTTTGAGTCCAGGACTCGAGCCATTCTGGACAACTCAAGCCGGATGTCATTGTTTTTGTACACTACCTGGAAGGAGATTGGATGTCTGATTAGAAAGAAATAAAGATTTACATGCATTGTTTTGCTGTGCAACTTGTCAGGTGAAGACACGAAAGATATAAAGCTGAAGACTCAGCTCTTCAAGGAGAACTTCTGCACGTTAACTCTTACATTTGTCAGAGGAGTTGGAGAACTTCCCAGCCCAGTTTGTTGCAACAAATATTGCGATTTTCATTCTTTGTATTTTAACATAGGTAATATTGTGGGGGGTCGGGGGACTAACAAAATAGCCTGTTATACTATACTACATGTCAACACCTGCATCCGCCTGGACTTCAGCCATCCACCAGCACCTTCCTATGATGCTCCGACTGTTTGATTTCCTGCTTGTGTTGTTCTCACTCTCACATGTAAGTCGCTTTGGATAAAAATAGAATAGAATAGAATAGATGTTGCTGTTTTCCATCAGAGATTCAGGTGCAATCCCGCTTCCCACCATGTGGTGGCAGTAATGCTTCAGTTAGCTGTTTAACAAACCCCACAAAGCAGAAGACAACACGCTGCTAGCCTGGAGCCCCTATTTTTTTTTGCAAACAACACACTTCACAATCATTCATGGGGAGCCAAGGGTGTCCTTTCACACCCCTATGTCCTAGTTTCTGCTGGGGTGGATGGGGGGATAGGGAGGGCGGGGGGGGGGGGGGGGGGGGTGAGGGCTGTCCTGTAGACACTGGGTCTGGGCGGACTTGGCAGGACGGAGGTGCTGCAGGCCCTGGGGGTGCTGGGTCTACTGCATGTTGGGGGTGGTGGTGGGATGCTGGGGGTAAGCGGAGGGTGAGGGGTTGGCTCGGGGTCGTGGAGGGGTGGGGGGGGGAGTTAGGGTGAAGGGATTTAGGTAAGCAGGCGGGTGATGGCTACTACCGGGTCTCCTGCAGGTTTAATCGGGGGACACCTGGACAGGTAACCGGTCCAACGCAGTGCAGATTCACATTATTAAATATGTTCATGGCAGGATGCTAAATTATAACATAACTGGCCAATAATCTGTCAATTCAGTTTGTCAACGATTCACATGTTCATGAAGTTTAATATTTTCTTTTATATCAGGAAATGAAAAAATAGCTCATTTTTATTTTTGCATTGTATTTAATAAATATTTTTACTTTTGATTATTTGAAAATATTTTAAATAAAACAGAAATTATTAATCGAGATCATTTTCTTTATGTCATATTTGCTGTAAATTTGAACTTTTTTTCCTTTACACATCTATATAAATTATTATCCATTTTCCAACAAAAATGTTTTAAAAGCTGAGTTAATAAAAGATCATTTAAATTGATCCACATCTGTATGTAAATATATTAAAACCATATTTAGTACATTTGAATGAAGCAAAGCTTCTTTGCTTTAAGATGATTATTCTCAACATCTTTCACAAACAGGACAACAATCCTCATTTTTCAGATCAATATTTATCTTGTTGCACGTTTAATATTTAATTCCACCATCTTTCACCATGTTTAATAAACATGATGATTTTGTTTTTCGGAGTATTATAACAGCTTTTAAATGATCTTTATTTACAATGTCTTATTTAACACCTTCATAGATCATCAGATGACTGACAGGTGAGGACAGCCAATCAGGAATTGATTTGTTGGAACATGGAATGTGGTTGGTGCAGTCGGCCTCCATCTTTCCTCCACCTCCATCCTGGAAGAGAAGCAGTGTCTGAGCAGGTGCCCTGTTGCCAATGGAAGAGAAACGAGGGAGCACGATTGTTTATCGCCATAACCGGAACGTCGTCAGAGCAACGGAGGATGCAGCACTGTAGGGGGTGGAGGAGAAGGAGGGCGGAGGGTGGGGGGGGGTGCTCAAGTGGAAAATTGAAACCTTTTTTCTCCTACTGTCTGGACAGAGAAACAAACACACCTTCTCCGCCGAGGATTTCTCTGTTTCCATGTCAGCCTCTCTCCCTCCCTTGCAGCTATGGCCGAGTGGGCGGAGTCACAGCGGGATTATCTATAATCCAGATCATGTGACAGTAGATTGTTGTTTTCTGACATTTATTTACCTCCTCCACCTGCCATTCCTCCTGCAGCTGGATGGATGGATGGATGGATGAGTGGATGGATGGATGGATGGGTGGATGGATGGATGGACGGATGGGTGGATGGATGGATGGACGGATGGATGAGTGGGTGGATGGATGGATGGATGAGTGGATGGATGGATGGATGGATGGATGGATGGATGAGTGGGTGGATGGATGGACGGATGGATGAGTGGATGGATGGATGGATGGATGAGTGGATGGACGGATGGATGGATGAGTGGATGGATGGATGGATGGGTGGATGGATGGATGGACGGATGGATGAGTGGGTGGATGGATGGATGGATGAGTGGATGGATGGATGGATGGATGGATGAGTGGGTGGATGGATGGATGGATGAGTGGGTGGATGGATGGACGGATGGATGAGTGGATGGATGGATGGATGGATGAGTGGATGGACGGATGGATGGATGAGTGGATGGATGGATGGACGGATGGATGGATGGATGAGTGGATGGATGGATGGATGAGTGGATGGATGAGTGGATGGATGGATGGACGGATGGATGGACGGATGGATGGATGGATGGATGGATGGATGGATGGATGAGTGGATGGATGGATGGATGAGTGGATGGATGGATGGATGGATGGATGAGTGGATGGATGGATGGATGGATGAGTGGATGGATGGATGGATGGATGAGTGGATGGATGGATGGATGGATGAGTGGATGGATGGATGGATGGATGAGTGGATGGATGGATGGATGGATGAGTGGATGGATGGATGGATGGAAGACTTAACTATCTGATTTACCTAAACTGCATCATTTTTACCAAATGAAAATAACTAAACACACATTCCATGTTATACACCTTTTTCTTTAAATTTCCTGTTCCTTATCGTGTCAGTGTGTGTGTGTGTGTGTGTCAGTGTGTGTGTGTGTGTGTGTGTGTGTCAGTGTGTGTGTGTGTGTGTGTGTGTGTCAGTGTGTGTCAGTGTGTGTGTGTGTGTGTGTGTCAGTGTGTGTGTGTGTGTGTGTGTGTCAGTGTGTGTGTGTGTGTGTCAGTGTGTGTGTGTGTGTGTGTGTGTCAGTGTGTGTGTGTGTCAGGTTGACGAGTCACTTTCTGGTCTCTGCCACGCCTGAACAATGAGAGCGGAAGGCCTCTGAGTGTGTGCAGGTTTGGTTTATCAGCATGCTGCAGACGCAGACTGCAGGTTAACACCAAATCCTTACATCAACACACACACACACACACACACACACACACACAACCGGACAGACACTGTGTGAAAGCCAAAATGTTTGACAATGGTCGGATGAAAGAAATCCATCACTGCATTATCTCCTTCAGCAGACTCCTCCGACACACATCAGCACACACACACACACACACACACACACACACACACACACACACACACACACACACGATCATCACACACCCGCACGGTGTTATCGGTGTGTGTGTAAACCAGCGCTGTAACACTGGGCTGAAATAACCTTTCTAACATCTGATGTCATCACTCCTCATGGACTGGCTGCACGGCGGGCGTGCACGGCGGGCGTGCACGGCGGGCGTGCACGGCCACACCTCAGTCTGGTAGTTTTACTGGTCACATGGTTCTGACATGAGACGTCACAGCGCTGCAGTGTCGCTCTTCTCCACATGGGGGCAGAATTTCCTTTTAAACATCCTTTCTACTTCCTGCTAACCAGCCAATCAGAGAGCAGCATGCAGACCTGGGACCAGAAGCCGGTTCTGATGAACGGAACAGAACTGGATCTTTCACAGTCGTCTGATTATGTTAAACACAGAACGTCTCTGCTGGTTCGGGTTCTGGATCTGGTTCTGGTTCTGGTCCTGCAAGGTTTAGGTGACCCGTTGGAGGCTTCAGGTTTCTCTCCAGACTCCAACTAAAGACATAAAGTCATGTTTTTCCAGCAGGAAGCATCGTCTTCTTCTCTGGAAGGTTTTACTGGAACTTCACCAGTTCAGACCAATCAATAAGCGTATTGATCGCCTGCTGGAAGTAATCACCTCCGCTCCGACTGGAACTCTTTGTCTGGCTCAGAAGAAGCTGCTGCAAGACGACGTCGTCGGATCAGTCGTTGCTCGTCGTTGCTCGTCGTTGCTCGTCGTTTAACAAAAGGTTGTTTCAGGCAGAGAAGGAAACAAAAAATAAAAACAACAACAGCCTCCTGCACGGCAGCACCAGAACTCGCCGCAGCCATCATGAGGATCCTCGTGGTGTTTTCCTCACATGTACGGAGAGAACCTGAGGCCTCCATCCTGGGAACCTGGTCCAGCATCCAGGTGCAACAGCTCCATGGGGGGGGGGGGGGGGGGGGGGGGGGGTTAATGACAACCAATTACAGCAATTATGTGTTGTGGTTGGCCATTACGCGGCGTGTCGGCCTCCTTTGTCGGCGCTGGCTGTGAAAGGCAGAGTAATCACGGCCAGCCAGCCGAAGGAGCTACCAAGGGCAACCGGTACCCGGCGCCATGGCAACAAAACATTTATCCATAATGCTGCTCGCTGGATGGCGAGGACGAGAGGGTTGGCAGCAGGGAAATTAGGCGTAATGGTGGGGAGGGGGGGGATAGAGGTTTAGGGGGGGAGGGGGGTTTCAGACCAAATGTGGCGGTGTGTGAAAAATGATGCATGAAGATGAAAACAACCAACCACCGGTAGACCGCCATCCCATAATTTAACCCAAACTTCAAGTCATTTCCTGCCGTGAACGTGGAGCAGTGGGCGGAGCAGGAAGTAGGCCGTGCCACTTCCTCCGTCTCCCTGCAGGACCATGATGAGTGTGTATGAGCGTGCACGCGAGTGTGCATGAAAGCCCCACTGTCAGTGTGCACGTGACTGGTTGCTGGGATATGACATCATCAGCTACTGTTTCAGGTTTCTGCCGTCGTCACGGTGAACAGAAACATAAAAGCTTCGTCTCGGAGAATTCCCTTCAGACAAACGGAGGAAAAGCCCAACGCGTACGGAACGCGGAGAACGAGTACGGAACGCGGAGAACGAGTACGGAACGCGGAGAACGCGTACGGAACGCGGAGAACGAGTACGGAACGCGGAGAACGCGTACGGAACGCGGAGAACGCGTACGGATCGCGGAGAACGCGTACGGAACGCGGAGAACGCGTACGGAACGCGGAGAACGAGTACGGAACGCGGAGAACGCGTACGGAACGCGGAGAACGCGTACGGAACGCGGAGAACGAGTACGGATCGCGGAGAACGCGTACGGAACGCGGAGAACGAGTACGGAACGCGGAGAACGAGTACGGAACGCGGAGAACGAGTACGGAACGCGGAGAACGAGTACGGAACGCGGAGAACGAGTACGGATCGCGGAGAACGAGTACGGAACGCGGAGAACGCGTACGGAACGCGGAGAACGAGTACGGAACGCGGAGAACGCGTACGGAACGCGGAGAACGAGTACGGAACGCGGAGAACGCGTACGGAACGCGGAGAACGCGTACGGAACGCGGAGAACGAGTACGGAACGCGGAGAACGAGTACGGAACGCGGAGAACGCGTACGGAACGCGGAGAACGCGTACGGAACGCGGAGAACGAGTACGGAACGCGGAGAACGCGTACGGAACGCGGAGAACGCGTACGGATCGCGGAGAACGCGTACGGAACGCGGAGAACGCGTACGGAACGCGGAGAACGAGTACGGAACGCGGAGAACGAGTACGGAACGCGGAGAACGAGTACGGAACGCGGAGAACGCGTACGGAACGCGGAGAACGAGTACGGATCGCGGAGAACGCGTACGGAACGCGGAGAACGAGTACGGAACGCGGAGAACGCGTACGGAACGCGGAGAACGAGTACGGAACGCGGAGAACGAGTACGGAACGCGGAGAACGCGTACGGAACGCGGAGAACGAGTACGGAACGCGGAGAACGAGTACGGAACGCGGAGAACGAGTACGGAACGCGGAGAACGAGTACGGAACGCGGAGAACGCGTACGGAACGCGGAGAACGAGTACGGAACGCGGAGAACGAGTACGGAACGCGGAGAACGAGTACGGAACACGTATGGAACGCGGCTCAGAATGGCCGACGGGAAGCAGGACCAGGATCACACAAAAATATGTTTTCCGAAAATGACAGAAATAATTCAACTTTATAAACCTGGAAGAGATGAAAATTATGTTTTATTCTCTGAAATTAAAAATACAAATATTTTGAAATTCATTTTTTCCATTTAACTTTATTCAAATAAACATCTTCATTTATAACACCTTACATTTATTAACAATTTGATATGGAATATATGTTTCATTTTTACATTAATTTACTTTATATGAACAATATTTTTTGTGTTTTTATTTGTAATAAAAAATAGTTCAATTTTCGTGTAATTTATTAGAATGTGTTTATGACATAGTATTCCTTATAGAATAAATAAATATATCTAAACATCAACTCATTGTTTTGTTAATGATCAACATTTAAATATACTTACATTTAATTCCAGCTGGAAATATCCATTGTTATTCTAAAATATTATTCAGGAAATAAATTTTACATTTATTTTTGCTGAATGAAGTTTACAAAACTGTATTAACAATAAATTTATTCTATCTGGAGTAAAAGTAAGTAAAATAATTCTGTCGAAATCATTTTTTCTAAATTTCTAAACATGTTTCATTTTTTTATTCTTGACTCTAATCTGGAACAAATAAAGCTTTTTTTTTTTTTTTAAATTTAACTTTCAGATAAATTTAGAAGTTTATCCAAAATAAATCTGTCTGGAACAAATTCAAAATAATAATTTAATTATTAATAATATTAATGACAAACACTGAGGAGACTTTTCACGTTAAAGACTGTTGCAGCTACTTTTAATAGTTTTCTTATTCTACTAGATTTTATTTCCCCCCTCCCTGAGCAGCAGCACTATTGTGGTGGTAAGAGGGGGGGTTATAAGTCCTCAAGATCCCAGTAGCTATGTTTATGGGGGCGTTATGCAGCTGGTAAGGTCCCCCATGGCTGGGCATGGGATGAGTTCGGCGAGGCCATGGAGAAAGACTTTCGGACGGCTACGAGGAGATTCTGGTCCACCATCCGGCGGCTCAGGAGGGGAAGCAGTGCTCCATCAACACTGTGTACAGTGGAGGTGGGGAGCTGCTGACCTCAACTCGGGACGTTGTGGGTCGGTGGAAGGAATACTTCGAAGACCTCCTCAATCCTACCAACACGTCTTCCGATGAGGAAGCAGAGCTGGTGGACTCAGGGGTGGACTCTCCTATCTCTGGGGCTGAAGTCGCTGAGGTGGTCAAAAAGCTCCTTGGCGGCAAGGCCCCGGGGTGGATGAGATCCGCCCGGAGTTCCTTAAGGCTCTGGATGCTGTGGGGCTGTCCTGGCTGACACGCCTCTGCAGCATCGCGTGGACATCGGGGGCAGTACCGCTGGACTGGCAGACTGAGGTGGTGGTCCCCATTTTTAAGAAGGGGGACCGGAGGGTGTGTTCCAATTACAGGGGAATCACACTCCTCAGCCTCCCTGGGAAGGTCTATTCAGGGGTCCTGGAGAGGAGGGTCCGCCGGATAGTCGAATCCCGGATTGAGGAGGAGCAGTGTGGTTTTCATCCTGGTCGCGGAACAGTGGACCAGCTCTATACCCTCTTTGGGGTCCTGGAGGGGGCATGGGAGTTTGTCCAACCAGTCTACATGTGTTTTGTGGACCTGGAGAAGGCATTCGATCGTGTCCCCCAGGGGCTCCTGTGGGGGGTACTCCGGGAGTATGGGGTACCGGATCCCCTTGTGCAAGCTGTCCGGTCCCTGTACGACAGGTGTCAGAGCTTGGTCCATATTGCCGGTAGTAAGTCGGATCCGTTTCCGGTGAGGGTTGGACTCCGCCAAGGCTGCCCTTTATCACCGATTCTGTTCATAACTTATATGGACAGAATTTCTAGGTGCAGCCGAGGTGTTGAGGGGATCCGACTTGGTGGCCTCAGGATTGGGTCCCTGCTTTTTGTGGATGACGTGGTCCTGTTGGCTTCATCTGGTCGTGATCTCCAGCTCTCACTTGAGCGATTCGCGGCCGAGTGTGAAGCGGCTGGGATGAGAATCAGCACCTCAAAATCTGAGACCATGGTCCTCAGCCGGAATAGGGTGGATTGTCCTCTCCGGGTCGGGGGTCAGGTCCTGCCTCAAGTGGAGGAGTTTAAATATCTCGGGGTCTTGTTCACGAGTGAGGGAAGGATGGAGCGCGAGATCGACAGACGGATCGGTGCGGCGTCTGCAGTAATGCGGACTCTGCGCCGGTCTGTCGTGGTGAAGAAGGAGCTGAGCCAGAAGGCGAAGCTCTCCATTTACCAGTCGATCTACGTTCCTACCCTCACCTATGGTCATGAGCTGTGGGTCGTGACCGAAAGAAGGAGATCTCGTATACAGGCGGCTGAAATGGGTTTCCTCCGCAGGGTGGCCGGGCTCTCCCTTAGAGATAGGGTGAGGAGCTCGGTCATCCGGGAGGAGATCAGAGTAGAACCGCTGCTCCTCCGCATCGAGAGGAACCAGTTGAGGTGGCTCGGGCATCTGGTCAGGATGCCTCCTGGACCTCCCTGGTGAGGTGTTCCAGGCACGTCCCTCTGGGAGGAGACCCCGGGGAAGACCCAGGACACGCTGGAGGGATTATATCTCTCAGCTGGCCTGCGAACGCCTCGGGATCCCTCCGCAGAGTTGGCAAATGTGGCTGGGGAGAGGGAAGTCTGGGCTTCCCTGCTTAGGCTGCTGCCCCCGCGACCCGACCCCGGATAAGCGGCAGAAGATGGATGAATTTTATTTCATATTTTTCAACATCTCAATGATATTTTCTCTTTATATTTTACTGTTTAGTGCTTCTTCTGCTTCTTTTATTGTTTTATGAAGAATATTTTAAATAGTTTTTTGCAAGAAATGTGACGTACAAACTAGTTAAGTCAAATGTTTGTATAAAGTTGTTTTTGTGAATTTAAAAGAAGAAAATTTGATGAAGGATTTCCATTTATTCCTGTGTCATAAAATTCTTAAGAATGTGATGTTTGTGTCGTCAATCATCTAAAAAGACAAAAATTATGAATCCATGTTTCTCATGCCGCTCATGCAGGTTTACATGCTTCCAACTCTAAAAGTGCATTCACATCTAGATAGTCCCCTAGACCTGGTCCGATCAGGGACTCGGTTCACTCGGGGATCGGACAGTCCCTAGACCTGGTCCGATCAGGGACTCGGTTCACTCGGGGATCGGACAGTCCCTAGACCTGGTCCGATCAGGGACTCGGTTCACTCGGGGATCGGACAGTCCCTAGACCTGGTCCGATCAGGGACTCGGTTCACTCGGGGATCGGACAGTCCCTAGACCTGGTCCGATCAGGGACTCGGTTCACTCGGGGATCGGACAGTCCCTAGACCTGGTCCGATCAGGGACTCGGTTCACTCGGGGATCGGACAGTCCCTAGACCTGGTCCGATCAGGGACTCGGTTCACTCGGGGATCGGACAGTCCCTAGACCTGGTCCGATCAGGGACTGACTCTGACGCTGCTTCTTTGAACCGAATGAGACTTTGTTTACTTGTTCACACAATCCTCCAAACCAAGCAGCTTTCTCAGCAAACAGACGGAATGAACTCAAAAACTGCCGTGAACGTTCCCTAGCACACCGAGCTGAAATAAACGGCTCAGTAACAGTTTGGATGAGGAAATTCATGGATCTGAACCAGGTCTGCTGGAGCATCTAAAACCTGCAATGATTCAAAACGGGTTTTCTGTATCTGAGGAAAGTTTTATTCCCAAACCTTCATCCTGCACACGCAGTCTTCACCACGGGTCAGAACTGTATTAAGAGTATCCGCGGAGGATGTCATAATGAGTTTCATACATCCCTGCACGCGTGTGTCATGTTTTCTATAAAACCTTAACAGACACGACTCTTCCTGACCTCTTTCAAACAGCCCATGAAGTTGTTGCTGACTGGAGATCCGGGCAGGTCGGCTGTGCTGGGGCTTCCACCCACATAAAAGAAGTCGTCTGAGCCCAGCATGGTGTAGTCCTCCTGGGTGTAGCCAGTGGTTGTCAGGATCCCATCCACCGATATCGTCACCTGATGAAGATGAAGGAAAAGAGAAGATGGTGAGATTACATTTTAGATTAAAGCTCAGTCAGGGTTTTGGGAATTCCAAATAAACTGAGAAAATGTGACAACTTGGAAGCCATCAGCAGACATTCAAACCATTTGATCTCTTCATGAAAAATTTGAGCTGATTGTGAATCTGAAACACTGTACTTCCAGGGTGATATTTAGCATTGTTAGCAGCTGTTAGCATGTGTAAAAAGTAGCTTTACGTGATGTTTAGCAATGTTAGCAGCTGTTAGCATGTGTAAAAAGTAGCTTTACGCAATGTTTAGCAATGTTAGCAGCTGTTAGCATGTGTGAAATTATTTCTAGGGTGATGTTTAGCAATGTTAGCAGCTGTTAGCATGTGTGAAATTATTTCTAGGGTGATGTTTAGCAATGTTAGCAGCTGTTAGCATGTGTAAAAAGTAGCTTTACGCAATGTTTAGCAATGTTAGCAGCTGTTAGCATGTGTTAAAGTATTTCCATTGTGATGTTTAGCATTGTTACCAGCTGTTAGTATGTGTGAAATTATTTCTAGGGTGATGTTTAGCAATGTTAGCAGCTGTTAGCATGTGTGAAATTATTTCTAGGGTGATGTTTAGCAATGTTAGCAGCTGTTAGCATGTGTATAAGTTTTTCCAGGGTGATGTTTAGCATTGTTAGAAGCCGTTAGCATGTGTTAAATTATTTCCAGGATAATGTTTAGCAATGTTAGCATCTTTTCTTCTGTCAGTAAATGTCTGGGAAGAGAGGCGACCAGTTGCTGGGGTTTTCGGTTAGTATTGTTCTGGTCTGAAGCTGGATTCCAGCTGCTCGACAGTCATAGATCTTTGTTGCTGCATTCTACCTCATGATACTCCAGATGTTTCGCATTGGTATTGTAAGATGTGGTTTAGCATGGTCCTGCTGAAATCTGCAAGATCTTCCCTGAAAGAGGCGTTGGCTGAACGGGAGCAAATGTTGTGCTGCACAAAGATTCCTTCTAATTCTCTGTCTCTGGATGATATTCCACAGAGCATCAACATGCATATGGGGGTTTCAGGATGAACTGTGTTTGCAGACAGTGATTTCTGGTATTCCTCCCTTCAAATTCTCCTCCAGTTGGTTACCCTAACCCTGTTGGAGCGTTTCACAGATGCGTTGCTGCCATCAGATCCACAATCTGCTCATATTTTCCATCAGATGATAAAATGTCTCATCTGCTTTTCTTGTACTGGGAAAAATACGACCTGTTGACATTTATGGAACTTGTGAAGTATGATCTAAACTAGGTGAGTTTCTGTTTGTTTTTTATTAAAGTGTCTCTATGATGCACATTTCAGTCTAATTTATTTTAATATGCAAGTCCGAAAGGACAAGAAATATCATTTTCCACAAACCCCTTCATTCATCTTCTATTGATCCTCTCAGATCAGATCAGCTAGAAACAAGCCAAAAGAGAAAGCTCCGCCTCCTGCCCTGCAGACTGTGTCTGATTGGTCAACTGCTAGGAGTAGTTATACTGAGCAGTGAAGGTGGGCGTGGCTTTCTTCTCATGAACGTAAAAAACTTGGGAAGATGACCAATCACTGAGTCCCTCCCCCGGGACGTTACTAAAATGTTGAAGTAGAAAAAACTCTCTAAAATCAATCGTTTCCGTTGCCATGGAAACCGAACACAGACAGTGCTGGAAAACTCCAACATGCGTTTAGAGGATAAAAAAAACTGATGAGTTTTCATCACTATAACACTGTAGAAATCTAGAAAAAGCATCATAGAGCCGCTTTAACAAAGGAACAGAAGGTAACGTGCAGAAGAGACAAGCCACTCTGCAGGGCGGGAAACAGCGCTTCTGGCAGGTTACGCCAGAAATCCTGCTAAAGTGTCAGAAAAATGCCAATAAAGGTTAGAAAACATCAAGACATTTCCCTGTCTCTGTGTGTGTGTGTGTGTGTGTGTGTGTGTGAGAGAGAGACATGCAGTGGTCGGCATGGCTGGAAAGACGCCACACATTGACCGTTTAAATAGATTTTAATTACATAAAACTCCTGTAGGTGGAAAAACCAAGAAGAAGAAGGAGGAGGACAACCAGAAGGTGAAGAAGAACGGTGCGTTCCATTTGAACCGGGATATTTTGTTCAGCTTCATGACAACCTCGGAGGGAAAACTTTCTCCAGCGAGGCGTAAAGTTAGCTGTACGAGTCAGCGGTGGAACAGAGCCGACTTCCCAGCTCCGAGTCACCTGGAACGCACCGGAAGGAGCAGAGGAAGAGGAGACCACTGCAAGCCGAGCGGGAGGAGGGGTCTGTACCAGGCAGTGCAGCTTGTTGAACAGCTTGGGTCCGATGCCTGGTGGCTTCATCACGGGGGGGGGGGGGGGGGGGGGGGGTGGCGACACGTCAGATCACATGACTCAGCTCAAACATGAAACACATGTGGATGGACGCATTGACAAAGGCAAAATCCTGACATGATGCATGAAGCTGATTCCATTTCCTACAAAAACATTTATGTCAAATAAGGAAAAAAAATTAAATGAAATTAAATCAAAATTAATGAAAATGAGATGAAATGAAAAATACTTTATTATTCCCCAAAGGGAAATATTGCAGTATATAATAATAATAACTAGAGGAGGTCTTGTTCCGGAGGCTGATGGCTGCTGGCAGGAATGATCTTCTGTATCTTTCAGTCTTACATCGGACCTGAAGAAGCCTCTCACTGAACACACTTTGTTGTTTCATCACTGTGTTGTGGAGAGGGTGTGAAGAATCCTCCATCATCTTCATCAGCTTGTGCAGCATTCTTCTTTGGACAATCAGCTCCAGCGGCTCCAGAGTTACTCCAAGCACAGAAGCAGCTTTCTGGATCAGTTTGTTGATTCTCTTCAAGTCTCTGGTTCTGATGCTACTACCCCAGCAGATGCTGCAAAGCTGACTGCACTCTCCACAACAGACTTCTAGAAGATATGCAACATCTTGGTGCAGACGTTAAACCATCTCAGCTTCCTTAAGAAGTACAGTCTGCTCTGACCTTTCTTGTAGATGTAGTCAGTGTTGCATTTCCAGTCCAGTTTGTTGTCCAGCTGAACTCCAAGATACTTGTATTCCTCCACCACCTCCACCTCCTCTCCCAGGATGGAAACAGTGCTTTGTTTATTCTTCTTCCTCCTGAAGTCAACAATCATCTCTTTTGTTTTGCTGCTATTTAATATGAGATGATTGTCACCGCACCATTTAACAAACTGACTGACCAGTTCTCTGTACTCTGCTTCTTGTCCATCCCTGATACACCCCACAACTGCAGAGTCATCAGAGTATTTCTGCAGATGACAGGACTCAGAGTTGTACTGGAAGTCTGAGGTGTACAGAGTGAAGAGGAATGGCCAGAGTACAGTTCCTTGTGGTGCACCAGTGCTGCTGACCTCCATCTCAGACACAACCTTTCAGTCTCACAAACTGGGGTCTGTTTGTGAGGTAGTCATAGATCCAGGTGGTTGTGGAGGTATCCACCTGGAATTTATGGAGCTTCTCACATAACAAAGCAGGCTGAATGGTATTAAAAGCACTGAGAAATGAAAGAACATGACCCTCAGAGTGCTGCCTGAATGGTCCAGATGAGAGTGTGCTCTCTGGAGCAGGTATATGATGGCATCTTCAACCCCAAGTCCATTACGATATGCAGACTGGAATGGGTCCTGAAAGGTGTTTACTTGCTTGTTGAGGTGAGCCAGTAAGAGTCTCTCCAGGACTTTCATGATGTGAGATGTCAGGGCAACTGGTCTGTAGTCACTTGGTTCAGCTGGTTGTGTTTTTTTAGGCACTGGAACAAGGCAGGAGGTTTTCCACAGCACTGGGACTCTATTTAGTCTCAGACTGGTGTTGAAAAGGTGCTGGAGAATCGGACATAGTTGTTCTGAGCAGGTCTTGAGAACTCTGGGACTGACACCATCTGGACCTGCAGCCTTGTTCTGGTTCAGTTTCTCAAGTTGCTTCTTAACCTGATTGCAGGAGACAAACAAGGTGGAGGTCTCAGGATGTCCTGATGTGGAGGGAGATGAAGCTGTGTTCTGGTCCATGACTGAGCTGCAGGGTGACAGATTGGAGGCGTGACAGGAAAGCAGTGGGCTTATGGAGGGTGTGTGGTCTGTTGGGCTGGAGGTAGGGGGTGAACTGAACCTGTTGAAGAATATGTTCAGCTCATTAGCTCTGTCCAGACCTCCATCAGGCTGGTCCCCCTTTAACTTGAAGCCGGTGATCTTCTTCATTCCAGACCACACATCCCTCAGGTTATTCTGCTGGAGCTGACTTTCTAACTTCTTCCTGTAGTCCTCCTTGCACTTCTTAGTTTGGGTTTTAAGTTGTTTTTGTGTTGCCCTCAATAACTCCCTGTCTCCATCCCTGAAGGCTTTCTTTTTGATGTTCAGCAGCTTTTTCAGCTCACTGGTGATCCAGGGTTTGTTATTGGGGAAGCACCTCACTGTTCTTGTTGGGACGATGCTGTCCACACAGAAGTTTATGTCATCTGTCACACACTCAGTCATGGCGTTGATGTCGTCTCCATGAGGTTCACAGAGGACGTTCCAGTCTGTAGCCTCAAAGCCTCCTCTAAGAGCATCTTCAGCTTCAGCAGACCAGATTTTGATAGTCTTTGTGATGACTGGTTGCTGCTGAACGATGGGCTTGTAGGTGGAGGTGAGAAGAACCAGATTATGGTCAGATCTTCCTAAAGGAGGCAGGGCAGAACAACTGGATCCATTATTCATATTTGCATAAAATAAGTCCAACATCTTATTTTCTCTGGTGGAGCAGCTGACAAACTGCTGGAATGTTGGTAGAGTTGCAGAGAGGGAGACGTTGTTGAAGTCTCCGGAGATCGCCATGAATGAGTTTGGATGCTGTGTTTGTAGCCGAGCAACGACGGAGCTGATGACATCACAGGCTGTGTCTGGTGCGGTACCAGGTATTATATAAACCGCTACCAGAATAACACAGGTAAACTCTCTGGGTAAATAATATGGACGGAAGCTCACAGCTAACAGTTCCGTGTCCCTTGTGCATATCTTCTCCTTGACTGTAACATGTCCAGGATGACACCAACGCTGGTTAACCAGCACTGCAATTCCACCACCCTTTAGCTTTCCGCTGTGTTGTCTACTGCGGTCTGCACGGACCGTTTTAAAGCCCGGTACAGACACATTACAGTCAGGGATGTGTTCATGCAGCCATGTCTCGGTGAAGCACATAATACTGCACTCTCTGTATTCTTTCTGAGACCTTGTTAGCATCTCCAGCTTGTCCGTTTTGTTAGCTAGCGATCTCATGTTACCCATGACGACGGTCGGGAGAAATGGTTTAAATCTCTTTCTCCTCTGTCTGACTCCCGCTCTGCATCCTCTTCTCTTTCTTTTCAACTCCATCGGGATTTGATGTGTTGTTTCGCTGATAATCCTGATTTGGGAGAGGTTAATCAGTTGATCCCGATTGTAAACAAGTCTTTCGTTGCCATGGAGACTCATCATAACAAGCCTTGAAAGAGTCAAAAATATATAGAAAAATCTTCTTTGCAGCACACCCTCCGAACCAGCATGAAATCCTCAGGAAAAAAGACCTAATTTGAGGTAATATCTTTGTGAGAAGAGTTTGTACTTTAAAAAAAATCTAGATAGCAAGTCAGAGCTGCCAACAGACGGAGCAATCTAGAATATCAAATAAAGAGGATCTTTGTGCAGCCAGCATGACTCAGCAGTTCTGTCCGCCTTTTTTAGAGTGCCAATGCTCCAAGTCTCCCGCTTCCAGAGCTGCTGGACGTCTCCAGAAGTTACTGAATGAGCCGTATTTTCACATTCTCCATGCTTCCCTTCAGGAACATCATCAGACAGCAGGTAGAAACGTTTCTATGCAGATGATCCTCAGATCTACCTGCATGGAACCAATCAGGTTGTCCTGATTTCCTCCTGTTAGACTCACTGAGGGAGGAAGAGGAGGATGGGAGGAAGAGGACAGTGGGAGGAAGAGGAGGATGGGAGGAAGAGGACAGTGGGAGGAAGAGGAGGATGGGAGGAAGAGGACAGTAGGAGGAAAAGGAGGATGGGAGGAAGAGGACAGTAGGAGGAAGAGGAGGATGGGAGGAAGAGGACAGTAGGAGGAAGAGGAGGATGGGAGGAAGAGGACAGTAGGAGGAAGAGGAGGATGGGAGGAAGAGGACAGTGGGAGGAAGAGGAGGATGGGAGGAAGAGGACAGTAGGAGGAAAAGGAGGATGGGAGGAAGAGGACAGTAGGAGGAAGAGGAGGATGGGAGGAAGAGGACAGTGGGAGGAAGAGGAGGATGGGAGGAAGAGGACAGTGGGAGGAAGAGGAGGATGGGAGGAAGAGGACAGTAGGAGGAAGAGGAGGATGGGAGGAAGAGGACAGTAGGAGGAAGAGGAGGATGGGAGGAAGAGGACAGTGGGAGGAAGAGGAGGATGGTAGGAAGAGGAGGATGGGAGGAAGAGGACAGTAGGAGGAAGAGGAGGATGGGAGGAAGAGGAGGATGGTAGGAAGAGGAGGATGGGAGGAAGAGGACAGTAGGAGGAAGAGGAGGATGGGAGGAAGAGGAGGATGGGAGGAAGAGGACAGTGGGAGGAAGAGGAGGATGGGAGGAAGAGGAGGATGGGAGGAAGAGGACAGTGGGAGGAAGAGGAGGATGGGAGGAAGAGGAGGATGGGAGGAAGAGGAGGATGGGAGGAAGAGGACAGTGGGAGGAAGAGGAGGATGGGAGGAAGAGGACAGTAGGAGGAAGAGGAGGATGGGAGGAAGAGGACAGTAGGAGGAAGAGGAGGATGGGAGGAAGAGGACAGTGGGAGGAAGACCCACCTGTCCAGGTGATGCTATTCTAGTTCGGGGTTGTCTAGACAACCATTAGTTATGTAACCATGGAGACGTGATGTACTGAGTCGTACCGTGCTCCTCTTCCTCCATGTATAAATCTGTGACATCATCAGCATGTTCCTCCTCTTCCTGCAGGACTTTCAGAATAAAAGCTGCTGAACATGTTGATCTGTCTTTCCTGTCCTCTCCACCCCGACCGCTCCTCCCTGACCCGGTCCTGATGGCCGCTCCTCCCTGACCCGGTCCTGATGGCCGCTCCTCCCTGACCCGGTCCTGATGGCCGCTCCTCCCTGACCCGGTCCTGATGGCCGCTCCTCCCTGACCCGGTCCTGATGGCCGCTCCTCCCTGACCCGGTCCTGATGGCCGCTCCTCCCTGACCCGGTCCTGATGGCCGCTCCTCCCTGACCCGGTCCTGATGGCCGCTCCTCCCTGACCCGGTCCTGATGGCCGCTCCTCCCTGACCCGGTCCTGATGGCCGCTCCTCCCTGACCCGGTCCTGATGGCCGCTCCTCCCTGACCCGGTCCTGATGACCGCTCCTCCCTGACCCGGTCCTGATGGCCGCTCCTCCCTGACCCGGTCCTGATGACCGCTCCTCCCTGACCCGGTCCTGATGACCGCTCCTCCCTGACCCGGTCCTGATGACCGCTCCTCCCTGACCCGGTCCTGATGGCCGCTCCTCCCTGACCCGGTCCTGATGGCCGCTCCTCCCTGACCCGGTCCTGATGACCGCTCCTCCCTGACCCGGTCCTGATGGCCGCTCCTCCCTGACCCGGTCCTGATGGCCGCTCCTCCCTGACCCGGTCCTGATGACCGCTCCTCCCTGACCCGGTCCTGATGGCCGCTCCTCCCTGACCCGGTCCTGATGACCGCTCCTCCCTGACCCGGTCCTGATGGCCGCTCCTCCCTGACCCGGTCCTGATGGCCGCTCCTCCCTGACCCGGTCCTGATGACCGCTCCTCCCTGACCCGGTCCTGATGGCCGCTCCTCCCTGACCCGGTCCTGATGGCCGCTCCTCCCTGACCCGGTCCTGATGGCCGCTCCTCCCTGACCCGGTCCTGATGGCCGCTCCTCCCTGACCCGGTCCTGATGACCGCTCCTCCCTGACCCGGTCCTGATGGCCGCTCCTCCCTGACCCGGTCCTGATGGCCGCTCCTCCCTGACCCGGTCCTGATGGCCGCTCCTCCCTGACCCGGTCCTGATGGCCGCTCCTCCCTGACCCGGTCCTGATGGCCGCTCCTCCCTGACCCGGTCCTGATGGCCGCTCCTCCCTGACCCGGTCCTGATGGCCGCTCCTCCCTGACCCGGTCCTGATGGCCGCTCCTCCCTGACCCGGTCCTGATGACCGCTCCTCCCTGACCCGGTCCTGATGGCCGCTCCTCCCTGACCCGGTCCTGATGGCCGCTCCTCCCTGACCCGGTCCTGATGGCCGCTCCTCCCTGACCCGGTCCTGATGGCCGCTCCTCCCTGACCCGGTCCTGATGGCCGCTCCTCCCTGACCCGGTCCTGATGACCGCTCCTCCCTGACCCGGTCCTGATGGCCGCTCCTCCCTGACCCGGTCCTGATGACCGCTCCTCCCTGACCCGGTCCTGATGACCGCTCCTCCCTGACCCGGTCCTGATGGCCGCTCCTCCCTGACCCGGTCCTGATGGCCGCTCCTCCCTGACCCGGTCCTGATGGCCGCTCCTCCCTGACCCGGTCCTGATGGCCGCTCCTCCCTGACCCGGTCCTGATGGCCGCTCCTCCCTGACCCGGTCCTGATGACCGCTCCTCCCTGACCCGGTCCTGATGGCCGCTCCTCCCTGACCCGGTCCTGATGACCGCTCCTCCCTGACCCGGTCCTGATGGCCGCTCCTCCCTGACCCGGTCCTGATGGCCGCTCCTCCCTGACCCGGTCCTGATGACCGCTCCTCCCTGACCCGGTCCTGATGACCGCTCCTCCCTGACCCGGTCCTGATGGCCGCTCCTCCCTGACCCGGTCCTGATGACCGCTCCTCCCTGACCCGGTCCTGATGGCCGCTCCTCCCTGACCCGGTCCTGATGACCGCTCCTCCCTGACCCGGTCCTGATGACCGCTCCTCCCTGACCCGGTCCTGATGACCGCTCCTCCCTGACCCGGTCCTGATGGCCGCTCCTCCCTGACCCGGTCCTGATGGCCGCTCCTCCCTGACCCGGTCCTGATGGCCGCTCCTCCCTGACCCGGTCCTGATGGCCGCTCCTCCCTGACCCGGTCCTGATGGCCGCTCCTCCCTGACCCGGTCCTGATGGCCGCTCCTCCCTGACCCGGTCCTGATGGCCGCTCCTCCCTGACCCGGTCCTGATGGCCGCTCCTCCCTGACCCGGTCCTGATGGCCGCTCCTCCCTGACCCGGTCCTGATGGCCGCTCCTCCCTGACCCGGTCCTGATGGCCGCTCCTCCCTGACCCGGTCCTGATGGCCGCTCCTCCCTGACCCGGTCCTGATGGCCGCTCCTCCCTGACCCGGTCCTGATGGCCGCTCCTCCCTGACCCGGTCCTGATGGCCGCTCCTCCCTGACCCGGTCCTGATGGCCGCTCCTCCCTGACCCGGTCCTGATGGCCGCTCCTCCCTGACCCGGTCCTGATGGCCGCTCCTCCCTGACCCGGTCCTGATGGCCGCTCCTCCCTGACCCGGTCCTGATGGCCGCTCCTCCCTGACCCGGTCCTGATGGCCGCTCCTCCCTGACCCGGTCCTGATGGCCGCTCCTCCCTGACCCGGTCCTGATGGCCGCTCCTCCCTGACCCGGTCCTGATGGCCGCTCCTCCCTGACCCGGTCCTGATGGAGGTTTTCTTCCCACTGTCGCCTCCTGCAGGATGAAGAACTGGATCCAGGATGCGACCAGCTGGTTTTGATCAGGTCTGAAGTGAAGCGACCTCTCTCTGAAGTCCCGACACGATGCTGTTCTGACAAAACTGAACTGAATTTGACTTTTTTCTATTTCTTTCTAAGTTTGGCCGTTTCAGGCTTCCATACATCACATCAGCAAAAGCAGGTTCTGTTTTCGAGTCACCTGGATGACCAGTCACCTGACACACCTGTCGGACTTACCTGCCGGAGGTTGCGTGTGACTTTGACGTCGTGCCAGGAGTTGTCGTTGAACTTGCCGTTGACAGGCTCCACGATGGCTTCGAAGGCTCCGGAGCCGAGGTTGATGACGAGGGAGACGGCGCCGTCCTTCAGCGCCAGGTTGACGTAGTCGGCGGACTTCCCGGTGTGGAGGATGAGGCCGTTCCGCTGCCACGTCTTGAAGGACAGCGTGATCTCGTCGCTGCTGCTCTGGATGGGGTTCTGGGAGAGGTCGTAGCAGAAGTACTCGGATCCTCGGAAGGTGGCCACGTTCTCTTCTCTGGCTGTGGCGGGAACAGACCAAGGTCAGTTTACAGTAAAAAACCCAATGCTTTGCTTCCACCCTGCAGGAAGGCTGAGGCCAAAGCAACTCCTGCTCACATCTCTCACATTAGAGTCCCATTAAACCCATTTTATCCTGCATCTCTGGACTTCTGGATTCTAATCCTTTTTCTATTTTAAATTCTATTTTATATTTACAGTATTATTATCTTAGTTTTATTCAGCCCTTTCCTGTGTGTTCCCTTTGCACCGTGAATTTACCCGCTGTGCGACAAATAAACGTATGTTGAAGCTTGAATCTTAATATCAAAATTCAGAGAATTAGAAGGAATCTCTGTATGCATGGGGCAAGGCTGATGCTGGTGATCCGTTGGTCAAAAATGCAAACTGAAACAGAAAAACATCTGGAGGAAGAAAAAGGAAGAAGTTACAGCTAATCAGGATAATTATCAGAGCGGTCAGCATCATGGGTGGTCATAAAAGCCCACCTTAGAGAGGTAGAGTCTCTCGGACATAAAAGAGCACCTTAGAGAGGTAGAGCCTCTCGGACATAAAAGAGCACCTTAGAGAGGTAGAGCCTCTCGAACATAAAAGAGCACCTTAGAGAGGTAGAGCCTCTCGGACATAAAAGGGAACCTTAGAGAGGTAGAGCCTCTCGGACATAAAAGAGCACCTTAGAGAGGTAGAGCCTCTCGGACATAAAAGAGCACCTTAGAGAGGTAGAGCCTCTCGGACATAAAAGGGAACCTTAGAGAGGTAGAGCCTCTCGGACATAAAAGAGCACCTTAGAGAGGTAGAGCCTCTCGGACATAAAAGGGAACCTTAGAGAGGTAGAGCCTCTCGGCCATAAAAGAGCACCTTAGAGAGGTAGAGTCTCTCGGACATAAAAGAGCACCTTAGAGAGGTAGAGCCTCTCGGACATAAAAGAGCACCTTAGAGAGGTAGAGCCTCTCGGACATAAAAGAGCACCTTAGAGAGGTAGAGCCTCTCGGACATAAAAGGGAACCTTAGAGAGGTAGAGCCTCTCGGCCATAAAAGAGCACCTTAGAGAGGTAGAGTCTCTCGGACATAAAAGAGCACCTTAGAGAGGTAGAGCCTCTCGGCCATAAAAGAGCACCTTAGAGAGGTAGAGCCTCTGGGACATAAAAGAGCACCTTAGAGAGGTAGAGCCTCTCGGACATAAAAGAGCACCTTAGAGAGGTAGAGTCTCTCGGACATAAAAGCCCACCTTAGAGAGGTAGAGCCTCTCGGACATAAAAGAGCACCTTAGAGAGGTAGAGCCTCTCGGACATAAAAGAGCACCTTAGAGAGGTAGAGTCTCTCGGACATAAAAGCCCACCTTAGAGAGGTAGAGCCTCTCGGACATAAAAGAGCACCTTAGAGAGGTAGAGCCTCTCGGACATAAAAGAGCACCTTAGAGAGGTAGAGTCTCTCGGACATAAAAGCCCACCTTAGAGAGGTAGAGCCTCTCGGACATAAAAGCCCACCTTAGAGAGGTAGAGCCTCTCGGACATAAAAGAGCACCTTAGAGAGGTAGAGCCTCTGGGACATAAAAGAGCACCTTAGAGAGGTAGAGTCTCTCGGACATAAAAGAGCACCTTAGAGAGGTAGAGTCTCTCGGACATAAAAGAGCACCTTAGAGAGGTAGAGCCTCTCGGACATAAAAGAGCACCTTAGAGAGGTAGAGCCTCTGGGACATAAAAGCCCACCTTAGAGAGGTAGAGCCTCTCGGACATAAAAGAGCACCTTAGAGAGGTAGAGTCTCTCGGACATAAAAGAGCACCTTAGAGAGGTAGAGCCTCTCGGACATAAAAGAGCACCTTAGAGAGGTAGAGTCTCTCGGACATAAAAGCCCACCTTAGAGAGGTAGAGCCTCTCGGACATAAAAGAGCACCTTAGAGAGGTAGAGCCTCTGGGACATAAAAGAGCACCTTAGAGAGGTAGAGTCTCTCGGACATAAAAGAGCACCTTAGAGAGGTAGAGCCTCTCGGCCATAAAAGAGCACCTTAGAGAGGTAGAGCCTCTGGGACATAAAAGAGCACCTTAGAGAGGTAAAGTCTCTCGGACATAAAAGCCCACCTTAGAGAGGTAGAGCCTCTCGGACATAAAAGGGGGGGGGGGGTAAAAGAAAGGGATAAAGAGAAAAAGAAAGAAGCTCAGTGTATCAGGAAATGTCCCTCAGCAGTCTAAACCTATAGCAGCATAACTAAGGGATGCTAACCATCCCTAGCTATAGGACTTATCAAAAAGATAAGTCTTCAGCCTAGTCTTAAAGGTGGGGAGGGTGTCTGCTTCCCTAACACTAACTGGGAGCTTATTCCATAAGAGAGGGGCCTGATAACCAAAGGCTCTGCCTCCTGCTCGGCTCTTTGAGACTCTAGGAACCACAAGTAAGCCTGCAGTCTGCGAACGAAGTACTCTGCTTGGTATATAAGGAACTATGAGGTCTTTGATATATAGTGGTGCCTGGTTGTGGAGGGCTTTATATGTAAGGAGAAGGATTTTAAATTCTATTCTAGATTCAACAGGCAGCCAATGAAGAGAGGCTAAAACTGGAGAAATATGATCTCTCCTGCTGGTTCTGGTCAGGACTCTGGCTGCAGAATTCTGGATCAGCTGAAGGCTTTTCAGGGCATATTTAGGACAGCCCAGTAATAGAGAGTTACAGTAATCTAGTCTCGAAGTAACAAAAGCATGAACCAGTTTTTCTGCATCACTCTGAGACAGAATGTCCCTAATTTTGGCTTTATTACGTAAATGAAAGAAGGCTGTTTTAGTAACCTGCTTAATATGTGGGCCAAAGGACAGGTCAGGGTCAAATATTACTCCAAGGTTTCTCACTGTAGCACTGGAAGCTAAAGTAATGCCATCCAGGTTCATTACAAAACCGGAAAATTTAGCTCTGAGTTTTTCAGATCCAACGAGAATTACTTCAGTCTTATCTGAGCTTAAGAGGAGAAAATTTCTAGACATCCAAGTCTTTATGTCTATGAGCCTATTGGGCTGATTTGTTTCATCTGGTTTAAAGGATAAGTATATCTGAGTATCATCTGCATAACAATGAAAGTTTATTCCATGCTGTCTAATAATTTTGCCTAAAGGGAGCATATATAGCGTGAAGAGTATTGGTCCAAGTACAGAACCTTGAGGAACTCCATGACTTTTGGGAGGAGGACTTGTCATTTACATGAACAAACTGAAGTCTATCAGATAAATATGATTTAAACCAGCTTAACGCTGTACCTGTAATTCCAATCACCTGTTCTAGTCTCTGTAACAGAATGTTATGATCGACTGTATCAAATGCAGCACTAAGATCAAGCAAGATAAGTACGGACACAAGTCCTTTGTCTGAGGCCATAAGAAGGTCATTAGTAACTTTCACCAATGCTGTCTCAGTGCTATGATGAGCTCTAAATCCTGACTGAAACTCCTCGCATAAATTATTTCTGCTCAGGTGGGCATGTAGCTGAGCTGAAACTATTTTCTCCAGAATTTTGGACATAAACGGGAGATTAGATATAGGTCTATAATTTGCTATCACCTCTGGATCCAGAGATTGCTTTTTAAGTAAAGGCATGATTACAGCAGTTTTAAATGATTGTGGTACATATCCTGTCACTAAAGACATATTGATAAGATTTAGTAGTGATGTATTAATTAAAGGGAAAATGTCCTTAAAGAGGCTCGTTGGGAGAGGGTCTAAGATACAGGTGGATGGTTTAGATGAAGCTATTATTTTAGTTAATTCAGAGGGTTGGACAGGACAGAAACTATTTAGACACAAGTCAGATCCTGGTTCTAAGGATGCTTCGGAGACCACAACAGGCTCAACATTATAGGTAGAAGGAAGAATATTGTGAATTTGATCTCTAATAGTATCAATTTTATTCCTGAAAAAATACATGAAATCATCACAGCTAAGTGAGAAAGGAATACATGGCTCCACAGCGCTCCGGCTCCTAGTAAGCCCGGCTGCAGTGCTGAAAAGAAACCGAGGGTTGTTTTTGTTTTCCTCTATCAATGATGAATAATAAGCTGTTCTTGCCGTACGTAAGGCTTTTTTGTATACAATTAAACTTTCTTTCCAGGTTAAGTGAGACTCCTCTAGTCCTGATGAACGCCATCTGTTTTCCAAACGCCTTGACGCCTGTTTTAGAGCTCGAAGCTGGGAATTAAACCAGGGAGCCTTCATAATCTTACCTAATTTCTTCTTCTTTAGGGAAGCAACATTATCCAAGGTTGTACGCATTGAAGCTGTTACAGTATCAGCATGTTGATCAATCTGAGCAGGAGTAAGGCTTAAAGGGGGACTCTCAGTCATGCTAACACATGGTAGAGGGGAAAAAATTTATTCAATTGATTGTTTAAATTTTGTAATATTATTGTCTGATAAACATCTAATATAGTAGAATTTATTTTTGGTCAGTGAGTAATCAAATAAAGTGAATTCAAAGGTTAATAAGAAGTGATCGGACAAGACAGGGTTTTGAGGAAATACTTTGAGCTTATCAGTCTCAATACCAGATGTTAGAACAAGATCAAGAGTGTGACCATGAGAGTGAGTGGCTCCATGGACATTTTGTGAAAACCCAGTTGAGTTTAGAATAGAACTAAAGGAAATGTTTAAACTATCATTTTCATGGTCAACATGAATATTAAAATCACCTAGTACAATGACTTTATCAGTAGTCAGCACTAACTCAGACAAGAGATCAGAGAATTCGGTCAGAAACTCGGAGTAAGGTCCAGGTGGGCGATACACTAATGCTAAAAGGAGCGGTTTCTCTCAATTCCATTTTGGATGAGATAAATTTAATGTCAGGAATTCAAAGGATTTATAGTTAGTTTTGTGCTTAGGATTAATTAAAAGTTCTGACTTAAAGACAGCTGCAACACCTCCTCCTCTGCCTGTAGTTCTAGGAATGTGAAAGTTTAAATAGTTAGCTGGCGTAGCTTCATTAATACTAACATAATCCTCTTGCTGTAACCAGGTTTCCGTAAGACAGAATAAATCAATGTGGTGATCACCTATCAAGTCATTGACTAATAAAGACTTATTTGGGACGGATCTAATATTCAGTAGGCCACACTTTATTGTCTTATTTTCAGATTTTATTAGATCCATTGTTTTTATTTTTATGAGGTTTTCACGATTAACCCCAGAAGTGTTTTTGTGTTGTTTAATTCTTACTGCTGGGGAGTTGTATAAGGTCGGAATGGGGTTTTGGGTGGGCGGCGGCAGGTGGGAAGCTGCAGAAAAGTGTGTAGGACTACAATTCTGCCTCCTGGTCCCAACCCTGAGTTGTCAATTTAGCTGACTAATAAAAGAGTCAAAGAGACCAAAGCTCATTTAAAATGTTCTGAGTGGAAACCTGGATGAAGATGTGGAATAGTTTGTGGACAGCATGGACGGCGTGTCCTGCAGACTAAAGAGGAGCAAAAAATGTTCCTTTGTGTTTATTAAACTGAAACTGTGAAAATCCAGTGACGATTCCAGTAAAATGAGGCCCAAATAAAGTGAACGCCTGGAGAAATGCAGTGCATGTGCATCACATGACAACATTAAAGAGCTAATCTTGCAGTGAAATTGGTTGTTGGGTTACACTGCGCCACAGCGGCTGGAATTGTGATCAGACAGAGGGAAGCAAAGCTGCAGAGACGGACTGTATTTATGAGCTTGGTAGAAGAGGAAGAGCCGAAGGATAACACAGAAAAATGGTCCAGTCAGGAGTTGTTATCTCTAACATCATCTTCAATTAACTGGCCGTCTCTTAAGCAGAAACACCGGCGTCTGCTGCCGAGCTGCAGGATCTGCAGGATCTGCAGGATCTGCAAGATCTGCAGGATCTGCAGGAACTACAGGATCTGCAGGATCTACAGGATCTACAGGATCTGCTGCAGGATCTGCAGGATCTGCAGGATCTGCTGCAGGATCTGCAGGATCTGCAGGACCTACAGGATCTACAGGATCTGCAGGATCTGCTGCAGGATCTGCAGGATCTACAGGATCTGCAGGATCTGCTGCAGGATCTGCAGGATCTACAGGATCTGCAGGATCTACAGGATCTGCAGGATCTGCTGCAGGATCTGCAGGATCTACAGGATCTGCAGGATCTGCTGCAGGATCTACAGGATCTGCTGCAGGATCTGCTGCAGGATCTACAGGATCTGCAGGATCTGCTGCAGGATCTACAGGATCTGCTGCAGGATCTGCTGCAGGATCTACAGGATCTGCAGGATCTGCTGCAGGATCTACAGGATCTGCTGCAGGATCTGGATCTGCTGCAGGATCTACAGGATCTGCAGGATCTGCTGCAGGATCTACAGGATCTGCAGGAACTACAGGATCTGCAGGATCTGCTGCAGGATCTACAGGATCTGCAGGATCTACAGGATCTGCAGGATCTGCTGCAGGATCTACAGGATCTGCAGGATCTGCAGGAACTACAGGATCTGCAGGATCTACAGGATCTACAGGATCTGCTGCAGGATCTACAGGATCTGCTGCAGGATCTACAGGATCTGCTGCAGGATCTACAGGATCTGCTGCAGGATCTGCAGGATCTACAGGATCTGCAGGATCTGCTGCAGGATCTACAGGATCTGCTGCAGGATCTACAGGATCTACAGGATCTGCTGCAGGATCTACAGGATCTGCAGGATCTACAGGATCTACAGGATCTGCTGCAGGATCTACAGGATCTGCAGGATCTGCTGCAGGATCTACAGGATCTGCAGGATCTACAGGATCTGCAGGATCTACAGGATCTGCTGCGGGATCTGCAGGAGGATCTACAGGATCTGCAGGATCTACAGGATCTGCTGCAGGATCTGCTGCAGGATCTACAGGATCTGCAGGATCTGCTGCAGGATCTACAGGATCTGCAGGATCTACAGGATCTGCAGGATCTGCTGCAGGATCTACAGGATCTGCAGGATCTGCTGCAGGATCTACAGGATCTGCAGGATCTACAGGATCTGCAGGATCTGCTGCAGGATCTACAGGATCTGCTGCAGGATCTACAGGATCTGCTGCAGGATCTACAGGATCTGCAGGATCTGCTGCAGGATCTACAGGATCTGCTGCAGGATCTACAGGATCTGCAGGATCTACAGGATCTGCAGGATCTACAGGATCTGCTGCAGGATCTACAGGATCTACAGGATCTGCAGGATCTACAGGATCTGCTGCAGGATCTGCTGCAGGATCTACAGGATCTGCTACAGGATCTACAGGATCTGCTGCAGGATCTACAGGATCTGCTGCAGGATCTACAGGATCTGCAGGATCTGCTGCAGGATCTACAGGATCTGCAGGATCTACAGGATCTGCTGCAGGATCTACAGGATCTGCTGCAGGATCTACAGGATCTGCAGGATCTGCTGCAGGATCTACAGGATCTGCAGGATCTACAGGATCTACAGGATCTGCTGCAGGATCTACAGGATCTGCTGCAGGATCTACAGGATCTACAGGATCTGCAGGATCTACAGGATCTGCTGCAGGATCTACAGGATCTGCAGGATCTGCAGGATCTACAGGATCTACAGGATCTGCAGGATCTGCTGCAGGATCTACAGGATCTGCTGCAGGATCTACAGGATCTACAGGATCTGCAGGATCTACAGGATCTGCTGCAGGATCTACAGGATCTGCAGGATCTGCAGGATCTACAGGATCTACAGGATCTGCTGCAGGATCTACAGAAACTGCAGGATCTACAGGATCTACAGGATCTGCAGGATCTGCTGCAGGATCTACAGGATCTGCTGCAGGATCTACAGGATCTACAGGATCTGCAGGATCTACAGGATCTACAGGATCTGCAGGATCTACAGGATCTACAGGATCTGCTGCAGGATCTACAGGATCTGCAGGATCTACAGGATCTACAGGATCTACAGGATCTGCAGGATCTACAGGATCTACAGGATCTGCTGCAGGATCTACAGGATCTGCAGGATCTACAGGATCTGCAGGATCTACAGGATCTACAGGATCTGCTGCAGGATCTACAGGATCTGCTGCAGGATCTACAGGATCTGCAGGATCTACAGGATCTGCTGCAGGATCTACAGGATCTGCAGGATCTGCTGCAGGATCTACAGGATCTGCAGGATCTACAGGATCTGCTGCAGGATCTACAGGATCTGCTGCAGGATCTACAGGATCTGCAGGATCTGCTGCAGGATCTACAGGATCTGCTGCAGGATCTACAGGATCTGCAGGATCTGCTGCAGGATCTACAGGATCTGCAGGATCTACAGGATCTACAGGATCTGCAGGATCTACAGGATCTACAGGATCTACAGGATCTGCTGCAGGATCTACAGGATCTGCTGCAGGATCTACAGGATCTGCAGGATCTACAGGATCTACAGGATCTGCTGCAGGATCTACAGGATCTGCTGCAGGATCTGCTGCAGGATCTACAGGATCTGCAGGATCTACAGGATCTGCAGGATCTACAGGATCTACAGGATCTGCTGCAGGATCTACAGGATCTGCAGGATCTGCTGCAGGATCTACAGGATCTACAGGATCTGCTGCAGGATCTGCAGGATCTACAGGATCTGCAGGATCTACAGGATCTGCTGCAGGATCTACAGGATCTGCAGGATCTACAGGATCTACAGGATCTGCTGCAGGATCTACAGGATCTGCAGGATCTGCTGCAGGATCTACAGGATCTACAGGATCTGCAGGATCTGCAGGATCTACAGGATCTACAGGATCTGCTGCAGGATCTACAGGATCTGCAGGATCTGCAGGATCTGCTGCAGGATCTACAGGATCTACAGGATCTACAGGATCTGCTGCAGGATCTACAGGATCTGCAGGATCTGCAGGATCTGCTGCAGGATCTACAGGATCTGCAGGATCTGCAGGATCTACAGGATCTACAGGATCTGCTGCAGGATCTACAGGATCTACAGGATCTGCTGCAGGATCTACAGGATCTGCTGCAGGATCTACAGGATCTGCAGGATCTACAGGATCTGCTGCAGGATCTACAGGATCTACAGGATCTGCTGCAGGATCTACAGGATCTGCTGCAGGATCTACAGGATCTACAGGATCTACAGGATCTGCTGCAGGATCTACAGGATCTGCTGCAGGATCTGCTGCAGGATCTACAGGATCTGCTGCAGGATC
Organism: Telmatherina bonti; assembly: GCF_933228915.1. NCBI lineage: Eukaryota > Metazoa > Chordata > Actinopteri > Atheriniformes > Telmatherinidae > Telmatherina > Telmatherina bonti. Next base: position 2,615,590 of record NC_136631.1, on the reverse strand, counting down.
TACAGGATCTACAGGATCTACAGGATCTGCTGCAGGATCTACAGGATCTGCTGCAGGATCTACAGGATCTGCAGGATCTACAGGATCTGCAGGATCTGCTGCAGGATCTACAGGATCTGCAGGATCTACAGGATCTGCAGGATCTGCTGCAGGATCTGCAGGATCTGCAGGATCTGCTGCAGGATCTACAGGATCTGCAGGATCTACAGGATCTACAGGATCTGCTGCAGGATCTACAGGATCTGCAGGATCTGCTGCAGGATCTACAGGATCTGCAGGATCTGCTGCAGGATCTACAGGATCTGCAGGATCTGCTGCAGGATCTACAGGATCTGCTGCAGGATCTGCTGTGAAACCCCTCCAGCCACTGCATCAGGCCAGTTTCAGGCGTCTTCCAGGGGAAGAAAATCAAATGGCGACTGCTGCAGGATCTGCTGGTGTTAATAAGCAGCTTTTACGATGTTTACGATTATTACGATGCTGAAAGCACAAAGCCACATATTGCTATTCCACTTCTAGTTCTCCTGTTTCTGTCACAAGTTTTTCCATCTAAGTCCACCTGCAGCTTCGACTCGACCTCCACAAACGATCTATCAAACTTTGCATGAACGGATTTCTTTGTCCTTCTGACATGAGTGCAACCCGCAGCTGCTGCGGCTCCGCAAGGCCGTCACCTCCACACATCGTTTAAACAGCTCACAAAAGATGAAACTTTACCATCTGAAGGATCTCTCCAGATTTTTCTGCTTTTTACACAATCCCAGGTTACGATTTAGGAAACCTTCTCCACTGCAGCACAGTGAGCCTCGACGTAGTTCCAGCCCTCCCCTCCGACACAGCTCCGTCTTCCAAACGTAGCAGGGGTTTCTAACTCACCACAATTTACAGCCTGGTTACAGAAACAGCACAAAGACTCGTAAATCTTCTTTAAGAATGCGCTTTCTGGTTTTTATTTTCCATTTTTAGAGTTCCAACATGGTTCTTGTGCAGTAGGGGGAACATCCCTACTCTTTCCATCTCCAGCCCACTGTGAGGAAGACTGCATCCTCATCAGTGTACGACACAGCAGCGAGTCCTTCTGCCGAGCTACAATAACAACTCTCCTGCTTTTCTGCGTGAGGATACAACATCATGAAGAGCCACATAAACCTGAATATTTCTGCTTTATGGATGTGAACATCCGCTGGAAGTGAAATTCAGAACCAGAAAGGTATCCGTGGCCATTTAGCTGAAGTATGGAATAGTAATGAAGCAGGAATGACAAGAACTTCTTTATGAGGACGAGGAGGGGAGACTGTTATCACCCCGTAATGGTTTTAACGGCGTCCGTAAGATGGTCTGTTTGGAGCGTTCATGTGATGGATGAGTGTGGAGGAGTCATGCGAGGGGTCATCCATAAAAATGTCAGCAGAGGAGACGCGATGACCACAGTAAATATCTCCTCCATCTGGAGGATGCACTGAATCTGTGCTGTTTCCACCATCTTTCCAGCAGCGGTTTGGTTTATTTGTGGAGCATATATATTCCTAACGTTCAGGTTAAAATCAGGGAAACAACAAAAGTAACAACTGTTTGTTTGTTACATCAGTTATTATTATTTTTTTATTATTATTATTTCTACTTCTGCTGTAATGGTATTATACAGACTGAGTACTATTATTATTACTGCACAGCTCCACTATTCTATAAGACGTACTGGGAATTATATGAGCTTTGAACTTGTGAATATACTGCATGTATTTCTCTTACCATTTTGTTGATATTGCTGTGATTATGCTATTAGAATGATTACTGTAAAGCTCCATTATAAATTATTCTTGAATGTAATATTGATATGAACTTTAAGTATCTTTTTTATCATTACTATTATTGCTTCATTATAATAAATAATGTAATACTCATGAGTTATTAAAAATAAAAATGGAATATTTATGACGTTGAAATTGTTATAATTTATCAGTGAGGGATTTAAATGATGTCATTCTTCCAACCAATTTTATATTACATTTTTTTTATCTTTTCTTTTTTATCTTTTATCTTTATGTTCAAATAAATTTTATGTGGGTAAAATCTAAAGCTCACTGACATCCTGCAGGACTACATCATGCTGACACAGTGACTACATCCTGCTAACACCGTGACTACATCCTGCTAACACCGTGACTACAACCTGCAAACAAGTTGATAACATCCTGCTAACACCGTGACAACATCCTGTTAACACTGTGACTACATCCTGGTAACACCGTGACTACATCCTCTTAACACCATGAGTACATCCTGCGAACACCGTGACTACATCCTGCTAACACCGTGACTACATCCTCTTAACACCATGAGTACATCCTGCGAACACCGTGACTACATCCTGCTAACACCGTGACTACATCCTGCTAACACCGTGACTACATCCTGCTAACACCGTGACTACATCCTGCTAACACCGTGACTACAACCTGCAAACAAGTTGATAACATCCTGCTAACACCGTGACAACATCCTGTTAACACTGTGACTACATCCTGTTAACACCGTGCCTACAACCTGCAAACAAGTTGATAACATCATGCTAACACCGTGACAAGATCCTGTTAACACTGTGACTACATCCTGCTCACACAGAGACAACATCATGTTAACACCATGACTACATCCTGCAAACAAGTTGATAACATCATGCTAACACCGTGACTACATTCTGCTAACACCGTGACTACATCCTGCTAACACCGTGACTACATGCTGCTAACACTGTGACAACATCCTGTTAACACTGTGACTACATCCTGCTAACACAGAGACAACATCATGTTAACATCGTCACTACATCCTGCAAACAAGTTGATAACATCATGCTAACACCGTGACTACATTCTGCTAACACCGTGACTACATCCTGCTAACACCGTGACTACAGCCTGCTAAAACCGTGACTACATCCTGCTAACACCGTGACTACATCCTGCTAACACCATGACTACATCCTGCTAACACTGTGACAAGATCATGCTAACACCGTGACTACAGCCTGCTAACACAGTAACAACATCCTACTTACACCGTGATTACATCCTGTTAACACCGTGACTACTTCCTGCTAACACTGTGACAAGATCATGCTAACACCGTGACTACATCCTGCTAACACCGTCACAACATCCTGTTAACACCGTGACTACATCCTGCTAACACAGTGACAACATCCTGTTAACACCGTGACTACATCCTGCTAACAAGTTGATAACATCATGCTAACACCGTGACTACATCCTGCTAAGACCGTGACTACATCCTGCTAACACCGACACAACATCCTGTTAACACCGTGACTACATCCTGCTAACAAGTTGATAACATCATGCTAACACCGTGACTACATCCTGCTAAGACCGTGACAACATCCTGCTAACACCGTGACAAAATCCTACAAACAAGTTGATAACATCATGCTAACACCGTGACTACATCCTGCTAACACAGTGACAACATCCTACTTACACCGTGACTACATCCTGCTAACACCGTGACTACATCCTGCTAACACAGTGACAACATCCTACTTACACCGTGACAAAATCCTGCTAACACCGTGACTACATCCTGCTAACACTGTGACTACATCCTGCTAACACTGTGACAACATCCTGTTAACACCTTGACAACATCCTGTTAACACCATGAGTACATCCTGCTAACACCGTGACTACATCCTGCTAACACCGTGACTACATCCTGCTAACACCGTGACATCCTGTTAACAGTGTGACAACATCCTGTTATCACCATGACTACATCCTGCTAACACTGTGACAACATCCTGTTAACACTGTGACAACATCCTGCTAACACAGTGACAATATCATGTTAACACCGTGACTACATCCTGCAAACAAGTTGATAACATCATGCTAATACCGTGACTACATCCTGCAAACACCGTGACAACATCCTGCTAACACTGTGACAAAATCCTGCCGTGTCTACATCCTGCTAACACTGTCACTACATCCTGCTATCACCGTGACAACATACTGCTAAAACTGTGACTACATCCTGCTAACACCGTGACAACATCCTGTTAACACAGTGACTACATCCTGCTAACACCGTGACTACATCCTGCTAACACCGTGACTACATCCTGCTAACACCGTGAAAACATCCTGCTAACACTGTGACTACATCCTGCTAACACCGTGACTAAATCCTCTTAACACCATGAGTACATCCTGCGAACACCGTGACTACATCCTGGTAACACCGTGACTACATCCTGCTAACACAGTGACAACATCCTACTTACACCGTGACAAAATCCTGCTAACACCGTGACTACATCCTGCTAACACTGTGACTACATCCTGCTAACACTGTGACTACATCCTGCTAACACTGTGACTACATCCTGTTAACACCTTGACAACATCCTGTTAACACCATGAGTACATCCTGCTAACACCGTGACTACATCCTGCTAACACCGTGACTACATCCTGTTAACACCGTGACTACAACCTGCAAACAAGTTGATAACATCATGCTAACACCGTGACTACATCCTGCTAACACCGTGACATCCTGTTAACAGTGTGACAACATCCTGTTATCACCATGACTACATCCTGCTAACACTGTGACAACATCCTGTTAACACTGTGACAACATCCTGCTAACACAGTGACAATATCATGTTAACACCGTGACTACATCCTGCAAACAAGTTGATAACATCATGCTAACACCGTGACTACATCCTGCAAACACCGTGACAACATCCTGCTAACACTGTGACAAAATCCTGCCGTGTCTACATCCTGCTAACACTGTCACTACATCCTGCTATCACCGTGACAACATACTGCTAAAACTGTGACTACATCCTGCTAACACCGTGACAACATCCTGTTAACACAGTGACTACATCCTGCTAACACCGTGACTACATCCTGCTAACACCGTGACTACATCCTGCTAACACCGTGAAAACATCCTGCTAACACCGTGACTACATCCTGCTAACACCGTGACTAAATCCTCTTAACACCATGAGTACATCCTGCGAACACCGTGACTACATCCTGGTAACACCGTGACTACATCCTGGTAACACCGTGACTACATCCTGCTGACACCGTGACTACATCCTGCTAACACCGTGACTACATCCTCTTAACACCATGAGTACATCCTGCGAACACCGTGACTACATCCTGCTAACACCGTGACAACATCCTCTTAACACCATGAGTACATCCTGCGAACACCGTGACTACATCCTGCTAACACCGTGACTACATCCTGCTAACACCGTGACTACATCCTGCTAACACCGTGACTACATCCTGCTAACACCGTGACTACAACCTGCAAACAAGTTGATAACATCCTGCTAACACCGTGACAACATCCTGTTAACACTGTGACTACATCCTGTTAACACCGTGCCTACAACCTGCAAACAAGTTGATAACATCATGCTAACACCGTGACAAGATCCTGTTAACACTGTGACTACATCCTGCTCACACAGAGACAACATCATGTTAACACCATGACTACATCCTGCAAACAAGTTGATAACATCATGCTAACACCGTGACTACATTCTGCTAACACCGTGACTACATCCTGCTAACACCGTGACTACATGCTGCTAACACTGTGACAACATCCTGTTAACACTGTGACTACATCCTGCTAACACAGAGACAACATCATGTTAACATCGTCACTACATCCTGCAAACAAGTTGATAACATCATGCTAACACCGTGACTACATCCTGCTAACACCGTGACTACATCCTGCTAACACCGTGACTACAACCTGCAAACAAGTTGATAACATCATGCTAACACCGTGACAAGATCCTGTTAACACTGTGACTACATCCTGCTCACACAGAGACAACATCATGTTAACACCATGACTACATCCTGCAAACAAGTTGATAACATCATGCTAAAACCGTGACTACATCCTGCTAACACCGTGACTACATCCTGCTAACACCATGACTACATCCTGCTAACACTGTGACATCATGCTAACACCGTGACTACAGCCTGCTAACACAGTAACAACATCCTACTTACACCGTGATTACATCCTGTTAACACCGTGACTACTTCCTGCTAACACTGTGACAAGATCATGCTAACACCGTGACTACATCCTGCTAACACCGTCACAACATCCTGTTAACACCGTGACTACATCCTGCTAACACAGTGACAACATCCTGTTAACACCGTGACTACATCCTGCTAACAAGTTGATAACATCATGCTAACACCGTGACTACATCCTGCTAAGACCGTGACAACATCCTGCTAACACCGACACATCCTGTTAACACCGTGACTACATCCTGCTAACAAGTTGATAACATCATGCTAACACCGTGACTACATCCTGCTAAGACCGTGACAACATCCTGCTAACACCGTGACAAAATCCTACTTACACCATGACAAAATCCTGCTAACACCGTGACTACATCCTGCTAACACTGTGACTACATCCTGCTAACACTGTGACAACATCCTGTTAACACCTTGACAACATCCTGTTAACACCATGAGTACATCCTGCTAACACCGTGACTACATCCTGCTAACACCGTGACTACATCCTGTTAACACCGTGACTACAACCTGCAAACAAGTTGATAACATCATGCTAACACCGTGACTACATCCTGCTAACACCGTGACATCCTGTTAACAGTGTGACAACATCCTGTTATCACCATGACTACATCCTGCTAACACTGTGACATCCTGTTAACACTGTGACAACATCCTGCTAACACAGTGACAATATCATGTTAACACCGTGACTACATCCTGCAAACAAGTTGATAACATCATGCTAACACCGTGACTACATCCTGCAAACACCGTGACAACATCCTGCTAACACTGTGACAAAATCCTGCCGTGTCTACATCCTGCTAACACTGTCACTACATCCTGCTATCACCGTGACAACATACTGCTAAAACTGTGACAACATCCTGCTAACACCGTGACAACATCCTGCTAACACCGTGATGATATCCTACTAACACTGTGACTACATCCTGCTAACACTGTGACTACATCCTGCCGTGACAACATCCTGCTAACACTGTGACTACATCCTGCTAACACCGTGACAACATCCTGTTAACACAGTGACTACATCCTGCTAACACCGTGACTACATCCTGCTAACACCGTGACTACATCCTGCTAACACCGTGAAAACATCCTGCTAACACCGTGACTACATCCTGCTAACACCGTGACTAAATCCTGCTTACACCGTGACTACATCCTGCAAAAACCGTAACAACATCCTGCTAACACCGTGACAACATCCTGCTAACACCGTGACTACATCCTGCAAACACCGTGACAACATCCTGCTAACACTGTGACAAAATCCTGCCGTGACTACATCCTGCTAACACTGTGACAACATCCTGCCGTGACTACATCCTGCTAACACCGTGACTACATCCTGCTAACACTGTGACAACATCCTGCTAACACTGTGACAACATCCTGCCGTGACTACATCCTGCTAACACTGTGACAACATCCTGCTAACACTGTGACTACATCATGCTAACACTGTGACTACATCCTGCTAACACTGTGACAACATCCTGCTAACACTGTGACTACATCATGCTAACACTGTGACTACATCATGCTAACACTGTGACTACATCCTGCTAACACTGTGACTACATCCTGCTAACACTGTGACTACATCCTGCTAACACCGTGACAACATCCTGCTAACACCGTGATAACATCCAGCTAACACCGTGACAACATCCTGCTAACACCGTGATAACATCCAGCTAACACCGTGACAACATCCAGCTAACACTGTGACAACATCCTGCTAACACTGTGACAAAATCCTGCCGTGTCTACATCCTGCTAACACTGTCACTACATCCTGCTATCACCGTGACAACATACTGCTAAAACTGTGACAACATCCTGCTAACACCGTGACTACATCCTGCTAACACCGTGACAACATCCTGCTAACACCGTGATGATATCCTACTAACACTGTGACTACATCCTGCTAACACTGTGACTACATCCTGCCGTGACAACATCCTGCTAACACTGTGACTACATCCTGCTAACACCGTGACAACATCCTGTTAACACAGTGACTACATCCTGCTAATACCGTGACTACATCCTGCTAACACCGTGACTACATCCTGCTAACACTGTGAAAACATCCTGCTAACACCGTGACTACATCCTGCTAACACCGTGACTAAATCCTGCTTACACCGTGACTACATCCTGCAAAAACCGTAACAACATCCTGCTAACACCGTGACAACATCCTGCTAACACCGTGACTACATCCTGCAAACACCGTGACAACATCCTGCTAACACTGTGACAAAATCCTGCCGTGACTACATCCTGCTAACACTGTGACAACATCCTGCCGTGACTACATCCTGCTAACACCGTGACTACATCCTGCTAACACTGTGACAACATCCTGCTAACACTGTGACAACATCCTGCCGTGACTACATCCTGCTAACACTGTGACAACATCCTGCTAACACTGTGACTACATCATGCTAACACTGTGACTACATCCTGCTAACACTGTGACAACATCCTGCTAACACTGTGACTACATCATGCTAACACTGTGACTACATCATGCTAACACTGTGACTACATCCTGCTAACACTGTGACTACATCCTGCTAACACTGTGACTACATCCTGCTAACACCGTGACAACATCCTGCTAACACCGTGATAACATCCAGCTAACACCGTGACAACATCCTGCTAACACCGTGATAACATCCAGCTAACACCGTGACAACATCCAGCTAACACTGTGACAACATCCTGCTAACACCATGCTAGTGCTGTAGCAACGTGATTCTATACACTATGATAGCATTATGCTTGGTGACCAATCATGATCCCCAGAAGAGAAATATTCCCTTCAGGATCAGAAAAGCTGATAGAAGATATTAATACTTTCTGTGGTGTGAAATCAGCTGACGCAGGGGTGTGGACAAGGATGGGAATCCTGTCCACTTTGAGAAATTGTGGGACAGTGCCGCAGACTAAGAGGAGAATTATCTGCTGAGCTGAATACGATTGGGATTGCTAAATCCCTCCTGCCTCTCAGAGTAGGACTGTAAATTAAAAGGGAGTGAGACACAGCACACCAGCAGCATGTCAAATGCAGCCGTTCGATCACAACTTCACAGAAAATGACTTGGGTGAAGCCAGTACAGCAGTGGACAAATCCATGGCAACCAAAAATGGCTGCTTCGTTAAATGCCTTTAAATAAACTGCTCGTGTCCTCCAAAAGGATCAAACAAATCAAAAGCGAGATGTTCACGCATCAAAGCAATCAAACGGGAAAGCAAACAGCATCATCTCAGTCATCCACTGGTTACACGTACAGTTTATGTCTCAAAAAGCGTCAAAAACGGTGGACAAATCGTCTCTAAGTGACATGGATGATGGGTGGAAGGACAGATGGATGATCGTCAATGATTCATCTAGGTGGTTCTGATGTTGCTGCATAATATGTATAAATACATAAAAGAAAAATTTATTTAAAAAGGACCAAATATAAAGTTTCTGATGTAAAAATAACCAAAATGAAGGATTGTGGTTTGTTGAACACCAGAAATACAAAGAAAGTCTGACAAACAAAAAAACTTTCGAAAACCAGAAATTCAGAAGTTCAGACGAGGCGTTCAGTTCTAGACTTAAAACTGATTAATGGTTCTGGTCTGTAAATGATGCAGGGCAGCAGCTTTATTCATACTAATCACCGTCTACAGGTTGGTTCTGCATTATGTAACAGAAACAATGACGATTTATCTAAAAATCCTCTTCAAACCAAAAAGGTTTTTCATTTTTAAATTTTGTTTCGTCCATCCATCCATCTTCTGCCGCTTTTCTGGGGTCGGGTCGCGGGGGCAGCAGCCTAAGCAGGGAAGCCCAGACTTCCCTCTCCCCAGCCACATTTACCAACTCTGCGGGGGGGGATCCCGAGGCGTTCCCAGGCCAGCCGAGAGATGTAATCCCTCCAGCGTGTCCTGGGTCTTCCCCGGGGTCTCCTCCCAGAGGGACGTGCCTGGAACACCTCACCAGGGAGGTCCAGGAGGCATCCTGACCAGATGCCCGAGCCACCTCAACTGGTTCCTCTCGATGCGGAGGAGCAGCGGCTCTACTCTGATCTCCTCCCGGATGACTGAGCTCCTCACCCTATCTCTAAGGGAGAGCCCGGCCACCCTGCGGAGGAAACCCATTTCAGCCGCCTGTATACGAGATCTCGTTCTTTCGGTCACGACCCACAGCTCATGACCATAGGTGAGGGTAGGAACGTAGATCGACTGGTAAATCGAGAGCTTCGCCTTCTGGCTCAGCTCCTTCTTCACCACGACAGACCGGCGCAGAGTCCGCATTACTGCAGACGCCGCACCGATCCGTCTGTCGATCTCGCGCTCCATCCTTCCCTCACTCGTGAACAAGACCCCGAGATATTTAAACTCCTCCACTTGAGGCAGGACCTGACTCCCGACCCGGAGAGGGCAATCCACCAGGGAATCCTGATGCCAGGTGTACATATGGACACTCTTTTGTTGGAACATGGTGTTCGTTATGGACAATCCATGACGATCACAGAAGTCCAATAACAAAACACCATTTGGGTTCAGAGGGGGGGGACCATGCCTCCCAATCACTCCCCTCCAGGTCTCACTGTCATTGCCCACGTGAGCATTGAAGTCCCCCAGCAGAACTATGGAGGTGTTACATGGGGTGGGGCCCATGTAACCCACCCCCAGGCATGGCTCCAGAGGGGGGTCCCAGTAACCTGCATCCAGGCAAGGGAACATTTATGCCCATGGTGTCGTCACCGTAAAGGTCTTTGAGTCTACCAGGGGCATGAAGCCCCCGACAACATAGCTGCTAGGATCTAAATTTTGTTTCATTTTATTAAATAACATGTAAATACAAGAATGTATTATTTTTTTATGGACTGTAACGATCATTTATTACAATTTGGTAATTTTTTTCATAGTTCATCAGGATAATTATCTATTTTTCATGCCATTTTTTCATTAATTTCTTTTTTTTTTTTTTTTTTTTTTTTAGGCAATTCTTTTGTTCCAGCGCAATCATCTGAATTTCCAGATCTGCAGCTTCTTAATGCCTATTATTATATTTTATTCACTATGATAGATTAACTAAATCAATGCATGTTAAAAGGGAGAAAACAACAAAGACTGATTCAAAAAAGAAAATTAAAATAAATTCTCAATAATAAATATTAAAGACAAATTATGTAAAATAAGAAGAAGGCTTTGAGGAGTTAAACAAAAACACTAGGAACGGTACATCAATGCATTAGTTTCAGAAAAGTTGTGTTAAAAACATAACCCATATAATAGTGAAACCTTTTTCAGTCCTCAGTTTCCTGGTCGATCGATGCACAACGTGGACTTCAGCGAAACGTGTGCGCTATGTTTAGCCGCGTTTTAGACGCTCTCGTGAGTCTGTATTAAAAAAACCATCCAGAGGAACTCTCTCCAAGCCATGTATGCCCCTCCCCCGTCTGGAAGAACTCTCTAAAAGCTGTGTATATATGTGTGTGTGTGTTTTTCCACAACCGGAACCGGAACCGGACCAGAAGGTGTTGAGATGACCCAGTGTTATGTGTGTTCACTTATATTTCACTGCTAATCAACGTAAAGAGCTGCTTCATGGCCGAGAAGGAGGAGGTGGTGGTGGAGGGGGAAGGGGTGAAGATAACCATCAGTAATTTCAGCATGCTGGTGGATTTCCATTTGTTCAGTGGCCAATGGTGCGTCGGGATGTCTGCACCAAACTGAAACGGGGAGGGGGGAGGACTGAGGCATTAGCTGAGGAGGAGGATGGAAAGGAGGGACAGCAGCCATTTAGAAATCGTTCGTACCTAGATGTAAATAAGAATAAAGTCTGAAAAAGATTCCCACAAATTAGTTTCAGCTTAAAATCCTGAAAAGTGGACGTGTGGAAACCGGAGACCCTCAGAAAACCAGACCCCTTCAGTCCGGTCCACAAGTCCAGAAAGATGTCCTGAAGGCATTTCCCCAAAGAAAGACAGGAATAATCCGGTTTGTCTTCATCTTACTGGTGTCCAGGGACTTTTAAGGACATTTACACACATTTAGGGACATTAAAGTGGAACTATTCTGTGCATTTCAGGCTAATTTATTTTTATTTCTGAGACCAGAAGGGCTGGGATTGATGGAGTTATTGTCACAAATGGCTTTATTTACTTCAGACCGACCCTCTCCGTAGGCTGTCAGATCAGCCTGCGGGCAAAACGAGTGGATTGAGACTCTTCCGCATTAAGCCCCGCCTCCCGCCACTGCACTACATCGGGAGCGCGCACCGCACCTGCTTTCACCGTCATTGTAACGTCTCATAAACAGAAGCATTAGGCTCATATGACCTCAATAAAAAAACAAACTACAATGTCGACACATAGCATACAGCCCTACATGTTGGAACCTGAATCAGAGCCTGAAAACGAAGTGGAAAACAGCAACCCACAGCAACGAATGCAGCAGGATGTCTCTCTTTGGTAAACTCACCAGCCATCGTTGGAAATAACTTTATCCCACGTTTTCCACCCACCTGATGTATTTGTACATGCCCTTGTTAACCAGTAGAAGGTAACCAATCACCCAACCTTATCCCCCGGGACGTCACAAGGATTTCCACGTAGAAAAAACTCTCTAAAACCACGCGTTTTTCGTCGCCATGGAAACTGAACGGAGAGAGTGCTGGAACTCAAACTCAAACTCAAACATGTGTTTAGGTGATAAAAAACAGTGCCGTTCACATGTCTGATGAGGATTCAACACTGTAACACTGTAGAAAGCTCAGAAAACTCCACACACCAGAATAGGAACCCTTTAAGGTAAATTTAGGGACGTTAGGGATATTTAGGGACGTTAGGGATATTTAGGGACGTTAGGGATATTTAGGGACGTTAGGGATATTTAGGGACGTTAGGGATATTTAGGGACGTTAGGGATATTTAGGAACCTTAGGGATATTTAGGAACCTTAGGGATATTTAGGGACGTTAGGGATATTTAGGAACGTTAGGGATATTTAGGGACGTTAGGGATATTTAGGAACCTTAGGGATATTTAGGGACGTTAGGGATATTTAGGAACCTTAGGGATATTTAGGGACGTTAGGGATATTTAGGGACGTTAGGGATATTTAGGGACGTTAGGGATATTTAGGAACCTTAGGGATATTTAGGAACCTTAGGGATATTTAGGGACGTTAGGGATATTTAGGGACGTTAGGGATATTTAGGAACGTTAGGGATATTTAGGGACGTTAGGGATATTTAGGAACCTTAGGGATATTTAGGAACCTTAGGGATATTTAGGGACGTTAGGGATATTTAGGAACGTTAGGGATATTTAGGGACGTTAGGGATATTTAGGGACGTTAGGGATATTTAGGGACGTTAGGGATATTTAGGAACGTTAGGGATATTTAGGGACGTTAGGGATATTTAGGGACGTTAGGGATATTTAGGAACGTTAGGGATATTTAGGGACGTTAGGGATATTTAGGGACGTTAGGGATATTTAGGAACGTTAGGGATATTTAGGAACGTTAGGGATATTTAGGAACCTTAGGGATATTTAGGAACGTTAGGGATATTTAGGGACGTTAGGGATATTTAGGAACCTTAGGGATATTTAGGGACGTTAGGGATATTTAGGGACGTTAGGGATATTTAGGAACGTTAGGGATATTTAGGGACGTTAGGGATATTTAGGAACGTTAGGGATATTTAGGAACGTTAGGGATATTTAGGGCCGTTAGGGATATTTAGGGACGTTAGGGATATTTAGGGACGTTAGGGATATTTAGGGACGTTAGGGATATTTAGGAACGTTAGGGATATTTAGGGACGTTAGGGATATTTAGGGACGTTAGGGATATTTAGGAACGTTAGGGATATTTAGGGACGTTAGGGATATTTAGGAACCTTAGGGATATTTAGGGACGTTAGGGATATTTAGGAACGTTAGGGATATTTAGGGACGTTAGGGATATTTAGGAACGTTAGGGATATTTAGGGACGTTAGGGATATTTAGGGACGTTAGGGATATTTAGGGACGTTAGGGATATTTAGGAACGTTAGGGATATTTAGGGACGTTAGGGATATTTAGGGACGTTAGGGATATTTAGGAACGTTAGGGATATTTAGGGACGTTAGGGATATTTAGGGACGTTAGGGATATTTAGGGACGTTAGGGATATTTAGGGACGTTAGGGATATTTAGGAACGTTAGGGATATTTAGGGACGTTAGGGATATTTAGGGACGTTAGGGATATTTAGGGACGTTAGGGATATTTAGGAACGTTAGGGATATTTAGGGACGTTAGGGATATTTAGGGACGTTAGGGATATTTAGGGACGTTAGGGATATTTAGGGACGTTAGGGATATTTAGGGACGTTAGGGATATTTAATCTGCACACCTTCGAATTGATTCTGTGTCAAAAATGACACGTCTGACACTGTTCTGACACCCCTCTAACACCACGCTAGCATTAAGCTAATGCCATGCTACCAGATTGATCGATCACTTAAATGAACGTTTGACCTAAAACCTTTAAAATTAAAAAGTTTGATTTTGTCTAAATATTGAATAAAAAGCTGAAACCTGTCAACGGTTCGAATGAGAATTATTCCTCAGATATTTTGGTTTGAACGGTGACCTTGTCCGTGTGCACGAGGCCTTTATGTGCATGAGGCCTATATGTGCACGAGGCCTTTATGTGCATGAGGCCTTTATGTGCACGAGGCCTATATGTGCACGAGGCCTTTATGTGCACGAGGCCTATATGTGCACGAGGCCTTTATGTGCACGAGGCCTTTATGTGCACGAGGCCTTTATGTGCACGAGGCTTATATGTGCACGAGGCCTTTATGTGCACGAGGCCTATATGTGCACGAGGCCTTTATGTGCACGAGGCCTTTATGTGCACGAGGCCTTTATGTGCACGAGGCCTATATGTGCACGAGGCCTTTCTGTGCATGAGGCCTATATGTGCACGAGGCCTATATGTGCACGAGGCCTTTCTGTGCATGAGGCCTATATGTGCACGAGGCCTATATGTGCACGAGGCCTTTCTGTGCACGAGGCCTATATGTGCACGAGGCCTATATGTGCACGAGGCCTTTCTGTGCACGAGGCCTATATGTGCACGAGGCCTATATGTGCACGAGGCCTATATGTGCACGAGGCCTTTATGTGCACGAGGCCTTTATGTGCACGAGGCCTATATGTGCACGAGGCCTATATGTGCACGAGGCCTTTCTGTGCACGAGGCCTATATGTGCACGAGGCCTATATGTGCACGAGGCCTTTCTGTGCACGAGGCCTATATGTGCACGAGGCCTATATGTGCACGAGGCCTATATGTGCACGAGGCCTTTATGTGCACGAGGCCTATATGTGCACGAGGCCTATATGTGCACGAGGCCTATATGTGCACGAGGCGTGTGGACCGGCACATGTGCATATTCTCCCACATGAAGCGGAACGAGGGATGATCCCTCCATCACTATGAAGCATGACAGCGAGGCTTCATCCCTGCAGGCTTTTCATTTACTGCCCGACGTGATAAACACACACACACACTCTCTCAGACACACACACACACACGCTCTCTCTCTCTCAGACACACACACACACACACTCTCTTTCAGACACTCTCTCTCTCAGACACACACACACACACACTCTCTCTCTCTCTCAGACACACACACACACACACTCTCTTTCAGACACTCTCTCTCTCAGACACACACACACACACACTCTCTCTCTCTCTCAGACACACACACACACACACACACTCCTTATTGGCTATTATCTGGGCTGTCGGATCCTGTGTTGATACCTAATGAAGGGCCACCGTTGCCATTTCTCAGCTGACGGTAACCATGGTTACCAGGAGACAGGGCGGAGGGGAGGGAGTCTCAGAATGAATAAAAGGAAAGATGAGATCCGGTCGGATGGAATAAAAACTCTGCTTGAACCTGATCCAGGATTTCCGCTTCTATCTTTTCTGTCGGGTTCGGGCCGGTTTTGTCCGGTTCTGTCAGGCAGAACCAGTCTACATCGGTAAAATATCCCTGCAGGGTTTCTTGGAACTTATCTGGACCTTCATTCCTCTTCAGAACATTATAAATGAGCTTTGGTCCAGAGAAGACGGCGTGTTTCTGGATCCTGGAGCTTTAACCTGCATGTGTGGATTTCAGCCTGAACTGGGTTCACACTGGTTTCTGGAAGCTTCCTGAGTCCATGCACTGGTTTCCAGTCGAGAATCATGTCTGGTTGTAATGCATATCATCACTAGCATCTAGACTTGTCCACGGCATACAGAGATTCCTTCTGATTCTCTGACTCTGTAGATGGTATTTTACCCTGTAGATGTCAGGATCTCCCACGGTTGGGGACCATTTTTCCAGGTTTTAGACTCAGTTTGGCTGAATATGGGCAGATGTTATCATTAGAACCAGTGAAGAAGAAAGAGCCAACTGGTTTGTTTTAGGAAAATGTAGAAGTTTTCGTTCCTTCCCTTTACTCCAGTGCCTGATCTGAGGCAGAACACAGCTTGAGCAGCAGCTGTTTTCAGCCTTGTTGGTGAGCTGCAGCTCATCTTGTCTGCCAGTCACCATTTCTCTGATTTGTAATCATGTCGGCTGATGGACAGTTTGTCCTTTCATGCAGACACGTAATTGCATTTTGAGGAGTGCAGACAACATGAGGGCCCCTGTAATCACAAAGCTAAACTCATTTCTGAAGGACAGTTGTAAGGTGGTGTTCCTCCGCGGCGCGTCCAGGCAGGACTGGACGTCTGCTACAATCAGATGTGGCAGATGTAATGCTGCGTGCTGCCGGCCTGATGGATGACAAAAGGATTTTCAGCAGAGCAATAACTTATAATTAAGATGATTCAGATTAAACAGACGTGTTGGAATGTTCTCAAAGCTCTCCTGTAATCACGTTTCATCATCACCGCGACTGAAAATGAAACTTTCACATCAGCGCTGCAGCTTTCCTTCTCGTCTCAGACATCAGGGACCCTGCAGCTCCCGCCTCGGCCACTAGGGGCTCCAGAGGGGAGCGGAGATACGCCTTTACAGCCTGGTTTAACAGGCCAGCCTTCAGGACAACCGTGTGTGTGTGTGTGTGTATTTGTTGCAGTCCACCAAACCAGGACGCTTGTTGGTTTTTTGCCACGCTTCCAGTTTCTGTGTTCCCGTAGCTTTAAACGCCAAATCTGTTGTGAAGGAGGGATTGGTGGGTGGTGCCTGCACCAGTTCCCCGCGCCGCCCCCTGCCGGCCCACCAGTTCCCCGCCCCCTGCCGGTCCACCAGTTCCCCGCCCCCTGCCGGTCCACCAGTTCCCCGCCCCCTGCCGGTCCACCAGTTCCCCGCCCCCTGCCGGTCCACCAGTTCCCCGCCCCCTGCCGGCCCACCAGTTCCCCGCCCCCTGCCGGTCCACCAGTTCCCCGCCCCCTGCCGGCCCACCAGTTCCCCGCCCCCTGCCGGTCCACCAGTTCCCCGCCCCCTGCCGGCCCACCAGTTCCCCGCCCCCTGCCGGTCCACCAGTTCCCCGCCCCCTGCCGGTCCACCAGTTCCCCGCCCCCTGCCGGTCCACCAGTTCCCCGCCCCCTGCCGGCCCACCAGTTCCCCGCCCCCTGCCGGTCCACCAGTTCCCCGCCCCCTGCCGGTCCACCAGTTCCCCGCCCCCTGCCGGTCCACCAGTTCCCCGCCCCCTGCCGGTCCACCAGTTCCCCGCCCCCTGCCGGTCCACCAGTTCCCCGCCCCCTGCCGGCCCACCAGTTCCCCGCCCCCTGCCGGTCCACCAGTTCCCCGCCCCCTGCCGGCCCACCAGTTCCCCGCCCCCTGCCGGTCCACCAGTTCCCCGCCCCCTGCCGGCCCACCAGTTCCCCGCGCCGCCCCCTGCCGGCCCACCAGTTCCCCGCGCCGCCCCCTGCCGGCCCACCAGTTCCCCGCCCCCTGCCGGTCCACCAGTTCCCCGCCCCCTGCCGGTCCACCAGTTCCCCGCGCCGCCCCCTGCCGGCCCACCAGTTCCCCGCCCCCTGCCGGCCCACCAGTTCCCCGCCCCCTGCCGGTCCACCAGTTCCCCGCCCCCTGCCGGCCCACCAGTTCCCCGCCCCCTGCCGGCCCACCAGTTCCCCGCCCCCTGCCGGTCCACCAGTTCCCCGCGCCGCCCCCTGCCGGTCCACCAGTTCCCCGCGCCGCCCCCTGCCGGTCCACCAGTTCCCCGCGCCGCCCCCTGCCGGCCCACCAGTTCCCCGCCCCCTGCCGGTCCACCAGTTCCCCGCGCCGCCCCCTGCCGGTCCACCAGTTCCCCACGCCGCCCCCTGCCGGTCCACCAGTTCCCCGCCCCCTGCCGGTCCACCAGTTCCCCACCCCGCCCCCTGCCGGTCCACCAGTTCCCCACCCCGCCCCCTGCCGGTCCACCAGTTCCCCACGCCGCCCCCTGCCGGTCCACCAGTTCCCCACCCCGCCCCCTGCCGGCCCACCAGTTCCCCGCCCCGCCCCCTGCCGGCCCACCAGTTCCCCGCCCCCTGCCGGTCCACCAGTTCCCCGCCCCCTGCCGGCCCACCAGTTCCCCGCCCCCTGCCGGTCCACCAGTTCCCCACGCCGCCCCCTGCCGGTCCACCAGTTCCCCACCCTGCCCCCTGCCGGTCCACCAGTTCCCCGCCCCCTGCCGGTCCACCAGTTCCCCGCGCCGCCCCCTGCCAGTCCACCAGTTCCCCTTACAGACACAATAAGTTTTATTTTTTCTCTTACTTTGCAGAATAAAAACATTTTTACACGCCGGTGAATAAAAAGAGCTGCAGACAGTTTTTCAGTTTTCAAATAAAACCAACATCTTTTATCGTTTGTGACGTGATTTTATCTCTTCTACAGACAAACAGCAGATTCATATTATGCGACATGTGAAGGAAGATGGGGAGTGGTTTGCATCGGGCTTTGTGTCCGGCCTGGGGGGTCGGGGGGGAATGACACAAACAGTAAGTGATTTTGGATCAGCGGGGGAGCGATAACACACACAACACCGGCCTCGACCGGCTTTCCTGAGGCTAAGTGGCGTTAACCTCCTTCTCTCATGAGGCCCAGACAAAAGCCCCCCAGGAGCCCTAATAATCACATCGCCATGGACACCTCCCCCTCCCTCACCACACTCTCCAGACGCAGAATCACACGGAAATGTCAACACTACACATGTTCTGAATATGTGAGGAGACGAGGTCACAGGAAGCTGAAGTTCAGTTGCGTCAGTTAAATAAGATCTTAATTGGATTTATTTTTAACCCTTAAAACTGTTTCTTCTTCTATTTAACGTCTCAAAGCAGATAACTGGATTCAATAGAAACCTTGGAAGGACGTTGTAGATGGGAAATGAAATGATACAGAACAAAAATGACCCCTGCTGGCTGCTTTGACCAGTAAGAATCATCAACAGGATTGTCTGGTGCGTTCTGATGGAAGTTTCATCGTCTGCATACAATGTCTGTCCTGAGTGGATGTCTGGAGGGAATATTATATTTGATCAATCAACAAAACATCTGAGACCTTTGTCTGCCGTATGAAACACACCGTCTCTGAAGGGACAAATAGCGGGTTTGAAGCAAGCAGACTCTGCAGAGAAGAAGACTGGAGGCCAAAATGCTTCCTGAGACCATCTGAGGAGCTGATGAACCATTACTGGAACAAGGAAGAGAAGAGGCGAGAGGACGTGATGCACCTAAAACTGCAGGTAAAGAAGTCTGACTGTCCACATGGGACTCCATGGTGACCCCAACGGGTGATGTTGGCTCCCAGTGGAAGTGTTTCCACCATAACATACATCCATGTTTGCAGCCCACTGGTAGAGCTGAACGTTGGCAGGGCCTCCCGCCAGCTTGGGTCTCTGGAAAAAAGCTTTCCTCAGTCTTGGACGTTTACGCAGACGCCACGCTTCCACGCAGACGCCACGCTTCCACGCAGACGCCACGCTTCCACGCAGACGCCACGCTTCCACGCAGACGCCACGCTTCCACGCAGACGCCACGCTTCCACGCAGACACCACGTCTCCACGCAGACGCCACGCTTCCACGCAGACGCCACGTCTCCACGCAGACGCCACGCTTCCACGCAGACGCCACGCTTCCACGCAGACACCACGTCTCCACGCAGACGCCACGCTTCCACGCAGACACCACGTCTCCACGCAGACGCCACGCTTCCACGCAGACGCCACGCTTCCACGCAGACGCCACGCTTCCACGCAGACGCCACGCCTCCACGCAGACGCCACGCCTCCACGCAGACACCACGTCTCCACGCAGACGCCACGCTTCCACGCAGACACCACGTCTCCACGCAGACGCCACGCTTCCACGCAGACGCCACGCTTCCACGCAGACGCCACGCTTCCACGCAGACACCACGTCTCCACGCAGACGCCACGCTTCCACGCAGACGCCACGCTTCCACGCAGACGCCACGCTTCCACGCAGACACCACGTCTCCACGCAGACGCCACGCCTCCACGCAGACGCCACGCTTCCACGCAGACGCCACGCTTCCACGCAGACACCACGTCTCCACGCAGACGCCACGCTTCCACGCAGACGCCACGCCTCCACGCAGACGCCACGCCTCCACGCAGACACCACGTCTCCACGCAGACGCCACGCTTCCACGCAGACACCACGTCTCCACGCAGACGCCACGCTTCCACGCAGACGCCACGCTTCCACGCAGACGCCACGCTTCCACGCAGACACCACGTCTCCACGCAGACGCCACGCTTCCACGCAGACGCCACGCTTCCACGCAGACGCCACGCTTCCACGCAGACACCACGTCTCCACGCAGACGCCACGCCTCCACGCAGACGCCACGCCTCCACGCAGACACCACGTCTCCACGCAGACGCCACGCTTCCACGCAGACACCACGTCTCCACGCAGACGCCACGCTTCCACGCAGACGCCACGCTTCCACGCAGACGCCACGCTTCCACGCAGACGCCACGCCTCCACGCAGACGCCACACCTCCACGCAGACGCCACGCTTCCACGCAGACGCCACGCCTCCACGCAGACGCCACGCCTCCACACAGACGCCACGCCTCCACGCAGACACCACGCTTCCACGCAGACGCCACGCTTCCACGCAGACGCCACGCTTCCACGCAGACGCCACGCCTCCACACAGACGCCACGCCTCCACGCAGACGCCACGCTTCCACGCAGACGCCACGCTTCCACGCAGACACCACGTCTCCACGCAGACGCCACGCTTCCACGCAGACGCCACGCCTCCACGCAGACGCCACGCCTCCACGCAGACACCACGCCTCCACGCAGACGCCACGCTTCCACGCAGACGCCACGCCTCCACGCAGACGCCACGCCTCCACACAGACGCCACGCCTCCACGCAGACACCACGCTTCCACGCAGACGCCACGCTTCCACGCAGACGCCAC
Source organism: Telmatherina bonti (assembly GCF_933228915.1). NCBI lineage: Eukaryota > Metazoa > Chordata > Actinopteri > Atheriniformes > Telmatherinidae > Telmatherina > Telmatherina bonti. The sequence continues at coordinate 2,593,960 of NC_136631.1, read as the reverse complement.
GCTTCCACGCAGACGCCACGCCTCCACACAGACGCCACGCTTCCACGCAGATGCCACGCCTCCACGCAGACGCCACGCCTCCACGCAGACGCCACGCTTCCACGCAGACGCCACGCTTCCACGCAGACACCACGTCTCCACGCAGACGCCACGCTTCCACGCAGACGCCACGCTTCCACGCAGACGCCACGCCTCCACGCAGACGCCACGCTTCCACGCAGATGCCACGCCTCCACGCAGACGCCACGCCTCCACGCAGACGCCACGCTTCCACGCAGACACCACGTCTCCACGCAGACGCCACGCTTCCACGCAGACACCACGCCTCCACGCAGATGCCACGCCTCCACGCAGACGCCACGCCTCCACGCAGACGCCACGCCTCCACGCAGACGCCACGCTTCCACGCAGATGCCACGCCTCCACGCAGACGCCACGCCTCCACGCAGACGCCACGCTTCCACGCAGATGCCACGCCTCCACGCAGACGCCACGCCTCCACGCAGCCACGCTTCCACGCAGACACCACGTCTCCACGCAGACGCCACGCTTCCACGCAGACGCCACGCCTCCACGCAGACGCCACGCTTCCACGCAGACGCCACGCTTCCACGCAGACGCCACGCCTCCACGCAGACGCCACGCTTCCACGCAGACACCACGTCTCCACGCAGACGCCACGCTTCCACGCAGACGCCACGCTTCCACGCAGACGCCACGCCTCCACGCAGACGCCACGCCTCCACGCAGACGCCACGCCTCCACGCAGACACCACGCTTCCACGCAGACGCCACGCCTCCACGCAGACGCCACGCTTCCACGCAGACGCCACGCTTCCACGCAGACGCCACGCCTCCACGCAGACGCCACGCTTCCACGCAGACGCCACGCTTCCACGCAGACGCCACGCTTCCACGCAGACGCCACGCTTCCACGCAGACGCCACGCTTCCACGCAGACGCCACGCTCCCACGCAGACATTACGCTTCCACGCAGACGCCACGCTTCCACGCAGACGCCACGCCTCCACGCAGACGCCACGCCTCCACGCAGACGCCACGCTTCCACGCAGACGCCACGCTTCCACGCAGACGCCACGCCTCCACGCAGACGCCACGCTCCCACGCAGACATTACGCTTCCACGCAGACGCCACGCTTCCACGCAGACGCCACGCCTCCACGCAGACGCCACGCTTCCACGCAGACGCCACGCCTCCACGCAGACGCCACGCCTCCACGCAGACGCCACGCTTCCACGCAGACGCCACGCCTCCACGCAGACGCCACGCTTCCACGCAGACGCCACGCCTCCACGCAGACGCCACGCCTCCACGCAGACGCCACGCTTCCACGCAGACGCCACGCCTCCACGCAGACGCCACGCTTCCACGCAGACGCCACGCTTCCACGCAGACGCCACGCTTCTACGTGGATGTCTAGATTCCACGCGGCTGCCTTGTTTCCATGGAAACGTAATGTTTCAGCCTTAGCTGTCAGATGATAAAATGATGTAAAATGAACGTATGAACAGATAAAGCAGCATAAAGAGCAACCAGAAGTTTGTAGAAATAACACACATAGATCAGCTGCGACCAAGCCTTTCCTCATCTGCACATCTTTCTCTCACGTCTGAAACACACACACACACACACTGTTTCCATGTTTCCACACGTCTTCCTGCTACTATCTACCTGCTATCCTCACTGCAGCACCTCCACCTCAGCTGCATCCCAAACGTCTTCTTGGCTTTATTCCAGCCATATAGGATCTCAAACATGTCCAGTCTTCACCTCGGAAACTGGCTGTGAGACGTGTGGGTGAAACTCATTGCAGATCGGTGGTGGTGCGTGGAAAAAAACAACATGGATGACAAATGAAGCCCATTGTGTGTATTGTCCTTTACCACAAGCATGTGTGTGTGTGTGTGTGTGTACATATGTGTGTGTGTGTGTGTGTGTGTGTAGACAGCTGGGGGTTGGGGCAGTATTAAGGCAGGAGTTACTGGTGTGTAACGGCACACATGCTCCACCTTGATTGGCTCATTTACAACCACCAACAACTTTTTTCCACCACTATTCCCCATTTTCCTCTTGAAATACTCCTTTATGTCTGGTGTCTCACAAAGAGGAAAGAAGATCCAGCTTCATGGAATTTCAGCTGCGTTGGAAAACGTCAGACAGGAGAAGCCTCTCTATTATTCCTGGTACCCAAAACTGTTAGCATTCATCCCATTAGCATTCAGCCTGCTAGCATTCATCCTGTTAACCTTTAATTTGCTAGTGTTCATACTGATAGCATTCAGCCCGCTAGCATTCATCCTGTTAACCTTTAATTTGCTAGTGTTCATACTGATAGCATTCAGCCCGCTAGCATTCAGCCCGCTAGCATTCATCCCGCTAGCATTCAGCCCGCTAGCATTCAGCCCGCTAGCATTCAAATTGCAAGTGTTCATACTGTTAGCATTTAGCCTGTTAGCATTCAGCCTTATTGCATTCCGGCTGCAAGTATTCAGCCTGTTTGCATTTATCCCGTTAGCATTCAGCCTAGCATTCATCCTGTTAGTCTTCAACCTGTTAGCATTCATCCTTCTAGTGATCACAGAATAACTGACATCTATCAAACTCCTGCCTGTAGCTAAGTACTAAGTAAGCTAACTTAGCTTGTTGTGCTCCATGCCTTCTTCTTGAAGCGGGAGATCAGGTACTTGTCAAACCAAACCAATTAAAAGCACGAGCCCCTAATTATGCTGAAGTTAAAAATGAAATTACTTTTCATTTAAAAAAAAAAAAAATCACTCCTCCCCACAGTTGTAAACCTGACCTATTAAACCTAAAATGTTTTTTGAACCAGGCTTTAAACATGTTTATTCCTGCTGTAAATATGTTTATTCCTGCTGTAAAGTTGGTCTTTTTAACATGGGAGTCTATGGGGAGTCATACTGTTTGGAGCCCCCAGTGGATGAAGGGGGAACTGCAGGTTTTTGCACTTCCGCATTTGCTTCACTTTCAACCATCAGAGGGACTGGGTTGGAAGAACTTTGTGGTTCCAGTACCAGAACATCTCCATGCAAAAAATCTCATGTGGACACAAAATAAAGCCACTAACTAAAAACCATGACGTCCATTCCACGTTTTCCTGCTGTCAGACAACTCTGAACCTTCCTACAACTTTCTTTTAAAAGAACTTTCCAGAGAAAAAAGGGGTTTCCTGACATAACGATGGAGGAACAGTAGATCAACAAAGAACCATCATTTTATGCTGATGAGAGTGAAAAGGCAGAATAAAGGATGAAATGTGAGGGGGCCGGGCAGGGGGGGAGGGAGGGAATGGATGCAGGATCTGGACGCAACGAGATAACGACTCCCTCCTTTTTCTGAGTTGTCATGTGATTGGCGTGTCGCAGCGAGCATCTGGCCGATAAAGATAGCAGGGGCCACTGCAGTAATCTCCTCCACACACACACACACACACACACACACACACACACACACGCACATGCACGCAGACACAAATCCATGAAAACACACCTTATCAATGATCAGATTTAGTCAGGGTGGTGTTCATGAAACCCCCGCCGCACTGTAAACCCTCAGCATCACTTCAACACATCAGAGGAAATCAGCTGTGCAACTGTATGTGCAGATAAACATAGAGGTTGCTATGGAGACGCCATGTTGGGTGAAGGAACGGTCCTTTCAGGGTTCAGTTGTTTCATTCAGCAGAACCCCGGGCCCTCAGTAGAACCTCGGGCCCTCAGCAGAACCCCGGGCCCTCAGTAGAACCTCGGGCCCTCAGCAGAACCCCGGGCCCTCAGTAGAACATCGGGCCCTCAGCAGAACCCCGGGCCCTCAGTAGAACCCCGGGCCCTCAGTAGAACCTCGGGCCCTCAGCAGAACCCCGGGCCCTCAGCAGAACCCCGGGCCCTCAGTAGAACCTCGGGCCCTCAGTAGAACCCCGGGCCCTCAGTAGAACCTCGGGCCCTCAGTAGAACCTCGGGCCCTCAGTAGAACCTCGGGCCCTCAGCAGAACCTCGGGCCCTCAGCAGAACCCCGGGCCCTCAGTAGAACATCGGGCCCTCAGCAGAACCCCGGGCCCTCAGTAGAACCCCGGGCCCTCAGTAGAACCTCGGGCCCTCAGCAGAACCCCGGGCCCTCAGCAGAACCCCGGGCCCTCAGTAGAACCTCGGGCCCTCAGTAGAACCCCGGGCCCTCAGTAGAACCTCGGGCCCTCAGTAGAACCTCGGGCCCTCAGTAGAACCTCGGGCCCTCAGCAGAACCCCGGGCCCTCAGTAGAACCTCGGGCCCTCAGCAGAACCCCGGGCCCTCAGTAGAACCTCGGGCCCTCAGCAGAACCCCGGGCCCTCAGTAGAACCTCGGGCCCTCAGCAGAACCCCGGGCCCTCAGCAGAACCCCGGGCCCTCAGCAGAACCTCGGGCCCTCAGCAGAACCCCGGGCCCTCAGCAGAACCCCGGGCCCTCAGCAGAACCTCGGGCCCTCAGCAGAACCCCGGGCCCTCAGTAGAACCTCGGGCCCTCAGCAGAACCCCGGGCCCTCAGTAGAACCTCGGGCCCTCAGCAGAACCCCGGGCCCTCAGTAGAACCCCGGGCCCTCAGCAGAACCCCGGGCCCTCAGCAGAACCCCGGGCCCTCAGTAGAACCCCGGGCCCTCAGTAGAACCTCGGGCCCTCAGCAGAACCCCGGGCCCTCAGTAGAACCCCGGGCCCTCAGCAGAACCCCGGGCCCTCAGTAGAACCTCGGGCCCTCAGCAGAACCAGGAGGACATCACAACTGTCTCTCCGATTCATGGCGTCTGACATGGAACATGATGGCACACGCGTGAAGGCAGAGCAGAAAGCAGGATGATGGAGACTCATTATTTGTCCCAATCTTTATTTAAAACTCAGCAACAAAGAATAATATTCAGCTTCATCTCAAAGCCCATTTCCAAGACTTTAAAAATCACATTATTAATCACATTATGTTCATATTCAGATCCAGGTGGGCTTCTGAAATGCGATATTCAGAAGACTCACCTATTTCTAGTTCACTCCAACACTAAGTACAAAAACACTTCATTTCAAAGCTGTTAATTAAATCAGACATACGGATCTACGCACAAAGACGTTCATGTTGAAAAATCCTATTTCTCTTAATCAGATTACTCCACATGCACAACAAAAATCACACAATTCCAGCCATCATGTAACCAGCATAATCTAGCTAGCAACAAGAATGCAGACTCCTATATCAGCAGCTACCTCCCATATTAGCAGCCAGCGCTAACACTGCAGTTTCCCATTTTAGCAGCCAGCGCTAACACTGCAGTTTCCCATTTTAGCAGCCAGCGCTAACACTGCAGCTTCCCATTTTAGCACCTAGTGCTAACACTGCAGCTTCCCATTTTAGCAGCCAGCGCTAACACTGCAGTTTCCCATTTTAGCAGCCAGCGCTAACACTGCAGTTTCCCATTTTAGCAGCCAGCGCTAACACTGCAGCTTCCCATTTTAGCAGCCAGCGCTAACACTGCAGCTTCCCATTTTAGCAGCCAGCGCTAACACTGCAGCTTCCCATTTTAGCACCTAGTGCTAACACTGCAGCTTCCCATTTTAGCAGCCAGCGCTAACACTGCAGCTTCCCATTTTAGCAGCTAGTGCTAACACTGCAGCTTCCCATATTAGCAGCCAGCGCTAACACTGCAGCTTCCCATTTTAGCAGCTAGTGCTAACACTGCAGCTTCCCATATTAGCAGCCAGCGCTAACACTGCAGCTTCCCATTTTAGCAGCCAGCGCTAACACTGCAGCTTCCCATATTAGCAGCTAGTGCTAACACTGCAGCTTCCCATATTAGCAGCCAGCGCTAACACTGCAGCTTCCCATTTTAGCAGCCAGCGCTAACACTGCAGCTTCCCATTTTAGCACCTAGTGCTAACACTGCAGCTTCCCATTTTAGCAGCCAGCGCTAACACTGCAGCTTCCCATATTAGCAGCTAGTGCTAACACTGCAGCTTCCCATTTTAGTAGCCAGCGCTAACACTGCAGCTTCCCATATTAGCAGCCAGCGCTAACACTGCAGCTTCCCATATTAGCAGCCAGCGCTAACACTGCAGCTTCCCATATTAGCATCCAGCACTAACACTGCAGCTTCCCATATTAGCATCCAGCACTAACAATGCAGCTTCACATATTAGCAGCCAGCGCTAACACTGCAGCTTCCCAATTAGCATCCAGCGCAACACTGCAGCTTCCCAATTTAGCATCCAGCGCTAACACTGCAGCTTCCCAATTTAGCATCCAGCGATAACACTGCAAGCTCAACTTTCTAGAGCCCAGTTATTGAAAATTCTAGAAATTTCTAGACACCAAAAATCTGTCCCGTCCAATTTTAACTAAAAAGAAAAAAAAAAAAAAAAAAAAGAAAGATTCAAACAATTTATTATTGGATAAGTAATAACACATTTTTATTTTGGTGTAAATGAGTTGAACGTCATCCATATTCCTGTTGATTCCTTTCCAACAGACCTAGATCTAAATAGTGTTGTTGGCTTTCCAGTAAGATAAGGTGACAGTCATTAAATCAGACTGGGATCAATGGACTTCTTTAGAATTCACTTTACTGCAAATGGGAACATCCATCCACTGAGGGGGGGTGCGGGGGTGCTCTAAATACACGTTCCCCACTGCAGCAGGGTTTATTCAGCCATTTTCTGCTCAACCTTTGCAAGCCATGCTTCCCTGCACCATGTCTCTGGAACCACCGATTCGTCAGAAAGCAACGTTGTCCTTTCAGACAGCAACATCTAGATAATGTCTGCAGGCCGGAGATAACGGCCGACATGAAGCCTCACCGAGGACGCCGTAATGAGAGGACCACCGACATGACAGGAAGTGTGCCTTCGGAGCGCATGTCCTCATAACGCATCACCCAGAGCGTCTGTGGTGGGGAGGAGTCCCGGGTCGGGGAAGAGTCCCGGGTTGGGGAGGAGTCCCGGGTCGGGGAAGAGTCCCGGGTCGGGGAAGAGTCCCGGGTCGGGGAAGAGTCCCGGGTTGGGGAGGAGTCCCGGGTCGGGGAAGAGTCCCGGGTCGGGGATGAGTCCCGGGTCAGGGAAGAGTCCCGGGTTGGGGAGGAGTCCTGGTCCTGGTTCTGTTGCAGTCTCCACAGACGGGAGGAAAGTCACAACTTGTAATGCTGGTTCCCATCAGTCTGATTCTGTTGTCATGGTAACCTGCCATGCAGAGGGTGGCGGCTCGAAGCGCCCTGCAGCGTCTCCGTTTATCCTCTGATTGGCAGAAAGCTGCAGGAAGGGGGGGGGGGCCTTCAGCTCGGTGAGCCGTCAGCAGAGACAGCGGCTCTGCTGGAAAGGATCCTGCGCTCGGCTGGTTCCAGGTCTTCCGTTCACGCCGTATTACCTCTCCTACCGTGGCACACCCCCACAGCAGCTTTTCCACACTGGCGCCAAGCAGCCGACGCTGCAACAAAGCAGAGCGTCCATCTGTGTGAAGCACTAATACGCAAAGAAATTACCGTCTTATCAGTAAAACTGTGGAGAAGCAGCTCACAGCACCACGGCTCCATAATTACCTCGGCTTCTTAACGGCTACGTGTTTTCAGCCATTTTCTCTGATTGCGGAGAGATAAAAACACGAGCTTGTGTGTTAAATTCCCACCTCGTATTTCCTCCACAAACAGCACATCAGAGAAAATGTGGAGGCGTGAGAACTGAGAGGAAAGACGAAAATACGAATCGCATGACCGGATTCATCGTGAACGACAGCAAAAATGTGAAAAAACACAAACTTTTCTGTCAACAAGACTTAATGTGGTTTGCAGTTTCACACCATGTGAAACAGTTGCTTTCTCTGACTTGGCCACTAGATGGCGATAGCTGTTCTGCTCTCACCAATCAGTTCCCTCCTCAACCACCAGGGGCTCCATAACACCAATTACCTATAGAGTCCCATGTTAAAGAGACCAACTTCACTTTAAACACGTTTACAGCAGGAATAAACATGTTTACCTTGGAGTTCAGCTGGACAACAAACTGGACTGGAAATGCAACACTGACTACATCTACAAGAAAGGTCAGAGCAGACTGTACTTCTTAAGGAAGCTGAGATGGTTTAACGTCTGCACCAACATGTTGCATATCTTCTAGAAGTCTGTTGTGGAGAGTGCAGTCAGCTTTGCAGCATCTGCTGGGGTAGTAGCATCAGAACCAGAGACTTGAAGAGAATCAACAAACTGATCCAGAAAGCTGCTTCTGTGCTTGGAGTAACTCTGGAGCCGCTGGAGCTGATTGTCCAAAGAAGAATGCTGCACAAGCTGATGAAGATGATGGAGGATTCTTCACACCCTCTCCACAACACAGTGATGAAACAACAAAGTGTGTTCAGTGAGAGGCTTCTTCAGGTCCGATGTAAGACTGAAAGATACAGAAGATCATTCCTGCCAGCAGCCATCAGCCTCCGGAACAAGACCTCCTCTAGTTATTATTATTATATACTACAATATTTCCCTTTGGGGAATAATAAAGTACTTTTCATTTCATGACAGCAGCCCCATGTGCAAAGCACGACTACATTCCTGAGGAGCAGAGAAGTCTCATCGTTTTGCAGGAAAAAGGCTTAAAATCCCTCCGAGACAGAAGAAACAAACATTCTGATGTGAAACTGCTGAAATCTTCACAGCATCAAACCCGGTTGTTCACATATATGACGCTCTGCATGTAAGCTTGGTGGGCCCAATGCGCAACCCTGAGGTGTTCCCCATTCCAACATACCTCAGACATTTTGCTTTCGTTCAGCTGAAGGAAATGTTCAGGAGGCTGAATTATGCTGACAGGAATTACATTAGATGTAGCAATCTGGCAGCGAGATCAGTGGCCGATAGGCGTTCCTCTTCGCCTCCCACCCGATGGACAAACCTTTCATTTGCTCAGGTTTTCCTTCATCTCATAACCTGGAACCAGATTGTTTCTCTCAGGGGTCGGAGGATGGCAGCTCGTCTAGTGTAAAGAGTGCTGTGGGTATAACCGGTTAAAACAACCACTCCCTTGAAGTCACTGGGAACAATGGAGAAGTCGAAGAAGGCCCGAAGTGCAGAAGAAGAAAGAAAACGTATGTAAAGCGAAGCTTGTTGACTCAAACTGCTTCTTCTCTGCACCACCGTCAGAGGAAATTATTTCTAACTCCTCGCCGATACAACAGATCCGCTAGAAAACTTATTCATAGAGTCGCCTCCTGGAAAGGAGCGTTCGGACCCTGCAGACCGAAAAGCTCCCGTCAAGCCGCCGTTGCAACCGGCCCAACAAAGAGAAAAGAATCTCAGAGCTCCTCAGTCTTTCCAGGAGGAGCTGCAGCAGCAACCAAAGCGCAGATGTGGCAGATGCCAAAGGCTTTGCAGAGCCTGGGAAGGTGGCCGACATGCTTCTCTTTCACAAGTTAAGAGGAATAATCTGCTGCTGCTGGCAAAAATGTCGTCTTCTGTACATCAAAGGTGTTTCAGAGGCTCTTCAAGGCGCGATCCTCCTTCATTTGCATGAATCCTTCTACTTCTGAGACACATTCATAACATCAAGTTTCCCTTTGAAACGCACTCATCGGAATGAGGCCCCCTACAGGCAGAGGAGGGGATTACACATTACAAACCTAAAGATCTTCATCCCCGACCGATGCAACGAGAAGCTCCTCGTTTCTGAACAGAGCATGATGGTGGTCCGTGTCAGAACGGTCGGATCTTCGGTGTTGAGCAGAGAAAACATGCCAGGAGATGCAGAAACGACTAAAACTGGGTTCAGAACGGTCCAACACAAATCAAAAACTGAAGGAAAGTGGTGGAAAAGCGTCGTGATTGATGCAGAAAAAGCCTTTAGTTTGCTGGGAAGTATAAAGACTGGACTCTGGAGCTGGCAGAAGGTCATGTGGTCCAACGAGTCCAGATCAACCCCGTCCAGACTGATGGGGCATCAGGGTAGTGGTGCAGACATCATGCCAAGTGCTACAGTACTGAAGTCTCCCACTGTGTTTCCATCACACCGAACCTCCACGTCAGAATAAAACCTGCTACTGGAAACGCCTACATTCCGTAGAGGACAGGTACCGCAGCAGCACACAACCGCCTTGCAGCATGCGGTCCCAGTCCTGGCCCAATTCTAGGTTCCGGCCCAGGTCCTGGTTTCGGCCCAGGTCCCGTTCCGTGTCCTGGTCCTAGCCCAGGTCTAGGTCCCTGTCCAGGTCCCAGTCCTGGTCCCAGGTCCCATCCCAGGTCCAGGTCCCGACCGAGGTCCTAGTCCTGGTCCAGGTTCTGGGTTTATCTGAATATCCTGAATGAGCAGGTTATTCCATCCAGGATTCGTTGGGCCAGATTGTGAATGAGTGGTCCAGGGAGACACCATTGGACCACCAGTATGGATCAGTCCAGACCTGAACCCCATGGAAGATCTGTGAGGTCACACTCTCCTGCCATCAATCCAAGCTTTAGGAGAAACATAGTGACTGTTTTATTGTCCTGTCTCAGACTGGTGCTTGTGGTTTCATTGGTCCTGTGTAGGCAGGAGGCAGAAGGTGGGATGATTTGAACCAAGTCATGGAACTGGAGTTCAACACCAGTAAAAACTGTCGGAGTTCCAGACATTATTCCACTTAAACAGTAAGGACACGTCCACATCAGCCTTTCTGATCCAGATCTGAATCCGAGTCCGTTTGCTCGGGGAAATGTGAACGTGTCAAACAAATTCTGGGCCAAAGAAGCGGACTCGGTCCGCATACAAACGCAGGTCTCATTCCAGTATCAAATACAGGAAGCGTACTCCAAAAAAAGTCCCTTCCTGCATGTGGCGTAGCATTGCATTGTGGGTAAATCCATAGCGATGGCGTTAAGGGTCCTCTGCCTCGTCTGGTGTTCATACTGCGTCCATTGTTGCAGTGGATTTCTGCAGTATACTTGCATAAGTCACAATAAAAACCCAAAACAGCCATAGTTTGGTCTCCATGTCCCCATCCGGACCGAGTCCCCAAGTGGACCGAGTCCCTAAGCGGACCGAGTCCCCAGCCGGACCGAGTCCCCAGTCGGACCGAGTTTAGCGGACTGTCCAGATGGAAATGCATCCTTAGTTACTTGGTTGCTTGAAAAGATTCTGCATTTCATCCCACGACCACTAGAGGTCACATTTCCTTCAGATGCATCAACTTTAAGATGAGCATCGGGAATCTGTTCGTTTAGAAAACATTACATTCTTCACGCGTGTGTCAGAACAATCTGGTTTTCTCTAGTCCCAAACAAAATCTTTTTCTCAGACCTCACCTTCACACTCCAGACAAAAAACCAGCATAAAAGCAGAGAGAAAGGGACGTCTTCTGCTGCAGCGTGGGCTGCTTCTTCCCTTTGTGCCGCTCTCCAAAAAGCCATAAAAGCTAATTTCCTTTATTGGCCTGCTTGACCAGGATTCGGAGCAGTGTGCTCCTCGCTGACTGAAAGCCATTAAAAGCACATTAAAACACCATTTCAGTCTGGAAAAGACATTAGTTTTACATAGACACAGTCTGACAAGCAGAGCTGTCGCTCACATCTGCAGAAAGAATGGGAGAAATTACTGTCCTGTCACATTAAACAGCCCTCATGCCACTTTAATATGACAGTAAATATCAATACAATTAGTTATCTAACAGCGGTGCTTAAAGGCTGGAAAACGCGCCACAATTCACTGCTTTGTTTGGTTTTTGTACATTAATATGAAACATTATCAGATGAGATCTAATGTACTTCCAATATGAAGTGAATGATGAAGCTCTGCTGTTCTGGTTCTGTATTTTCAGTCTCCTGCAGATTCTGATCAGTTTGATCAGATTAGAGGCTCGGCAATAAATCAATTCCTTCAAAGAATTCACCGACATTAATTAAATGAAAATAGAGATATTTTCTCCTTAAATCTGCAGTTAGCATATACGGAAACGTAGCAGGTTGTTAGCTGAGCTCTGCACCAGGAAATCATACACTGACAAACGTTCTGCGTTCTTTGAATGCTAACTGCAATTAAATGTGTTAGTTTTTATCACAGTAATTTATTTAGAACAAATTACTTGTAATTACTGCATATTGCAGCAGAGCGTTGCTGGTTTATGCTAGCATGTGCAGGTAGCACAATGTAAAGCAGGTGTAGATTCCCGTGTAGTAGACTCCCGACCCGGAGAGGGCAATCCACCCTATTCCGGCTGAGGACCATGGTCTCAGATTTGGAGGTGCTGATTCTCATCCCAGCCACTTCACACTCGGCTGCGAATCGCTCAAGCGAGAGCTGGAGATCACGACCAGATGAAGCCAACAGGACCACGTCATCTGCAAAAACCAAAGACCACAATCCTGAGGCCACAAAGTCGGATCCCCTCAACACCTCGGCTGCACCTAGAAATTCTGTCCATATAAGTTATGAACAGAATTGGTGATAAAGGGCAGCCTTGGTGGAGTCCAACCCTCACCGGAAACGAATCCGACTTACTGCCAGCAATGCGGACCAAGCTCTGACACCTGTCGTACAGGGACCGGACAGCTCGTACAAGGGGGTCCGGTACCCCATACCCCTGGAGTACCCCCCACTGGAGTCCCCGGGGGACACGGTCGAATGCCTTCTCCAGGTCCACAAAACACATGTAGACTGGTTGGGCAAACTCCCATGCCCCCTCCAGGACCCCAAAGAGGGTATAGAGCTGGTCCACTGTTCCGCGACCAGGACGAAAACCACACTGCTCCTCTTCAATCCGGGATTCGACTATCCGGCGGACCCTCCTCTCCAGGACCCCTGAATAGACCTTACCAGGGAGGCTGAGGAGTGTGATTCCCCTGTAATTGGAACACACCCTCCACCCCAGTCTGCCAATCCAGCGGTACTGCCCCTGATGTCCACGCGATGCTGCAGAGGCGTGTCAGCCAGGACAGCCCCACAGCATCCAGAGCCTTAAGGAACTCCGGGCGGATCTCATCCACCCCCGGGGCCTTGCCGCCAAGGAGCTTTTTGACCACCTCAGCGACTTCAGCCCCAGAGATAGGAGAGTCCACCCCTGAGTCCACCAGCTCTGCTCCCTCATGGGAAGCCGTGTTGGTAGGATTGAGGAGGTCTTCGAAGTATTCCTTCCACCGACCCACAGCGTCCCGAGTTGAGGTCAGCAGCTCCCCATCTCCACTCTACACAGTATTGATGGAACACTGCTTCCCCCTCCTGAGCAGCCGGATGGTGGACCAGAATCTCCTCGAAGCCGTCCGGAAGTCTTTCTCCATGGCCTCGCCGAACTCCTCCCATGCCCGAGTTTTTGCTTCGGCAACAGCCGAAGCCGCATGCTGCTTAGCCTGTCGGTACCCATCAGCTGCCTCAAGAGTCCCACAGGCCAAGAAGGCCCGATAGGACTCCTTCTTCAGCTTGATGGCATCCCTCACTGCTGGTGTCCACCAACGAGTCCTGGGATTACCGCCACGACAGGCACCAACGACCTTACAGCCACAGCTCCGGCTGGCCGCCTCAGCAATAGAGACACGGAACACAGCCCATTCGGACTCAATGTCCCCCGTCTCACTCGAGACATGTTCGAAGCTCTGCTGAAGGTGGGAGTTGAAGCTCGCTCTGACGGGGGACTCAGCCAGACGTTCCCAGCAGACCCTCACAACACGTTTGGGCCTGCCAGCTCTGACCGGCTTCCTCCTCCACCATCTGAGCCAACTCACCACCAGGTGGTGATCAGTTGAAGCTCCGCCCCCTCTTCACCCGAGTGTCCAAGGCATGTGGCCGCAGGTCCGACGATACGACTACAAAATCCATCATGGAACTGCGGCCCAGGGAATCCTGATGCCAGGTGTACATATGGACACTCTTATGTTGGAACATGGTGTTCGTTATAGACAATCCATGACAAGCACAGAAGTCCAATAACAAAACACCATTTGGGTTCAGAGGGGGGGGAACCATGCCTCCCAATCACTCCCCTCCAGGTCTCACTGTCATTGCCCACGTGAGCATTGAAGTCCCCCAGCAGAACAATGGAGTCCCCAGAAGGAGCACCCTCCAGCACTCCCTCCAAGGACTCCAGAAAGGGTGGGTACTCTGAACTGCTGTTCGGTGCATCAGCACAGACAACAGTCAGGACCCGTCCCCCCACCCGGAGGCGGAGGGAAACTACCCTTTCATCCACCGGGGTAAACCCCAACGAGCAGGCACCAAGCTGGGGGCTGATGAGAATGCCCACACCTGCTCGGCGCCTCCCACCATGAGCAACTCCAGAGTGGAAGCAAGTCCAGCCCCTCTCGAGGGTTCTGGTTCCAGAGCCCAAGCCATGCGTCGAGGTGAGTCCAACTATATCTAGTCGGAACCGCTCAACCTCGCACACAAGCTCAGGCTCCTTCCCCACCAGAGAGGTGACGTTCCACGTCCCTAGAGCCAGCTTCTGCAGCCGGGGATCGGACCGCCAGGGTCCCCGCCCCTTGCTGCCGCCCAGCTCACATTGCACCCGACCCCTACGGCTCCTCCCGCAGATGGTGAGCCCACGGGAGGCAAAAAAAAAAAAATAAAAATTACACAATAAAAATATCAACGTGACTTAATGTTAATTTTTAGTTCATAATTGCAACATTTATTCACAATTTAACCAGTTATTACACATAAATCCCTAAATTACGTTGTTTTGCTAGCTGCATTACATGGACAGGTATAGCTGCGAGGGTTGAGCTCCGCTTCCTGGCTGTTTAAATGCAAATGTATTGACGAGATTCAGAAGAGCTTTATTGGACTGGGAAAAACATGTTTAGTTTGCCAAAGGAAATGTAAAATAAAAACAAAACTATCTATTGATAAATTAGACACCACGAGCATCTTATTGGACTCTAACGGAGCGCAATGTAGTGTGGTGTCATGGGAAGGTGCAGTGCCCTGAGCAGATCTGGTACCTACATCGGATCAGGTCACATCACCCCTGCTGCTACATCGTACATCGTAAAGGTTTACAGGGAACAGGAGCTGCTAAGCATTATGGGACAAGCGCACCATGTTGGCATCTACTGCAAGCTATAAGATATTTCATTCATTCACGGAAAACATGCTGAAATACCAGAAAGGACACGCTAACCAAGGAGACCACAGAACGTTATCACCAGAAAATTAGCATGATAAATAATATGGATCCTCATTTAAAACCAAGACATGGAGCAGCAAAAAGAGAAACAACTACCGGTTGCCATGGCAACATCTTTGCCTACCTGGTCTGTGAGTGCGACCCAGCGATCAGTTTGGAAACTCAATCCTTGTAAGCTAGTGTCCATTTTACAAACCGGAAAGCAACAACAGCTGAGAGAATCTAAACCCAGGAGCAGCTAGCTGCTAGCTTACATTAGCCGTAGCAGACGCTGTTTCTAATGCGAATGGTCCACGTTAACCACTAAAGAGTACAAACTTTTACCAACGCTTGCAGCAACAGCGTCAGCGATGCAGCATCGAGGATCATTTTCCTTTATTTTTAAACAATAACGTACAGAATGAGGAAGATTAACAAAATGGTTCCCTGCTGTTCCCAATGATGATGGCAACGTGGTGGTTTCATTTGTGGTGGTTTATTCCTTACTCCTCCAGGTGCAACAATATGTACACTGATCCCCTGCAATATGCACACTATTTACTCAACATATGTTCACTAAAGTCCAGCTCTGCAACACAATCCAACCTACTCGCCACCCTGATCGAGTTAGAATGAACTCCTTTTAAACCTGAAGCTAACCTAACAGGATGCTTCCCAGTTATCAGTGGGAATACGGTTTTCCTTAAATGGTCGTTGTTCTGCAGAACCACGAGACATACAACAACATTACATGACGGATACACATTTTGACAACCCCAACATCATCATGTTCAACATTTTACAGAGAGAAATAAACAAGGAAATATGCAGTGCTGTGACGTCACTGAAACACACGTCCACGTCTTCGGCACCACGTAGACTTTGCATCAGTTTACACACATGACCAAACAACATGGCCACCCACCGTAAGTAAACAGCACATTTACAGTGGCGTTAGCGTCCATATCAGGTGTGCGCGCCTAATAACATGATGACAGCAAGTAGAATGTCGTACCGTACCGCGGGTGAATCGCTGGTGGCGTACTGGTCCTCGGGACAACCACCCAGTCAGTACAAGTGTGTGTGTGTGTGTGGGTGTGCGCATCTGTGTGTGAGTAGTGTCACTCAGTGGGATATGTGACCAGGCCTCTGTCACATGGTCATAAATCAGAATATCTAAAGTGTAAAAAACCTCCCATATTGGCTACGGTCTTCAACTTCAGATGAGCTACATAAGGAATAATTCAGATATTACACAGGTCTCGCACATTGCTAACACGTATATTATTGTTATTAGACTTCTATAGTTAGATCTGATATCTGATGTCTTACTTCCTCCAAGCAGGACAGCAACGAGAAATTACTGCAGATCTCTTTTACCACATTACGCGCTGGGGCACCCAATAATACAGACAAAAAACAACATATTTAGGTCTCTATTGTCATCTAAACAAACACTTGAACCAATTACAGTCAGTTCAAAGATGCGCTAAGGACAGGAGGCATTATACAGTAGAGGCCGACATGTCGGAGATGACCCATGCACAGTCAATGAAGTGTTATTCACATTTCAAATTAGAAGTTAATCTTTCTAAATACACAACATTTTAAACCAGAGATTTTTAACATACTTGGGCCTCAAATGCCACCTAAACATTTCCAGTTTTGTTCCTTTTGACACTCCGCTAGATGCTAGTTAGCTTGTTGCAAAAGATGGGAAAATTATTTAACATGAAAAATTAAGTCTAACATGGCACCAAAATGTCCTTACAGACAAAAAATATTGAACGTGGCCAAGGTGTGCATAGAGTTAGCTTTATCTAACATTAGCTAGCATTAGCTAACATCACCTAGCGTTAGCTAAAATTAGCTAACATCAGCTAGCATTAGCTAACATCAGCTAGTGTTAGCTAACATCAGCTAGCGTTAGCTAATGTCAGAGCTTTAAGTGGAACAGAGTAAGTGCTGGTACTCCCTTAATGACTTCCTGTCAGTTTGTCATGCAAATATGGGACAAAAACATGGCTGATACTTACATGTAGATCTATAAATTGATGTGTAGATAAATAGTTTTATAGCACAGAAATGACAAAATAAACACAGCAAGTTCTAAATCAAATCCACATTTGCCAAATTCAAAGTACCATGGAGACACTTTTATGAACTTCAAGCCTCATTGCTGGACATTAAAAATAACACTGAAAATTAAATACATAAACCTAAAGTTCATTAACCCTTTCATGCATGAATTAATAAGACAATGAAACATTTTTCACATTTTTGTAAAAAAAAAACAAACAAAAAAAAACATTGAAGTGGTTTATTTACAGAAATACCCTCCTCATTCATGAATATGCAGAAAAAAACTTGTAAATAGGTTTCCCTACAGGTCCACTATGCATGAAAGGGTTAAAAACAAAGTTTTAAATTTAGACTTATTTAGCTTATTACCAGACTGATTTAACATTGTAGTACTACTATTATTATTATTATTATTATTATTATTATTATTATTATTATCATAGGACTATTACATTTTTCCTCTGTGAAATATGTGTTTCCAGCATCAGGCCTGGTCCATAACACTTAGTAATATTATCTTTAATCTAGAAATAATTTTCATAAATACTGGCCAGCCGTATACTTAGTCTGTTGTAGTACTGTTAGTAGTACTACTGTAGTATATGACTGTTAGCAGTACTACTGTAACATTACAGCCATAGTTTCTTTCCTCCTATCCAAATCACGTCAACTTCAATGTGAACACAGAAGCAAGTGAACAAGGTGACTACAGCGAGCGTTCTGCGTCTAAACCGGTCTCAACAACGCATTTCTTTTGAGGCGACTTTTTAAAGTTATTTTAATGAGGTGAAGTCGTAGGAGGGTATACTGGTTGCTGAGGAAAGCCGGTAAAAGTCCCGGTATGCACCATATGCTGTAAAAAGTAGTACCGGTACTGCCGGTGTGGACTGGCCCACTTAGATCATTAGCTAATGTGTTATAACTTAGTCAGTTCCATGAATCATCAGCCTGTTGGGGCTTCTTTGTACGCGCATTTTTACAGACAAATGAATATCTTTTTCGTTACTGAACACAAATAAAAACCAGTGGGAACCAGTTCAGTTTGAACCAGTTTGTACTGGAAACGTTGGGCTGCAGCATTAAAAAGGTTCTGAACTGCTGGTTTAATCTGTTTACTATGAAAGAATAAAATAGTTTTATTTTTGACATGAACATCTTTCAAAGCGAGCGCCGCAGAGACAAAGGAAGTGGAACAGACTGCAGGTCTAAAGGCTGGGGGGCGAGGGGGGGCATGAATGATGTGGTCTAAATGAAATGTCATTCCCAGTAATGGGAAAATGTCCACACCAGAAAGCAGGTCTCTGAAATTGCAAGAGATGTACTTAAGCAGCGTTGCCGGGAGCAACTGGCTTGACAAAACTGTTAACGTTAACTTCCCAGAATCAAAATAAACGGGAGGGGGGGGGGTCGCTTCACGAACATCTTTACATCCTGCACTTCTCCGTGCACGTGCACTGCAGCCACAGCGAGATCCATTTTGTCGCTGCGTCTAATGAGAATCTCAGCAGTTTGTTGACTCAAATCAGCCGCGAGTGAAAAATAGAGTCGCCAACCCTGAACCGCTGCGCCGACTTAGAAACACACACCAGGCGCGCGCACACCGCTGCTGGCACGGATCAATAGGAGGAGGATCAAATGCACTTCCATTTAATTAAGATAAGCAGCGCACTCTGGCTCGTAATCTTCCCCTCTCCTCCTCCATCTTTCCTCCTGCGCCGTGTCGATCCCCTCTGGGCGGCCAGAAATGTTGTCGCGAGGAATCTGGATTTAATCGCTCCCCAGATCCACGCCACGTTTTTCTTCCCCTGAAGCGTGTTCTCGCGCCCCCGCGCCGCCCCTCCCAAATGTCATCTGGTTTGTGTTTGCTGCAGGGCACGTTGGCAGGCGGGGAAACGTCAGCTGGATGGCTCAGAACTGATCCTCATGAACCCGTTGCTGGTGGTGGACCGGGGTCATCATGGTCGTCCTTCCTGGTCTGATGCTACATGCATCAAACTGGTGAACTGTGTGTTCAGGTTCTAACCCAGTCCATCTGGTAGGGCTGTGCTATACCGCAGGTCCATACAGGATCTGCACGATGCCAGACCACATTCCAGCCGCATGGCTTCCAGGTGCAGCGTTCGGGTGCTGGACTGGCCTGTCTGCAGTCCAGACCTGGGAAAATGCAACTTGTCCCGGCGCCAGAACACACCCACACAGCTAGCGATCCGTCGCTGTGGGCGTCTCCTGTTTATGAGCTGAAACTTAATCGTTCAACACTTGACCCCTTCCAAAGCAGATTTGTGATGGAATACAGTTAGAAAAGCGGAATGGCGTCCCAAACGGCAGATCCAGCTGACATCAGCCGGGACCCACAGATTCATAAGAAATCAAGTCATTTCAACCAATAATCAGACTTTATAAATCAATGTCAGACCGGCTGACGATGACGAGACACGTTCAGCAACGTGTTTCATACACAACACAGATGTTTTCACTGTGGTCTTCAACAAACTTCTACATCAGAGGAACCGCAGTGCTCAGTAATTCACCTGTACAGCTCGATAAATTCAAGCCTGAACCCAATCAGACTGATCCTGGTTCTTATCCTGCAACATCTCGGTAAAACATCTGGAGACATCTGCAGCAGATAAAAACCCAGCATACAACACACGGACTGGCCTTAGTGAGGAGTCGGACTGAGTTTAATCCAGCTGCACTTTGAGGATGAGGAGGTAACACACACCTGTGGTTGCTATGGTCACACCTGTGGTTGCTATGGTGACTGTATTGCTTGGTCCCGTCACATGGTCTGCTAGCTGATGTAATGCAGCAGTAAGTATGATCCAGACTGAAACCAATGAGCTGATATACAGCAACAGTGATCCTGGAGAAGCTTGCCGACATAACATCAAGGACAAAAAGGAGGAACCATGGAAGAGGAGGTTAGAAACCAGGATCAAGGCAACTCGAAGGGAAGTTAATCAACTGTCAGATCTCCAGAAGGGAACAACAATGAAGAGGGTTCCAGAGAGGTACTGCCAGATGTCCATTCCTGAGGCCCTGGAAACTGCCAAACAAAGACTCCAAGCATTGGCTGTTACTGAAGAGATACAGAGAAGAAACTGGATCTTCTCAACTAACCCAGCTAAAGTGTACTCCCAGTGGCAGGGTAATACCACACAAGCTGACCCACCAAGGCCGGAGACGGAACAATACTGGAAAGGCATGTGGGAGAAGGAGGCATCACATAACAGTGAAGCAGAGCGGTTAAAGGACCTCAGAGCAGACCACAGCTCCCTCCCTGAACAAGGTCCAGTTACCATCATGGTGGCAGAAATCCAG
This sequence comes from Telmatherina bonti, assembly GCF_933228915.1. Classification (NCBI taxonomy): domain Eukaryota; kingdom Metazoa; phylum Chordata; class Actinopteri; order Atheriniformes; family Telmatherinidae; genus Telmatherina; species Telmatherina bonti. The sequence goes on along the minus strand of NC_136631.1, from coordinate 2,573,467 downwards.
CATAGACTCTGAAGAACTGGTCAGCGCCTGTCCTTGATATGATCCATGCCTACTGGCTAAAGAGGCTGACCTCACTCCATGAACGCCTGGCAGCACAAATGAACCAATTCTTGAGGGATGGGACTCATCCTGAATGGCTGACCAAGGGACGAACAGTCCTGACACTGAAAGACCCCCACAAGGGATCAGTCCCATCTAACTACCGGCCAATAACCTGCCTCTCCACAACATGGAAGCTCCTGTCAGGCATCATAGTGGCTAAGGTAAGTGGGCACATGGATCAATACGTGGCAGAGGCACAGAAAGGCATTGGCAGAGGAACCAGAAGAGGCAAACACCAGCTACTGGTTTACAGAACAGTCGCCTGAGACTAGAAAACCAGACAATCAAACCTGTGCACCGTTTGGATTGACTACCAGAAAGCCTACGACCCGATGCCACACACATGGATCCTGGAATGTCTGAAGCTGTAAAAGATCAACGGCAGCATAAGGACCTTCGTTGCAAACTCAATGAGGCTGTAGCAGACCAACCTGGAGACCAACTTCAAGTCAATAGCACAAGGCTCCATCAAATGTGGCATATACCAAATGTCAGGATTTGGGTTTTTTCCCTTTGCTTTGTTTTCAGGGTTCCTGTTTTATTTTGTAGTTTCCTGTTTAGTTCCCTCGGTTCTCGTTTAGCTTCATTGATTTCCTGTTATTGAATTCACCTGGTTTCATTTTGTTAATTACTTCACCTGTCATTGTGTTCCGTGTATTTATACCCCTCACTTCTTGTCTTGTGTTGCTGGTTCATTTGTTGGTTTTTGGCCCTCACTTTGGCATGGATTAAAATGATGTCTGATTCCTGCATACCGGCTTCCCGACTCCTGCATTTGGGTCCACATCACTACAGCCACCGTGACATAATGAACCAGCCACCCAGGACCCAGCAGGAGAGGAGAAAGGGACACTCCAAGCGCCATAAGCAGAGACCACCAGAGACCATGACCTGTGACAAACTGGTGGGTATTTTGCTTGGGCTTGGACCAGCTCCTGAGCTGGTGGAGAGGGAGGTCCGGTCGCGGTTCTGGGGAACCAGACTGGCTATCAAGCCACCAGCTCTACGGTCCACGTCTCTGGCGCTGCAGGCTCCCACGCCAGCGCCCAGAGCCCGTCCGGCGCTGCGGGCTCCCACGCCGGCGCCCAGAGCCCGTCCGGCGCTGCAGGATCCCACGCCAGCGCCCAGGTCCACGTCTCCGGCGCTGCAGGCTCCCACGCCAGTGCCAGGGTCCACGTCTCCGGCGCTGCAGGCTCCCACGCCAGCGCCCAGAACCCGTCCGGCGCTGCAGGCTCCCACGCCGGCGCCCAGAGCCCGTCCGGCGCTGCAGGCTCCCACGCCAGCGCCCAGAACCCGTCTGGCGCTGCAGGCTCCCACGCCAGCGCCCAGAACCCGTCTGGCGCTGCAGGCTCCCACGCCAGCGCCCGGGTCCACGTCTCCGGCGCTGCAGGCTCCCACGCCAGCGCCCAGAGCTCGTCCACCTCCCTTGCTCCATGTTCCCGAGGGGGTCCCAGGACGGGACGCTCCTTCCTTGCTCCATGTTCCCGAGGGGGTCCTAGGACGGGACGCTCCTTCCTTGCTCCATGTTCCCGAGGGGGTCCCAGGACGGGACGCTCCTTCCTTGCTCCATGTTCCCGAGAGGGTCCCAGGACGGGACGCTCCCCCCTTGCTCCATGTTCCCGAGGGGGTCCTAGGACGGGACGCTCCTTCCTTGCTCCGAGTTCCCGAGGGGGTCCCAGGACGGGACGCTCCTCCTCTGTCCCGAGTTCCCGAGGGGGTCCCAGGACGGGACGCTCCTCCTCTGTCCCGAGTTCCCGAGGGGGTCCCAGGTTGGGACGCTCCTCCTCTGTCCCGAGTTCCCGAGGGGGTCCCAGGTTGGGACGCTCCTCCTCTGTCCCGAGTTCCCGAGGGGGTCCCAGGTTGGGACGCTCCTCCTCTGTCCCGAGTTCCCGAGGGGGTCCCAGGTTGGGACGCTCCTCCTCTGTCCCGAGTTCCCGAGGGGGTCCCAGGTTGGGACGCTCCTCCTCTGTCCCGAGTTCCCGAGGGGGTCCCAGGACGGGACGCTCCTCCTCTGTCCCGAGTTCCCGAGGGGGTCCCAGGACGGGACGCTCCTCCTCTGTCCCGAGTTCCCGAGGGGGTCCCAGGACGGGACGCTCCTCCTCTGTCCCGAGTTCCCGAGGGGGTCCCAGGACGGGACGCTCCTCCTCTGTCCCGAGTTCCCGAGGGGGTCCCAGGACGGGACGCTCCTCCTCTGTCCCGAGTTCCCGAGGGGGTCCCAGGACGGGACGCTCCTCCTCTGTCCCGAGTTCCCGAGGGGGTCCCAGGACGGGACGCTCCTCCTCTGTCCCGAGTTCCCGAGGGGGTCCCAGGACGGGACGCTCCTCCTCTGTCCCGAGTTCCCGAGGGGGTCCCAGGACGGGACGCTCCTCCTCTGTCCCGAGTTCCCGAGGGGGTCCCAGGACGGGACGCTCCTCCTCTGTCCCGAGTTCCCGAGGGGGTCCCAGGACGGGACGCTCCTCCTCTGTCCCGAGTTCCCGAGGGGGTCCCAGGACGGGACGCTCCTCCTCTGTCCCGAGTTCCCGAGGGGGTCCCAGGACGGGACGCTCCTCCTCTGTCCCGAGTTCCCGAGGGGGTCCCAGGTTGGGATTCTCCTCCACCGGCCCCAGCGCCAGCCCCTGTGTCCGAGGAGGAGGTCGCTCCTTCTCCCCCGTCTCCAGTGTCCGGCGAGGAGGTCGCTCCTTCTCCCCCGTCTCCAGTGTCCGGCGAGGAGGTCGCTCCTTCTCCCCCGTCTCCAGTGTCCGGCGAGGAGGTCGCTCCTTCTCCCCCGTCTCCAGTGTCCGGCGAGGAGGTCGCTCCTTCTCCCCCGTCTCCAGTGTCCGGCGAGGAGGTCGCTCCTTCTCCCCCGTCTCCAGTGTCCGGCGAGGAGGTCGCTCCTTCTCCCCCGTCTCCAGTGTCCGGCGAGGAGGTCGCTCCTTCTCCTCTGCCTCCAGTGTCCAACGTGAGGGATCCAGAGCCGAGGCTGCCCCCGTCGTCTGGGCCTCCCGGCCGTCCTCCAGGGCCGAGGCTGCCCCCGTCGTCTGGGCCTCCCGGCCGTCCTCCAGAGCCGAGGCTGCCCCCGTCGTCTGGGCCTCCCGGCCGTCCTCCAGAGCCGAGGCTGCCCCAGACTGTTTACTGAGCGGGGCCGTTTGGACTCTTCCCCTGAACTTGTGCCCCTGGACTTTGTTTTTTCCTTGGTCCCTCCTCCGGGCCCCCTCCTCCCACCCGTCTCTGGACTCTGAACTTTTTGGGGTGGCCGGCCCTTGTGGGGAGGGTACTGTCAGGATTTGGGTTTTTTCCCTTTGCTTTGTTTTCAGGGTTCCTGTTTTATTTTGTAGTTTCCTGTTTAGTTCCCTCGGTTCTCGTTTAGCTTCATTGATTTCCTGTTATTGAATTCACCTGGTTTCATTTTGTTAATTACTTCACCTGTCATTGTGTTCCGTGTATTTATACCCCTCACTTCTTGTCTTGTGTTGCTGGTTCATTTGTTGGTTTTTGGCCCTCACTTTGGCATGGATTAAAATGATGTCTGATTCCTGCATACCGGCTTCCCGACTCCTGCATTTGGGTCCACATCACTACAGCCACCGTGACACCAAAGGAGATACCCTGTCCATGCTGCTTGTTCTGTATAAGTCTGCGCGCGCGCGCGCACACACACACACACACACAATCTTGATGGAACCAATAATAACCATGACTTCAGCACTCAGTAAATAATGCTGATTGTTCATCACAATCTTTTTTGACCTGAAACCCTTTTTACAGCATTTTTTCCTTTTCTTGACTTTTGGGGTGAAATGTTTGACATATGATCTACAATATTCTTTTTAATTGTCATTATGAAACACATTTCTGATGTGAAAACAGCCGTTATTGTCCAGAATCCTACAAAATACTTGAAATGTTTTCAATAATCAAGTGATAGATAATCTAGTTTAAGGGTAGAGAAAGGAAGGAAGACTTACAGCGTTTGATGTCATGATATGTTTTGTTTCTCTTTAGTTTTGGTTTCCTGGTTTGGTTTGTAGTTTTCCTTGTTTAGTTCTCTCATGTCTAGGTTCCTGTTCATTAGTTCACCTGGTTGGATTTTCTGATTTGTTTCACCCGTGTCTAGTTTCTTCTTCTGTATATTCATATCCCTCGGTTTGTGTTGTCACTTTGTTAGCTCTGCCCTCACGACTGTAGCTCAGGAGGAAGAGCAGTTGTCCTTCAACTGGTAAGTTGGGGGATCGATTCCAGGCTTCCCCTGAAAAGACACTGAACCCCAAGCTGCTCCCCGATGTGCCTATCGGGGTATGAGTGTGTTGCATGAGTGTGTGTGAGAATGGGTGAATGAGACAAGTTTTTGAGTGGTCTGTATGACTAGAAAAGTGCTATAGAAGTACAAGTCCATTTACCACTTACTTTTGATCATCATCGTCTGATTTCTGCATCCTGGCCTCCCGTCTCCTACATTTGGGTCCTCATCTCCACACCAACCGTGACAGTTTGATTCATTAAACCAAAATCAAAAATCTGCGGCAACTTTTATTGAAATCGTCTCGACTGACAATCAAGCGGGTCCTGATTGGCCGATTCGAAGTGCACAGATTTCCAGTGTGAAGCCACAAGATGAGTGACAAAGCCAATCAGGGGTGAAATGTGCATTAAATGAAGTATCTCCACAGCAGGGCTTTATATTCCACACAGAGCCGAGTGTTGGTCTGGAGCGGAGAACTCCCAGCGCTCATCTCCTGATTATCAGCCTCCTCAAGGTGAGCAGGAGTACACACCTCCATAGTGCAATCACACCTGATTAGCTGATTAGCATACAACTTGCATAATGTCGCCACATTTCATTACCCATTGAGTGAGTTCATCGCTGCTCCCCAGGAAACACTGATCTGCTTCACACTCCTACACGCTGTGCACCACACACACACACACACACACACAAAACAAGTTTACCTGCACACCACTGATGTTTGTATAGAGAGAACCAACAATATCACAAACACATTATTTCTTTTATGTGATGCATTTTTAAAGGCACATGTGTGCACATGCTTCTCTTGGGGTGTAAAAACCTTCCTGAACTTCACCTAAAAGCTTCCAGGAACACAACATGACGGTATGAAGTAGGGAGGTGACCAATCAGAGACCTGTCAGCTGTGAAACTGCTAGCCGCTAGCCGCTAGCTGCTTTTCATGTGTTTTGCCGCAGGCTAATTTCACTTTGCTCAACTGCATCTCTTGTATGATTAAAACTGGAGGAGAAATAAACATAAAAACTCAGGAAAAGTTTATGAAACTGGACTTATAATACAGTTTTTCTGCTTTTCTGTTTGGTGAGGTGTAACATTTACTTGTGTTGTAGCATCTGTCTGTTAGCATTCAGCTCTTTCCAAACTGAGTGAGATTAAATATGTAATGATGAACCTTCACAGCACTATTGCCAAATGAAATGTTAAATATAATTAAAAGCCATCTATCAGAGCAACATACATGTTTGTATGAAGCAGTTTAAGCTAACAGACAAGGCTATGTTATGCCAACGTATGCCAAACAGAGAGAATACAGACACTCTCTCCCTCTCCTCTAACATGGGCTGGAACACATTTCTAATATTGTTTAATTTTATTTCTGTTTTAAACAACTTCAATATGGCTGCATGGTGGCATAGTGGTTAGCACAGCAGCCTCACAGCAAGAAAGCTGCTGGTTTGTGTGTTGGGATGTCTGAACAGTACTCTGCGGCCTCTCACTGGACTGAAATGGCTAAGCAGAAAATGAAGGAATAACTTGAATATGGAGGAAGTCTTGCCCAGGCTGCATCTGTTCTCATATCCATAAATACCAAAATGTTTCTAAACACGAATCTTAATGCTAGCGCTAACTAGCATAACAAAAGTTTCCTATCATGGCCATTAGCTATCGTAACTTTTACCCGGATCTTTGGGACACACACACACACACAAGCAGCTATGTTGTCGGGGGCTTTATACCCCTGGTAGGGTCACCCATGGCAAACAGGTGTCTAGGGGAGGGACCAGACCAAGCACGGCTCATCGACCTCTACGATGACGACCAACCTGGGCATGAATGTTCCCTTGCCCGGACCCCCCTCTGGAGCCAGGCCTGGAGGTGGGGTACGAGAGCGAGCGTCTGGTGGCTGGGCCTTCGCCCATGGGGCCCGGTCGGGCTCAGCCCGAAAGGGTTACATGGGCCCCACCTCCCGTGGGCTCACCATCTGCGGGAGGAGCTGTAGGGGTCGGGTGCAATGTGAGCTGGGCGGCAGCAAGAGGCGGGGACCCTGGCGGTCCGATCCCCGGCTGCAGAAGCTGGCTCTAGGGACGTGGAACGTCACCTCTCTGGTGGGGAAGGAGCCTGAGATTGAGCGGTTCCGGCTAGATATAGTTGGACTCACCTCGACGCATGGCTTGGGCTCTGGAACCAGAACCCTCGAGAGGGGCTGGACTTTCTTCCACTCTGGAGTTGCTCATGGTGAGAGGCGCCGAGCAGGTGTGGGCATTCTCATCAGCCCCCAGCTTGGTGCCTGCACGTTGGGGTTTACCCCGGTGGATGAAAGGGTAGTTTCCCTCCTCCTCCGGGTGGGGGGACGGGTCCTGACTGTTGTCTGTGCTTATGCACCAAACAGCAGTTCAGAGTACCCACCCTTTCTGGAGTCCTTGGAGGGAGTGCTGGAGGATGCCCAGAGCCCGTCTGGAGCGACCCCCCCCCCTCTGAACCCAAATGGTGTTTTGTTATTGGACTTCTGTGCTCGTCATGGATTGTCTATAACGAACACCATGTTCCAACATAAGAGTGTCCATATGTACACCTGGCATCAGGATTCCCTGGGCTGCAGTTCGATGATGGATTTTGTAGTCGTATCGTCGGACCTGCGGCCACATGCCTTGGACACTCGGGTGAAGAGGGGGGCGGAGCTTCAACTGGCTCAGATGGTGGGGGAGGAGGCCGGTCAGATCTGGCAGACCCTAACGTGTTGTGAGGGTCTGCTGGGAACGTCTGGCTGAGTCCCCTGTCAGAGCGAGCTTCAACTCCCACCTTCAGCAGAGCTTCAACCATGTCCCGAGTGAGGCGGGGGACATTGAGTCCGAATGGGCTGTGTTCCGTGCCTCTATTGCTGAGGCGACCAGCCAGAGCTGTGGCTGTAAGGTCGTTGGTGCCTGTCGTGGCGGTAATCCCAGGACTCGTTGGTGGACACCAGCAGTGAGGGATGCCGTCAAGCTGAAGAAGGAGTCCTATCGGGCCTTCTTGGCCTGTGGGACTCTGGAGGCAGCTGATGGGTACCGGCGGGCTAAGCGGCATGCGGCTTCGGCCGTTGCCGAGGCAAAAACACGGACTCTCCTATCTCTGGGGCTGAAGTCGCTGAGGTGGTCAAAAAGCTCCTTGGTGGCAAGGCCCCGGGGGTGAATGAGATCCGCCCGGAGTTCCTTAAGGCTCTGGATGCTGTGGGGCTGTCCTGGCTGACGCCTCTGCAGCATTGCGTGGACATCAGGGGCAGTACCACTGGATTGGCAGACTGGGGTGGTGGTCCCCCTTTTTAAGAAGGGGGACCGGAGGGTGTGTTCCAATTACAGGGGAATCACACTCCTCAGCCTCCCTGGTGAGGTCTATTCAGGGGTCCTGGAGAGGAGGATAGGCCAGATAGTCGAATCCCGGATTGAGGAGGAGCAGTGTGGTTTTCGTCCTGGTCGCGGAACAGTGGACCAGCTCTATACCCTCTTTGGGGTCCTGGAGGGGGCATGGGAGTTTGCCCAACCAGTCTACATGTGTTTTGTGGACCTGGAGAAGGCATTCGACCGTGTCCCCCGGGGGCTCCTGTGGGGGGTACTCCGGGAGTATGGGGTACCGGATCCCCTTGTGCGAGCTGTCCGGTCCCTGTACGACAGGTGTCAGAGCTTGGTCCACATTGCCGGTAGTAAGTCGGATTTGTTTCCGGTGAGGGTTGGACTCCGCCAAGGCTGCCCTTTATCACCGATTCTGTTCATAACTTATATGGACAGAATTTCTAGGTGCAGCCGAGGTGTTGAGGGGATCCAGCTTGGTGGCCTCAGGATTGGGTCCCTGCTTTTTGCGGATGACGTGGTCCTGTTGGCTTCATCTGGTCGTGATCTCCAGCTCTCGCTTGAGCGATTCGCGGCCGAGTGTGAAGCGGCTGGGATGAGAATCAGCACCTCCAAATCTGAGACCACGGTCCTCAGCCGGAATAGGGTGGATTGTCCTCTCCGGGTCGGGAGTCAGGTCCTGCCTCAAGTGGAGGAGTTTAAATATCTCGGGGTCTTGTTCACGAGTGAGGGAAGGATGGAGCGCGAGATCGACAGACGGATCGGTGCGGCGTCTGCAGTAATGTGGACTCTGCGCCGGTCTGTCGTGGTGAAGAAGGAGCTGAGCCAGAAGGCGAAGCTCTCCATTTATCAGTCGATCTACGTTCCTACCCTCACCTATGGTCATGAGCTGTGGGTCGTGACCGAAAGAAGGAGATCTCGTATACAGGCGGCTGACATGAGTTTCCTCCGCAGGGTGGCCGGGCTCTCCCTTAGAGATAGGGTGAGCTCGGTCATCCTGGAGGAGATCAGAGTAGAGCCGCTGCTCCTCCGCATCGAGAGGAACCAGTTGAGGTGGCTCGGGCATCTGGTCAGGATGCCTCCTGGACCTCCCTGGTGAGGGGTTCCAGGCACGTCCCTCTGGGAGGAGACCCCGGGGAAGACCCAGGACACGCTGGAGGGATTATATCTCTCGGATGGCCTGGGAACGCCTCAGGATCCCCCCGCAGAGTTGGCAAATGTGGCTGGGGAGAGGGAAGTCTGGGCTTCCCTGCTTAGGCTGCTGCCCCCGCGACCCGACCCCGGATAAGCGGCAGAAGATGGATGGATGGATGGGTGGATGGAACTTTTACCCGTTACACGTTAGCAACTACTAGCATAACAGCATTACCCGTTGCGTTAACAAATTTTAACCCACAGCACAACAAATGCTATCTGTTGCATTAACTAGCATAACAAACATCTCCCTTCGCATTAGCATTGACTAGCACAACAACCATCACTCCTCCTGTTAACTGAGTTAATTTTCAGATGAATATTCTAGATCCTGAGTTGTACATTTATCAGCTTTAACCATCTGTTCTGCTTAGTTTTTATTAATCTGATTGGATGTCTGTCTGAAGATTTCAGAACCACAATATGTTGAATTTAACGGTCCAAAACTTTACCAGCTGTTTTCTCTTCAGACTGCGGCAGTAAAATCTCCTCTTCAGCAGAACTTCCAGCTTGTCCAGATTATTACACCTCATTCACAGCCTGATTTATAGAACATTTAATGAAAATAAACAAGGAAAAAAATAGGTTTTTCTGACTCCTGACAGTATTTTCTGAAACGTGAAATGATAAACATCCTGAATCCTCTCAGTAAAAACTGACTTTGACTTGAAAGTTTGACTTGTGATTTTTTTAAAACACAAAATACCCCCAGTGGGACATTAAAAGTAAAACATTACTATTTGTGCATTTTGTGAATAATTTCTTTATAATCGTGTACGATTAAAACATATTTGCAATGATCTAAAGTTGCACATAATCGGTATTTAGTGTATTTCCTCTGCAGGACTCTGCGGTGTGTTGTGTCAGTGTTGTTTTGCACAAAATCACAGCGTGGAACTGCACATACTCGCCAAGCTGGCTGTGGTCTGAGTCACATGACCAGGTGTGACTGGGATCCAGTTTGTACAAGCATTTGTTTTCATTCTCTCCACCGATGCTGAGTACAGATGGTGTTTATCAACAAATAAGACTGGAAATCAGCTGATCCTTTCTACCAGACACGACCCGGCTTTTATCTCAACATCACCACGTCCTCATCAGACTATCTGCAATTTCCAGCTAAACTACCCACAAACTGTCTAGTTTTCACCTGATCAAAACATCTGAAAGTAAAACTGCACAATCAGAAACTCAGCCTGAAGTTTCATGATATAACCAAGCAACAAAATCTGCAGTTCATCCACCAAGTCTGTGAGCAATTTTGCCCCCGTGGGGCAAAATTAGCCACATTCTGTAGATGAAAACTTATTGCAAGAGAGGAGAGATGCAGAGGAAGGAGTTAACCACGAAGCTAGCTACAGCTAGCTGCTGCTGGGTACAGTGAAGAGAGTTACCCATGAAGCTAGCTACAGCTAGCTGCTGCTGCGTACAGTGAAGGGAGTTACCCATTGAGCTAGCTACAGCTAGCTGCTGCTGCGTACAGTGAAGGGAGTTAACCATGAAGCTATCTACAGCTAGCTGCTGCTGGATACAGTGAAGAGAGTTACCCATGAAGCTAGCTACAGCTAGCTGCTGCTGCGTACAGTGAAGGGAGTTACCCATTGAGCTAGCTACAGCTAGCTGCTGCTGCGTACAGTGAAGGGAGTTAACCATGAAGATAGCTACAGCTAGCTGCTGCTGCGTACAGTGAAGGGAGTTAACCACGAAGATAGCTACAGCTAGCTGCTGCTGCGTACAGTGAAGGGAGTTAACCACGAAGATAGCTACAGCTAGCTGCTGCTGCGTACAGTGAAGGGAGTTAACCATGAAGCTAGCTACAGCTAGCTGCTGCTGCGTACGGTGAAGGGAGTTAACCATGAAGATAGCTACAGCTAGGTACAGCTAGCTGCTGCTGCGTACAGTGAAGGGAGTTAACCACGAAGATAGCTACAGCTAGCTGCTGCTGCGTACAGTGAAGGGAGTTAACCACAAAGCCTTAAACAGATGACAGTAAAACAAAATGAAAGTATGACTTTCACAAATCACTCAGTCTGGCCAATTTGGCCCTGGGTTTCCAGCTGACAACGTCATGACCGGTGTGTTTCTGGACCGTTGGGTACAAGGGACGGCAGGCGTCCCTTGCACCCTGTTATAACTCCTTGCATTTCTAGTTTCTCTGTCTAGTTTCTTGAAAAGCTCTGCATTTTAAGCTCTGCTGTTGAAGGCTGGAGTTTCCATTTTCTCTTTGATGAACTGTATGACTAAATGACTGTAAAAAGATTTCCATCTCTTCCTCTGTCCGTACATACCGCACCATCTTTACCTGAAAGGAACTCTGGTCACATGAAGTGACCAGTCAGTCCACTTTTGCAATTAACTTCTACATGGAAAAACCACCTAATGACAGCGAGTAAAATGTAAAAATAATACATTTTAGCTATATTTGAGAGAGGTTTGTTTCCTTTCCCCGTTTTTTATTACGATGTTTAGGTTTTGCATCTATCTGGGGGTGATGGAAACACAGCCATAGACTTCCTCCACAGGCTTGTACACTCGACATGATGTCTGCATTACTCAGAAACATACAAACATCTGCCATCAACTTATTTCAGACATGAAAATATGCGTCAGTTTAAGTTAACTTGTTGCAGCAGAATCATCATCATCCTGCAGGAATGATCAAAAAGCAGCTCAGAAAAAAGTCGGGTGGATCACAGACTCCTGGTTTCAGTCAACAGACGGCGCCTTCCATTCCTCCTCCTCTACAAGCGAGTAGGTCACTAATGTCATCTGGTCATGAAAACATACATTACACATCTACATCATGTGTAACTGAGACGCCCTCAAACTGGAAAACTGCATCGGCTTTAAGGTGGAGAAGGTAAATAAGCAGCAGACGGAGGTGAAGGAGGAGGTCTGAAGGGTTCACTATTGATCCCTGATTTGCACCTCCTCCAATCCCCCTGGATATCCCCAAACTCAGTGTCTGGCTCGGTCCCCAGCAGCCAGTCAAGCGCAGAAAAGCCAACTGTCCACCAACCCCCTCCTCCATCCAGCCAGGAACGGGTTCATCACAGTTTAAAGGGAGATTTCACAAACACTCACACAGAAGGAGGGACATTTGATTTCAACACCTGGGCTTTTAGTAAAAATGAACTGATAGAAATCAGAGCTTCCAGCTGAAATTCAAGAATTAAACCTCTAATGACCAAATATCAGACTAAAACCAACATAAAAGGGTCCAATCATTTGGTTTTCCAGGAACAAACAAATGTTCTATATCAGTGTCATGACCTGTGACCTCCCATTTAGGGCTTTAAAGTTAATCTAAAACTAATGTGCGATTTAAATGTTGAAATACATCATTTCTGATGCTGCATCATGAAGCAGCTGTTACACAGTCAACAGCAAGAACAACGAAGATGAGGACGAAGAAAAGGCAGAAAACAAGGATTGAGATAAGGATGAGGATAGGGAGGAGAATGAGGACCAAGATGGGGATGAGGATGAGGATGAGGACGAGGACGAAGATGAGGGGTTGAAAATTCTCTGCTATTCAAAATTAGGATAAGAACAAGGATGGATGAGAAAAAATAAAGGAGATGAGGATGAGGATAGGGAGGAGAATGAGGACCAAGATGGGGATGAGGATGAGGATTAAATGAGGATGAAGAAAAAAAGATAATGAGGATGAAGATGAGAATAAGAATATGAATAGGAACAAGAATTATAATGAGGATTAGGATGAAGACGAGGATGAGACACAAATAAGGATGAGGATGAAGATGAGGATGAGACACAAATAAGGATGAGGATGAAGATGAGGATGAGGATGGTATGAAGATTAGGATTGGGAAATGGAAGCAAATGATGAGAATTAGGACGAGAAAGAAGACAACGATGTGCAGAAGGAGGAAGATGAGCAGGAAAATAATGAGAATGAGAACAAAGATTAGGATGAGCATTATGATGAATATGAGGATGAGGTTGAAGACAAACATAAAAATAAGGATGAGACTGAGAAGGAGGAAGACGAAGAAGGGGAGAATGGGGACAGGGACACAAATGGTCACCTTAATTTGAAATTAGGATGAGGATGATGATGGATGGGGATGATAAAGATGAAAATAGGGATGAGCATTATGAATGAAATGAGGATAAAGGACTAAGATTAGGATAAATATAAGGTCAAGGATGGGAATAAAGAAGATGATGAAGATTGATCAGGATGATGATGATAATGAAGAGGAGGATACGGATGAGAAAGAAGACAAGCATAAAGATGGTGATAAGGAAGAATATGAGACTGGCTATTAGAACAAGAATGAGCTTGAAAATTTAAACGAAGATGAGGATGAGAGTCAGGATGAGGATAATAATCAAAATGTGGACAAGTATGAAGATGAGGATGTGAATGAAGACAAAACAAGAATGAGGAAGAGTATTAGAACAAAAATGAGAGCAAGAACAAGGATGAAGATGAGAATGAGTATGGCGATTACAACAATTAGGATGAAGACATGCATGAGGACAATGATAGGGATAAAGATGAGGATGAGAACAAGAATTAGGATGGAGATGAGGATGGGGGAAGCATTACAGGTGAACGCCTCATTCTACAGCCAATCAGTGACGATCTGTGGTCAGTAACGAGCGTGATGACATGAGACACTTCCTGATTTATCAGCCATTAACAGAAAATCTGGATTTATGTCAATACAAAGACGGACGCTGGAATTAAGATGATGTCATCGTTTGATGTCACATTCTGAAACCTTGAGTTCATTCTGATTTCTGACCAAACAATCCTCCAAATTCACAACCTTTATTCTAAACACACGTCATCCACCCATCCATCCACCCATCCACCCACCCATCCAGCCACCCACCCACCCACCCATCCATCCACCCACCCATCCACCCATCCATCCACCCACCCATCCATCCATCCAGCCACCCACCCATCCATCCATCCACCCACCCATCCACCCATCCATCCACCCATCCATCCACCCACCCATCCATCCATCCAGCCACCCACCCATCCATCCAGCCATCCACCCACCCATCTACCCACCCATCCATCCATCCACCATCCATCCATCCACCCACCCATCCACCCATCCATCCACCCATCCACCCACCCATCCACCCATCCATCCATCCATCCATCCATCCACCCATCCACCATCCATCCATCCATCCACCTATCCATCCACCCATCCATCCATCTATCCACCCACCCATCCACCCACCCATCCACCATCCATCCATCCACCTATCCATCCACCCATCCATCCATCTATCCACCCACCCACCCATCCACCCATCAATCCATCCACCCATCCATCCATCCATCCACCCACCCACCCACCCATCCATCCACCCATCCACCATCCATCCATCTATCCATCCATCCATCCACCCATCAATCCATCCACCCATCCATCCATCCATCCATCCACCCATCCACCAACCCACCCATCCATCCATCTATCCACCCACCCATCCATCCACCCATCCATCCATCCACCCATCCACCAACGCACCCATCCATCCACCCATCCATCCATCTATCCATCCACCCATCCACCAACCCACCCATCCATCCATCTATCCACCCACCCACCCATCCATCCATCCACCTATCCACCAACCCACCCATCCATCCATCTATCCACCCACCCATCCATCCACCCATCCATCCATCCACCCACCCATCCATCCATCCATCCACCCATCCACCCACCCATCCATCCATGCACCCATCCACCATCCACCTATCCATCCATCCATTCATCCATCCACCCACCCATCTGCCCATCCATCCATCCACCCACCCATCCACCCATCCATCCATCCATCCACCCATCCACCCACCCATCCATCCATGCACCCATCCACCATCCATCCATCCACCAATCCATCCATCCATCCATCCATCCACCCACCCATCCACCCATCCATCCATCCATCAATCCATTCATCCACCCACCCACCATCCATCCATCCACCTATCCATCATCCATCCATCCATCCATCCATCCACCCACCCACCCATCCACCCATCCATCCATCCACCCATCCACCTACCCACCCATCCATCCACCAATCCACCAATCCACCCATCCACCCATCAATCCTTCCACCCATCCACCCATCCATCCATCCATCCACCCATCCATCCATCAATCCATTCATCCACCTATCCATCATCCATCCATCCACCCATCCATCCACCCATCCACCCATCCATCCATCCACCCATCCACCTACCCACATATCCATCCACCAATCCACCAATCCACCCACCCACCCATCCATCCATGCACCCATCCACCATCCATCCATCCACCTATCCATCCATCCATCCATCCATCAATCCATCCATCCACCAATCCACCCATCCATCCATCCATCCATCCACCCATCCACCCACCCATCAATCCGCCCATCCATCCATCTATCCACCCACCCATCCATCCATCTATCCACCCATCCACCATCCATTCATCCATCCATCCATCTATCCATCCACCCACCCATCAATCCGCCCATCCATCCATCTATCCACCCACCCACCCATCCACCATCCATTCATCCATCCATCCATCTATCCATCCACCCACCCATCCATCCATCCATCCATCAATCCATTCCTCCACCCACCCACCATCCATCCATCTACCTATCCATCATCCATCCATCCATCCATCAATCCATTCATCCACCCATCCATCCACCCACCCACCCATCCACCCATCAATCCTTCCACCCATCCATACACCCATCCACCCATCCATACACCCATCCACCCATCCATCCACCCACCCATCCACCCATCAATCCTTCCACCCATCCACCCATCCATCCATCCATCCATCCACCCACCCATCCATCCATCCACCCACCCATCCATCCATCCACCCATCCATCCATCTACCCACCCATCCATTCATCCAACATGGGTCACTTTCTACTGATGTGATATGAGGAAGACGATGATCGGTACTAAAAGAGGATATGATGAAGATGAAGGTGAATTCTTTGCGTAGTTGAAAGATGAATCTGTGCGACCTTTAGGTTCCATCCCGTCATTGTAAATTAGAGACTCTGCTGTCTGAACCCAGGTGGTTCACAGAGACAGACAGTCCAGATCTGAAAACTGATCCAGTGTGACGGTTTGTTTTACAACAGACTGAAGGTCTTTGAACACATCACAGAAGAGACATCTCAATACAAAGCAGACATTAAACATATCAAACACTTACAGAGCAAGCGTCGCTTTTCGTACCGGCGGAAATGGAAAGATTTGGAAAAAGCTGTACCTTTGCTTTTAGCTAGAAGAGCAGGAGTCCACGGCCAAGAGAGAGGGAGGAAGAAGAGGAGGAAGGGTCAGTTAAAATTCCAGTTAACAGCAAACACATCACGTCATGCTGGCTTTATGTAAAAACAGCAGAAACTGCAAACATGTTTCTGTAGCTTAAAGGAACAGTTCACATCTCTTCTGTTCACATAAGACACAACTGGGTCATTCTGCAGCATTTTTATTACAAAATACATCTCCACAAGTCTGATCATCTTTCATCTGACTGGAATCATCGTTTTTATCGTTAAAATGTTCTGTTTTAACTTGATGCAACTTTTTCTTTCAAACAAGATGAATAATCTTAATATTCACAATTATTACTTTTTCTTTTTATCTGTCTCATACTTTAATAAATCTGCATATTTCAGAGTACCTGTAATTACAGATGGAAGTCAGTTCCACAAATTATAGCATAATAACAGAATTATATTATTATTATTGAATAATATATTGTGTAATTAGATTATGGAGGAGCTATATTATCGTAGCTAATATCATATTCTTTAGACATTCTCTGTGGGTCTCTGCTGGGGGTCGGGGACCACAGCTTGGTGTTTGACTGGATCACTTTATTGGTCACATTGCGAATTTAAGTGTTTTAAATAAAGAACAAGGTTTTTGTTTTAAAGTTTTTCCATTCATTTTTACATTAAAACAGAAAATAAGACTTAAATCATTTTATTCTAATTTATTTAAATGTAATAATTACATGTACTCTCATTCCAGAAAACTTTGTCCCGAACTAAACCTGGTCTGGCCAAGTGAGAGGAGAAATGTCAGCTGAATTATTAATATTTAATATTAGGAACATAAAAAACAAATAATTAAAAACAACACATAAAAAAGAAATTAGTTCATTTTGCTTTCCTCAAACAGAAACTTAAAAAGCCTCCAAAGTTGTTTTTATTTCCTGTTTTGTAACTTTAAAAGAGGCAGAAAGAAAGAAATTGTTGCGCAGAGCAACATATGGACCAGATGTTCATGGCTGCTACCAGCTGCTGCTAGCTGCAACTAGCTGCTACTAGCTGCTACCAGCTGCTGCTAGCTGCAACTAGCTGCTACTAGGTGCTACCAGCTGCTGCTACCTGCTGCTACCGGCTGCAACCAGTTGCTACTAGATGCTACTAGCTGTTACTAGCTGCTTCCAGTTGCTGCCAGTTGCTGCTACCGGCTACTACCAGCAGCTCCTAGCTGCTACCGGCTGCTGCTACCTTCTGCTACCAGCTGCTACCAGCTGCAACCAGCTGCTACTAGCTGCTACCAGCTCCTGCTACCAGCTGCTACCGGCTGCAACCAACTGCTACTAGATGCTACAAGCTGCTACTAGCTGCTACCAGCTGCTACTACCAGTTGCTACCGGCTGCTGCTACCAGTTGCTACCGGTTGCTACCACCTGCTGCTACCGGCCGCTACTGGCTGCTACCTGCTGCTGCTATCTGCTGCTACCAGCTGCTGCTACCTGCTGCTACCAGCTGCTACCAGCTGCTGCTACCAGCTGCTACCAGCTGCTACCGGCTGCTACCGGCTGCTACCGGCCGCTACTGGCTGCTACCTGCTGCTGCTATCTGCTGCTACCAGCTGCTGCTACCAGCTGCTACCAGCTGCTACCGGCTGCTACCGGCTGCTATCTGCTGCTACCAGCTGCTACCAGCTGCTACCAACAGCTGCTACCAGCTGCTGCTAACAGCTGCTATCGGCTGCTACCTGCTGCTACCAGCTGCTACCAGCTGATAAACGTTCCTCCCTGTATCCAGAAAGAGGACTTCCAGTTTCAGATTTTTAGGATTAAAACTGAACTGTTTGCAGCGACAGAATAACCAGCTGTGTCTACATGATGACAGAAGAATAAAACGTGCACGTGCATCCACACAAAGCACAGAATGCACGCTGGAAGGAGGACAGCAGCAGTGAAGACATGCCTACCTTGTTCGGCCATCATGTGCGCCAAGCCTTCGGTAGAAAGGAGGGAAAGGAGGAGGAGAACACTTATGTCAATACGCTCTGGTATTGTGATGAAACATGTTTCTCCTGAGAGGAGAGCATGTCATCAAACACACACACACACACACATCCAAAGCTTCCACCAGGAGGCTTCTTCATCAACCCACACATGAAGCTTCACAGCATCTACCTGGACTTCCTGCCTCCCTCCAGATGTTAACATGGAACCCTGACCTGCTAAAACCCTGACCCCCTGGAACCCTGACCCGCTAGAACCCTGACCCCCTGGAACCCTGACCTGCTAGAACCCTGACCCACTGGAACCCTGACCCGCTAGAAACCTGACCCCCTGGAACCCTGACCCCCTGGAACCCTGACCCGGTGGAACCCTGACCCGCTAGAACCCTAACCCACTGGAACCCTGACCCGGTGGAACCCTGACCCGGTGGAACCCTGACCCGCTGGAACCCTGACCCGGTGGAACCCTGACCCCCTGGAACCCTGACCCGGTGGAACCCTGACCCGCTAGAACCCTAACCCACTGGAACCCTGACCCGGTGGAACCCTGACCCGCTAGAACCCTAACCCACTGGAACCCTGACCCGGTGGAACCCTGACCCGGTGGAACCCTGACCCGCTGGAACCCTGACCCCCTGGAACCCTGACCCGGTGGAACCCTGACCCGCTAGAACCCTAACCCACTGGAACCCTGACCCGGTGGAACCCTGACCCGGTGGAACCCTGACCCGCTAGAACCCTAACCCACTGGAACCCTGACCCGGTGGAACCCTGACCCGGTGGAACCCTGACCCGCTAGAACCCTAACCCACTGGAACCCTGACCCGGTGGAACCCTGACTCGCTAGAACCCTAACCCACTGGAACCCTGACCCGGTGGAACCCTGACCCGGTGGAACCCTGACCCGCTGGAACCCTGACCCGGTGGAACCCTGACCCCCTGGAACCCTGACCCGGTGGAACCCTGACCCGCTAGAACCCTAACCCACTGGAACCCTGACCCCCTGGAACCCTGACCCGGTGGAACCCTGACCCGCTAGAACCCTAACCCACTGGAACCCTGACCCCCTGGAACCCTGACCCGGTGGAACCCTGACCCGCTAGAACCCTAACCCACTGGAACCCTGACCCGGTGGAACCCTGACCCGGTGGAACCCTGACCCGCTGGAACCCTGACCAGCTGGAACCCCTCACTGCATCTCCAGACCTTGTGCAGGAGGAGACGGAGCATTTCACTGAACGGTTTCTGTGTTTCCTCTGCATGACACCGTGAACCGTGGTCCAGAAAAGCCTCTGAAAACCCATCATGCGGCTGGGATCTCCAGCAAGGGGACTCTCCAGCCCCCTCACCTCTTTCCAGATCAGTTCTTAGCACCGTGTTGAAATCCAGAGCCTCCTGGCAGAATCCATGGCCTCCAGGTGGTGCCGCTGCTTCAGGTGGAGCTTTATGTGGAGCTATAGGTGGAGCTATAGGTGGAGCTTCAGGTGGAGCTCTAGGTGGAGCTTTAGGTGGAGCTTCAGGTGGAGCTTTATGTGGAGCTATAGGTGGAGCTATAGGTGGAGCTTCAGATGGAGCTTCAGATGGAGCTTCAGGTGGAGCTTTATGTGGAGCTATAGGTGGAGCTATAGGTGGAGCTTCAGATGGAGCTTCAGGTGGAGCTTCAGGTGGAGCTTTATGTGGAGCTTTAGGTGGCGCTTTAGGTGGAGCTTCAGGTGGAGCTTTATGTGGAGCTTTAGGTGGAGCTATAGGTGGAGCTTCAGATGGAGCTTCAGGTGGAGCTTCAGGTGGAGCTTTATGTGGAGCTTTAGGTGGCGCTTTAGGTGGAGCTTCAGGTGGAGCTTTATGTGGAGCTTTATGTGGAGCTTTAGGTGGAGCTTCAGGTGGAGCTTTAGGTGGAGCTTCAGGTGGAGCTTTATGTGGAGCTATAGGTGGAGCTATAGGTGGAGCTTCAGGTGGAGCTCTAGGTGGAGCTTTAGGTGGAGCTTCAGGTGGAGCTTTATGTGGAGCTATAGGTGGAGCTATAGGTGGAGCTTCAGATGGAGCTTCAGGTGGAGCTTCAGGTGGAGCTTTATGTGGAGCTTTAGGTGGCGCTTTAGGTGGAGCTTCAGGTGGAGCTTTATGTGGAGCTTTAGGTGGAGCTTCAGGTGGAGCTTTAGGTGGAGCTTCAGGTGGAGCTTTATGTGGAGCTTTAGGTGGAGCTTCAGGTGGAGCTTTATGTGGAGCTTTAGGTGGAGCTTCAGGTGGAGCTCTAGGTGGAGCTTTAGGTGGAGCTTCAGGTGGAGCTTTATGTGGAGCTATAGGTGGAGCTCTAGGTGGAGCTATAGGTGGAGCTTCAGATGGAGCTTCAGGTGGAGCTTTAGGTGGAGCTTTAGGTGGCGCTTTAGGTGGAGCTTCAGATGGAGCTTCAGGTGGAGCTTTAGGTGGAGCTTCAGATGGAGCTTCAGGTGGAGCTTCAGGTGGAGCTTTAGGTGGAGCTTCAGATGGAGCTTCAGGTGGAGCTTCAGGTGGAGCTTTAGGGGAGCTTTAGGTGGAGCTTCAGGTGGAGCTTCAGGTGGAGCTTTAGGTGGAGCTTCAGGTGGAGCTTCAGGTGGAGCTTCAGGTGGAGCTTTAGGTGGAGCTTCAGATGGAGCTCTAGGTGGAGCTTCAGGTGGAGCTTTAGGTGGAGCTTTAGGTGGAGCTCTAGGTGGAGCTTCAGGTGGAGCTTCAGGTGGAGCTTCAGGTGGAGCTTTAGGTGGAGCTTTAGGTGGAGCTTCAGGTGGAGCTCTAGGTGGAGCTTTAGGTGGAGCTTCAGGTGGAGCTTTAGGTGGAGCTTTAGGTGGAGCTTCAGGTGGAGCTGAGTTCAGACAGTGGTTGATGTCGGTAACTCACCGCTACAACGTTGTTTCCAACCATCCAAACCACCAGAAGAGGAAAATCATGATATTCTTCTTCAGGTGCTTTTAGTTTGGCAGCGTCTGTGTCGTCTTCTACCTCCTCTTCTTCTCTGGTTGTGTGTCAGCTACAGAACTCAACGCTGCCCCCGGTGGTTTCCGGTGGTATTGCTCCGTTTTTGCAACAACTGACAGAAAGCTGAGCTTGTAAACAGACTAAAGAACCAACGCAGGAGACGGACGTAGCCGTCAGTCCGTCCGCTGCATTCAGCAGATGGGCTTCTACTCCAAAGTCCTGAGAATTCGTCACATTTAGTCAGATTCTAAAACATAAGAATCCCTGCTCCTCTTCCAGATGTTGAAGGCCTCCAGAAGTGCCCTGATTGGCCAGGAGGTCCTGTAGAGAGCGGTGTAGAGGACCACCCTGGTGCCACTAAGACAACTCTTAAGTTTGAGACTAAATTCCACAAATTCTCAGCACTCGGGACTAAAATGGCTCCGGGACACCTGGTACATACGGGCCCTGATCTAAGATCTCTGATGAGCGGACCGACAGATGCATCCGTCCTCCGTCTGTCCCAGATTTCAGAACATGCAGGTGTGGGAAGTGGAGTTGGATCCTGAACAGGTTGTGGTCGATGCTTGGCGTCACCTCCAGAGAGAAGATGTTTTTCAACCTTCTGTCTTTTAGTTTCATTTCATTTAATGATCTGGTTAAAGATGACCGTCATGATTTACTGATTTTATCTGCTTTATTTAGTAGAAATATGACAATATCTGGTCTAAATCAGGCAACAGAAAACTGCAGTTCTGTGGAATCACATCATGTATGTTTGGAAGTGTTTATTCCGACTCACCTGGAAAAGTGTAGCTGACCTCTGCAGGGGAAGGAAACAAACAAACAAACACACAAAGGCAGCATTAGACACACTTAGTACTTGCATGTTGATTTTCATGCAACTGATTAAACACATCAGAGTCCATGCAGACGGTGGCTTTCCCAGCCGTTTGCATGCCCTTCACGGAGAAGAAGGTTTAAGCAGTCAGGCGTTACAGGAAATGACTTTTTACACGAAGAGAAATAATCTGTAAGATTTTCTTCCAACAGCCAAACAGCTGATGTTTCTTTTATTTATAAATAACAAAACACTAAAAGATGAAGAAAGGTTTCCATCAGAAACTTTGTTATGGCTGCAGAAACCCAGAAACATAACAGATAGTAGGATCACCTGCTTCTCACCTGGTTAAAAAATGTCACCTGGCTATTACCTGTTTATCACATGGTTATTATCTGCTTATTACCTGGTTATTATCTGTTCATCACCTGGTTATTATCTGCTAAGTACCTGGTTATTATCTGCTAATTACCTGGTTATTATCTGTTCATCACCTAGTTATTATCTGCTAAGTACCTGGTTATTATCTGCTAAGTACCTGGTTATTATCTGCTAATTACCTGGTTATTATCTGTCCATCACCTAGTTATTATCTGCTAAGTACCTGGTTATTATCTGCTAAGTACCTGGTTATTATCTGCTCATTACCTGGTTATTATCTGTCCATCACCTGGTTATTATCTGTTAAGTACCTGGTTATTATCTGCTAATTACCTGGTTATTATCTGTTCATCACCTAGTTATTATCTGCTAAGTACCTGGTTATTATCTGCTAAGTACCTGGTTATCATCTGTTCATCAACTAGTTATTATCTGCTAAGTACCTGGTTATTATCTGCTAAGTACCTGGTTATTATCTGCTCATTACCTGGTTATTATCTGTTCATCACCTAGTTATTATCTGCTAAGTACCTGGTTATTATCTGCTAAGTACCTGGTTATTATCTGCTCATTACCTGGTTATTATCTGTTCATCACCTAGTTATTATCTGCTAAGTACCTGGTTATTATCTGCTCATTACCTGGTTATTATCTGCTCATTACCTGGTTATTATCTGTTCATCACCTAGTTATTATCTGCTAAGTACCTGGTTATTATCTGCTAAGTACCTGGTTATTATCTGCTCATTACCTGGTTATTATCTGTTCATCACCTAGTTATTATCTGCTAAGTACCTGGTTATTATCTGCTCATTACCTGGTTATTATCTGTTCATCACCTAGTTATTATCTGCTAAGTACCTGGTTATTATCTGCTAAGTACCTGGTTATTATCTGCTCATTACCTGGTTATTATCTGTTCATCACCTAGTTATTATCTGCTAAGTACCTGGTTATTATCTGCTCATTACCTGGTTATTATCTGTTCATCACCTAGTTATTATCTGCTAAGTACCTGGTTATTATCTGCTCATTACCTGGCTATTATCACCGGGTGATGATTTAAATGTTGGTGCGTTAATGTGAAGACAAGCAGACGAAGGTCAGTCTGACAGTCATCAGATATTAATTCAGTTCACACTGAAGACTGTCGGTTCAACGTGAAATCTTCTGAAATCCCAGATTAAATCTGGGATTTTTTTTTTTGGGAATAAATGAAGCTGTCCGACATCAGGTGTCTGGACATCGACTCTAAATCAGATGAGGTGGGATTTCTAGTTTTACTCCAACAATGAAAGACAGTCTGAAAGCTTTCTTGGTGCACTGTGTTACCAACATGGAGATTGTTGATGCTATTGTGTAAAACTTCATCAGGCCAACTACACATCTCTTCTTTTTTTTCCATCTCCAGAGGTTTTATGCACATTATGGACAGTGTGGCTAACGTTTAAAACGCTCCAGAGGATTCTTTACAGTAGCGATAGACAACAGATAAATGCCAGGTAAAACATAACATCCCTGGCAGAGGTAATCAGATTTAAAGAGTTTCAGAAGTGAAGTTGGGAGAGAACAGTTTGTTTATGAAGCTGTAAATTCCCATTTCTCCTTTCAGTTTACTGTGGAGCCACTTTGTGACTCCGATCAGCTGGAGTCACTCGTCTTCCTTGCTCCTCGGTCATCTTGACCCACTTCCTTTAACAATTTCCTCTCCTACTTTGTGTTCATTTCCAGCATCAGGCTTTGCTCTGAGAGCCAGATAAAGATAACAAAGCTATAAATATTTAATAAAAGGTGAGATTCAACAAAACAGTGGACCACAGAGGTTGCATTTTCAGCAGAGACGAGTAAACATTTAGGTTTGGGTATCGTAACACTTTGGGTACACTTATTTATTCATCAGTGGACATAAAATCCCGAGAAAGACTTTCCTTGTGACTTTCCTTAAATTCAACACCCCAAAGGAGAGGCGATGATAGCGGGGGACCAAAGCTCAAAGTGGATTACTTGAAGGGATGATTCAGGATGTATGTGCTGGATAATGTGGAAAAGCTCGGTGATCAATCGGGTACTTTTAAAACGACTTTTTTTTCTCTTACTTCTTCTATGACTGATTGTGTGGGTTGTACACATTTATACAATATCATGAGAAAGGTAAGTTCAGAGAAGCAACTCAGGCTAAAGACTTCGGAAAGACAAATCTGAAATGATTGTTTGGAACAATCTGTTGTTCTTGCCCAGCGTCAGTCAGAACTAACTGGACAATCCAAACATCTTGCTGTAATTTTAAACTCTATATTGGCTCTTAAAACTCCATCAGATCTTCCCAAAGTCATTCATCATCAGCAGCGTCTCAGGAACTCTGTGATGGTCATGTGACCCTCCAGCTGGTCATGTGACCCTCCAGCTGGTCTACGGAGGTTTTCCAGCATTTCTATCCGTCCAGGAGGTTTACAATCCAGACACAACATGTAGTGTTTATTCAGAGACTCTAGATGGTAAATGCACCATTATTTATCACATCTTCATCACCATCACTACCATGTTGCTAAGAGACCTCTATTTTCACCTGGACATGATGATGAAGACACTTCCTGTCAGACTTTCCACCAATCAGAGAGCTTAAACTGACGGTAACGTCCAATCAGGAGCAGCCAAAGTTCAACAAGTGATGAGAAAAGAACGAAAATAATGATCCTCTGAGGCTGGAATAAAGCCAAGAAGACGTTTGGGATGCAGCTGAGGTGGAGGTGCTGCAGTGAGGATAGCAGGTAGATAGTAGCAGGAAGACGTGGAAAGTGGTCTTTATGCCCTCGGAATCTGACATCTGAGGCTGCAACGTTGAATCTGCGTAGAAACGTTACGTCTGCATGGAAAGGTTACGTCTGCATGGAAATGTTATGTCTGCATGGAAACATTACATCTGCGTGGAAAGGTCTGCGTGGAAAGGTCTGCGTGGAAACGTTACGTCTGTGTGGAAACGTTACGTCTGCGTGTAAACGTTATGTCTGCATGGAAACATTACGTCTGCGTGGAAATGTGTGCGTGAAAATGTTACATCTGCTTGGAAACGTTACATCTGCTTGGAAACATGACATCTGCATGGATACGTTACGTCTGCATGTAAACATTACGTCTGCATGTAAACATTACATCTGCGTGGAAAAGTTACATCTATGTGGAAACGTTAAGTCTGCATGGAAACGTTACGTCTGCTTGGAAACGTTATGTCTGCGTGGAAATGTTATATCTGCTTGGAAACGTAATGTCATCGTGGGAATGTTACGTCTGCGTGGGAACGTTACGTCTGCATGGAAACCTGATGTCTGCGTGGAAACATTACGTCGGCATGGAAACGTTAAGTCTGTGTGAAAACGTTACGTCTGCAGGAAAGGTTACGTCTGCATGGAAACGTGACGTCTGCGTGGAAACGTGACGTCTGCTTGGAAACGTTACATCTGCTTGGAAACATGACATCTCCACGGATACGTTACATCTGCATGGAAATATTACGTCTGCATGTGAACATTACATCTGCATGGAAAAGTTACATCTATGTGGAAACATTACGTCTGCATGGAAACGTTACGTCTGCTTGGAAACGTTACGTCTGCATGGAAACGTTACGTCTGCATGGAAACGTTACGTCTGCGTGGAAACGTTACGTCTGCATGGAAACGTTACGTCTGCATGGAAACGTTACGTCTGCGTGGAAACGTTATATCTGCATGGAAACAACATGTCATAGTGGAAATGTTAGGTCTGCGTGGAAACGTTACGTCTGCATGGAAACGTGATGTCTGCGTGGAAAGGTCTGTGTGGAAACATTACGTCGGCATGGAAACGTTATGTCTACATGGAAACATTACGTCTGCGTGGAAATGTCTGCATGGAAATGTTACGTCTGCTTGGAAACGTAACATCTGCTTGGAAACATGACATCTGCATGGATACGTTACGTCTGCATGGAAACATTACGTCTGCGTGGAAACGTTATGTCTACATGGAAACATTACGTCTGCGTGGAAATGTCTGCATGGAAAAGTTACATCTGCTTGGAAACGTTACGTCTGCTTGGAAACGTTACATCTGCTTGGAAACATGACATCTGCATGGATACGTTACGTCTGCATGTAAACATTACATCTGCGTGGAAAAGTTACATCTATGTGGAAACGTTACATCTGCGTGGAAAAGTTACATCTATGTGGAAACGTTACGTCTGGTTGGAAACGTTTCCTCTGCATGGAAACGTTACGCCTGCATGGAAGCATTACGTCTGCATGGAAACGTTACGTCTGTGTGGAAATATTACGTCTGTGTGGAAACGTTGTGTCTGTGTGGAAACGTTAAGTCTGCCTGGAAAGGTTACGTCTGCATTTAAATGTTAGGTCTGTGTTGAAACGTTATGTCTGCTGTGAAACATGACATCTGCATGGATACGTTACGTCTGCATGGAAACGTTACGTCTACATGGAAACATTACATCTGCGTGGAAAAGTTACATCTATGTGGAAACGTTACGTCTGCATGGAAACGTTACGTCTGCTTGGAAACGTTACGTCTGCACGGAAACGTTACGTCTGCATGGAAACTTTACGTCTGCACGGAAACATTACGTCTGCTTGGAAACGTTACGTCTGCTTGGAAACGTTACGTCTGCACGGAAACGTTACGTCTGCATGGAAACGTTACGTCTGCGTGGAAACGTTACGTCTGTAAGGAAATGTTACGTCTGCGTGGAAACTGTACATCTGCATAGAAATGTGATGTCTGCGTGGAAAGGTCTGCTTGGAAACATTATGTCTGCATTTAAACGTTACATCTGCATGTAATCATTACATCTGCGTGGAAAAGTTACATCTATGTGGAATAGTTACGTCTGCATGGAAACGTTATGTCTGCTTGGAAACGTGACCTCTGCACGGAAACGTTACCTCTGCGTGGAAACTTTACGTCTGCGTAGAAACGTTATATCTGCATGGAAACGTGATGTCATTGTGGAAACGTTACGTCTGCATGGGAATGTTACGCCTGCGTGGAAGCATTACGTCTGCGTGGAAACGGTAAATCTGCATAGAAATGTGATGTCTACGTGGAAAGTTCTGCTTGGAAACATTACGTCTGCATTTAAACGTTACGTCTGCATGTAAACATTACATCTGCGTGGAAACGTTACATCTATGTGGAAACGTTACGTCTGCATGGAAACATTACGTCTGCATTTAAACGTTACGTCTGCATGTAAACATTACATCTGCGTGGAAACGTTACATCTATGTGGAAACGTTACGTCTGCATGGAAACGTTACGTCTGCGTGGAAAGGTTACGTCTGCATGGAAATGTTACGCCTGCGTGGAAGCATTACGTCTGCATGGAAACGTTACGTCTGTGTGGAAATATTACGTCTGTGTGGAAACGTTAAGTCTGCCTGGAAAGGTTACGTCTGCATGGAAACGTTATGTCTACATGGAAACATTACGTCTGCGTGGAAATGTCTGCATGGAAACGTTACGTCTGCTTGGAAACGTTACATCTGCTTGGAAACATGACATCTGCATGGATACGTTACGTCTGCATGGAAACATTACGTCTGCGTGGAAACGTTATGTCTACATGGAAACATTACGTCTGCGTGGAAATGTCTGCATGGAAAAGTTACATCTGCTTGGAAACGTTACGTCTGCTTGGAAACGTTACATCTGCTTGGAAACATGACATCTGCATGGATACGTTACGTCTGCATATAAATATTACATCTGCGTGGAAAAGTTACATCTATGTGGAAACGTTACGTCTGCGTGGAAACGTTACGTCTGCGTGGAAACGTTACCTCTGCGTGGAAACGTTACGTCTGAAAGGAAACGTTATGTCTGCAAGGAAACGTTACGTCTGCGTGGAAACGTTACATCTGCGTGGAAACGTTACGTCTGCTTGGAAACGTTACGTCTGCTTGGAAACGTTACGTCTGCATGGAAACGTTACGTCTGCATGGAAACGTTACGTCTGCGTGGAAACGTTATATCTGCATGGAAACAACATGTCATCGTGGAAATGTTAGGTCTGCGTGGAAACGTTACGTCTGCATGGAAACGTGATGTCTGCGTGGAAAGGTCTGTGTGGAAACATTACGTCGGCATGGAAACGTTATGTCTACATGGAAACATTACGTCTGCGTGGAAATGTCTGCATGGAAATGTTACGTCTGCTTGGAAACATGACATCTGCATGGATACGTTACGTCTGCATGTAAACATTACATCTGCGTGGAAAAGTTACATCTATGTGGAAACGTTACATCTGCGTGGAAAAGTTACATCTATGTGGAAACGTTACGTCTGGTTGGAAACGTTACCTCTGCGTGGAAACGTTATGTCTGCAAGGAAACGTTACGTCTGTGTGGAAACGTTACGTCTGCATGGAAACGTTTCGCCTGCATGGAAGCATTACGTCTGCATGGAAACGTTACGTCTGTGTGGAAATATTACGTCTCTGTGGAAATGTTGTGTCTGTGTGGAAACGTTAAGTCTGCCTGGAAAGGTTACGTCTGCATTTAAATGTTAGGTCTGTGTTGAAACGTTATGTCTGCTGTGAAACATGACATCTGCATGGAAACGTTACGTCTGCATGGAAACGTTACGTCTGCTTGGAAACGTTACGTCTGCACGGAAACGTTACGTCTGCATGGAAACTTTACGTCTGCTTGGAAACGTGACGTCTGCGTGGAAACGTTACGTCTGTAAGGAAATGTTACGTCTGCGTGGAAACTGTACATCTGCATAGAAATGTGATGTCTGCGTGGAAAGGTCTGCTTGGAAACATTATGTCTGCATTTAAACGTTACATCTGCATGTAATCATTACATCTGCGTGGAAAAGTTACATCTATGTGGAAACGTTACGTCTGCATGGAAACATTACGTCTGCATTTAAACGTTACGTCTGCATGTAAACATTACATCTGCGTGGAAACGTTACATCTATGTGGAAAGGTTACGTCTGCATGGAAATGTTACGCCTGCGTGGAAGCATTACGTCTGCATGGAAACGTTACGTCTGTGTGGAAATATTACGTCTGTGTGGAAAAGTTACGTCTGTGTGGAAACGTTAAGTCTGCCTGGAAAGGTTACGTCTGCATGGAAACGTTATGTCTACATGGAAACATTACGTCTGCGTGGAAATGTCTGCATGGAAACGTTACGTCTGCTTGGAAACGTTACGTCTGCTTGGAAACGTTACATCTGCTTGGATACGTTAAGTCTGCATGGAAACATTACGTCTGCGTGGAAACGTTATGTCTACATGGAAACATTACGTCTGCGTGGAAATGTCTGCATGGAAAAGTTACATCTGCTTGGAAACGTTACGTCTGCTTGGAAACGTTACATCTGCTTGGAAACATGACATCTGCATGGATACGTTACGTCTGCATATAAACATTACATCTGCGTGGAAAAGTTACATCTATGTGGAAACGTTACGTCTGCGTGGAAACATTACGTCTGCGTGGAAACGTTACCTCTGCGTGGAAACGTTACGTCTGAAAGGAAACGTTATGTCTGCAAGGAAACGTTACGTCTGCGTGGAAACGTTACGTCTGCGTGGAAACGATACGTCTGTGTGGAAACGTTACGTCTGCGTGGAAAAGTTACGTCTGCGTGGAAACGGTACATCTGCATAGAAATGTGATGTCTGCGTGGAAAGGTCTGCTTGGAAACGTTACGTCTGCATTTAAACGTTACGTCTGCATGTAAACATTACATCTGCGTGGAAAAGTTACATCTATGTGGAAACGTTACGTCTGCATGGAAAAGTTATGTCTGCTTGGAAACGTTACGTCTGCGTGGAAAAGTTACCTCTGCGTGGAAACGTTACGTCTGCGTAGAAACGTTATATCTGCATGGAAACGTGATGTCATCGTGGAAACGTTACGTCTGCATGGAAATGTTACGCCTGCGTGGAAGCATTACGTCTGCATGGAAACGTTACGTCTGTGTGGAAATATTACGTCTGTGTGGAAACGTTATGTCTGTGTGGAAACGTTAAGTCTGCCTGGAAAGGTTACGTCTGCATTTAAATGTTACGTCTGCATGGAAACGTTACGTCTGTGTTGAAACGTTATGTCTGCTGGGAAACATGACATCTGCATGGATACGTTACGTCTGCATGGAAACGTTACGTCTACATGGAAACATTACATCTGCGTGGAAAAGTTACATCTGCATGGATACGTTACGTCTGCATGGAAACATTACGTCTGCGTGGAAACGTTATGTCTACATGGAAACATTACGTCTGCATGGAAATGTCTGAATGGAAAAGTTACATCTGCTTGGAAACGTTACGTCTGCTTGGAAACGTTACATCTGCTTGGAAACATGACATCTGCATGGATACGTTACGTCTGCATGTAAACATTACATCTGCGTGGAAAAGTTACATCTGTGTGGAAACGTTACGTCTGCAAGGAAACGTTACGTCTGCAAGGAAATGTTACGCCTGCGTGGAAGCATTACGTCTGCATGGAAACGTTACGTCTGTGTGGAAATATTACGTCTGTGTGGAAACGTTGCGTCTGTGTGGAAACGTTAAGTCTGCCTGGAAAGGTTACGTCTGCATTTAAATGTTACGTCTGTGTGGAAATGTCTGCATGGAAACGTTACGTCTGCTTGGAAACGTTACATCTGCTTGGAAACATGACATCTGCATGGATACGTTACGTCTGCGTGGAAACATTAAGTCTCCATGGAAACGTTACGTCTGCACGGAAACGTTACGTCTGCATGGAAACGTTACGCCTGCATGGAAGCATTACGTCTGCATGGAAACGTTACGTCTGTGTGGAAATATTACGTCTCTGTGGAAATGTTGTGTCTGTGTGGAAACGTTAAGTCTGCCTGGAAAGGTTACGTCTGCATTTAAATGTTAGGTCTGTGTTGAAACGTTATGTCTGCTGTGAAACATGACATCTGCATGGATACGTTACGTCTGCATGGAAACGTTACGTCTACATGGAAACATTACATCTGCGTGGAAAAGTTACATCTATGTGGAAACGTTACGTCTGCATGGAAACGTTACGTCTGCTTGGAAACGTTACGTCTGCACGGAAACGTTACGTCTGCATGGAAACTTTACGTCTGCTTGGAAACGTGACGTCTGTGTGGAAACGTTACGTCTGTAAGGAAATGTTACGTCTGCGTGGAAACTGTACATCTGCATAGAAATGTGATGTCTGCGTGGAAAGGTCTGCTTGGAAACATTATGTCTGCATTTAAACGTTACACCTGCATGTAATCATTACATCTGCGTGGAAAAGTTACATCTATGTGGAAACGTTACGTCTGCATGGAAACATTACGTCTGCATTTAAACGTTACGTCTGCATGTAAACATTACATCTGCGTGGAAACGTTACATCTATGTGGAAACGTTACGTCTGCGTGGAAACGTTACGTCTGCGTGGAAAGGTTACGTCTGCATGGAAATGTTACGCCTGCGTGGAAGCATTACGTCTGCATGGAAACGTTACGTCTGTGTGGAAATATTACGTCTGTGTGGAAAAGTTACGTCTGTGTGGAAACGTTAAGTCTGCCTGGAAAGGTTACGTCTGCATGGAAACGTTATGTCTACATGGAAACATTACGTCTGCGTGGAAATGTCTGCATGGAAACGTTACGTCTGCTTGGAAACGTTACATCTGCTTGGAAACATGACATCTGCATGGATACGTTACGTCTGCATGGAAACATTACGTCTGCGTGGAAACGTTATGTCTACATGGAAACATTACGTCTGCGTGGAAATGTCTGCATGGAAAAGTTACATCTGCTTGGAAACGTTACGTCTGCTTGGAAACGTTACATCTGCTTGGAAACGTTACATCTGCTTGGAAACATGACATCTGCATGGATACGTTACGTCTGCATATAAACATTACATCTGCGTGGAAAAGTTACATCTATATGGAAACGTTACGTCTGCGTGGAAACGTTACGTCTGCGTGGAAAGGTTACGTCTGCGTGGAAACGTTACCTCTGCGTGGAAACGTTACGTCTGAAAGGAAACGTTATGTCTGCAAGGAAACGTTACGTCTGCGTGGAAACGTTACGTCTGCGTGGAAAAGTTACGTCTGCGTGGAAACGGTACATCTGCATAGAAATGTGATGTCTGCGTGGAAAGGTCTGCTTGGAAACGTTACGTCTGCATTTAAACGTTACGTCTGCATGTAAACATTACATCTGCGTGGAAAAGTTACATCTATGTGGAAACGTTACGTCTGCATGGAAAAGTTATGTCTGCTTGGAAACGTTACGTCTGCGTGGAAAAGTTACCTCTGCGTGGAAACGTTACGTCTGCGTAGAAACGTTATATCTGCATGGAAACGTGATGTCATCGTGGAAACGTTACGTCTGCATGGAAATGTTACGCCTGCGTGGAAGCATTACGTCTGCATGGAAACGTTACGTCTGTGTGGAAATATTACGTCTGTGTGGAAACGTTATGTCTGTGTGGAAACGTTAAGTCTGCCTGGAAAGGTTACGTCTGCATTTAAATGTTACGTCTGCATGGAAACGTTACGTCTGTTTTGAAACGTTATGTCTGCTGGGAAACATGACATCTGCATGGATACGTTACGTCTGCATGGAAACGTTACGTCTACATGGAAACATTACATCTGCGTGGAAAAGTTACATCTGCATGGATACGTTACGTCTGCATGGAAACATTACGTCTGCGTGGAAACGTTATGTCTACATGGAAACATTACGTCTGCATGGAAATGTCTGCATGGAAAAGTTACATCTGCTTGGAAACGTTACGTCTGCTTGGAAACGTTACATCTGCTTGGAAACATGACATCTGCATGGATACGTTACGTCTGCATGGAAACATTACGTCTGCATGGAAACATTACGTCTGCGTGGAAACGTTATGTCTACATGGAAACATTACGTCTGCATGGAAATGTCTGCATGGAAAAGTTACATCTGCTTGGAAACGTTACGTCTGCTTGGAAACGTTACATCTGCTTGGAAACATGACATCTGCATGGATACGTTACGTCTGCATGTAAACATTACATCTGCGTGGAAAAGTTACATCTGTGTGGAAACGTTACGTCTGCAAGGAAACGTTACGTCTGCAAGGAAACGTTACATCTGCTTGGAAACGTTACGTCTGCGTGGAAACGTTACGTATGCGTGGAAACCTGATGTCTGCGTGGAACGGTCTGCGTGGAAACATTACGTCGGCATGGAAACGTTACGTCTGTGTGGAAACGTTACGTCTGCATGGAAAAGTTACGTCTGCGTGGAAAGGTTACGTCTGCATGGAAATGTTACGCCTGCGTGGAAGCATTACGTCTGCATGGAAACGTTACGTCTGTGTGGAAATATTACGTCTGTGTGGAAACGTTGCGTCTGTGTGGAAACGTTAAGTCTGCCTGGAAAGGTTACGTCTCCATTTAAATGTTACGTCTGTGTGGAAATGTCTGCATGGAAACGTTACGTCTGCTTGGAAACGTTACATCTGCTTGGAAACATGACATCTGCATGGATACGTTACGTCTGCGTGGAAACATTAAGTCTCCATGGAAACGTTACATCTGCATGGAAATGTTACGTCTGCTTGGAAACGTGACGTCTGCGTGGAAACGTTATGTCTGTACGGAAATGTTACGTCTGCGTGGAAACGTTACGTCTGCGTGGAAACGGTACATCTGCATAGAAATGTGATGTCTGGGTGGAAAGGTCTGCGTGGAAACGTTATATCTGCATGGAAACAAGATGTCATCATGGAAATGCTACGTCTGCGTGGAAACGTTACGTCTGCGTGGAAACTGTACATCTGCATAGAAATGTGATGTCTGCGTGGAAAGGTCTGCTTGGAAACATTATGTCTGCATTTAAACGTTACATCTGCATGTAATCATTACATCTGCGTGGAAAAGTTACATCTATGTGGAAACGTTACGTCTGCATGGAAACATTATGTCTGCTTGGAAATGTGACCTCTGCGTGGAAACGTTACCTCTGCGTGGAAACTTTACGTCTGCGTAGAAACGTTATATCTGCATGGAAACGTGATGTCATCGTGGAAACGTTACGTCTGCATGGGAATGTTACGCCCGCGTGGAAGCATTACGTCTGCGTGGAAACGTTACGTCTGCGTGGAAACGGTACATCTGCATAGAAATGTGATGTCTGCGTGGAAAGTTCTGCTTGGAAACATTACGTCTTCACTTAAACATTACATCTGCGTGGAAACGTTACATCTATGTGGAAACGTTACGTCTGCATGGTAACATTACGTCTGCATTTAAACGTTACGTCTTCATGTAAACATTACATCTGCGTGGAAACGTTACATCTATGTGGAAACGTTACGTCTGCATGGAAACGTTACGTCTGCGTGGAAAGGTTACGTCTGCATGGAAATGTTACATCTGCTTGGAAACATGACATCTGCATGGAAAAGTTACGTCTGCGTGGAAACATTACGTCTCCATGGAAACGTTACGTCTGTGTGGAAACATTACGTCTGTGTGGAAAAGTTACGTCTGTGTGGAAACGTTAAGTCTGCCTGGAAAGGTTACGTCTGCATGGAAACGTTATGTCTACATGGAAACGTTACGTCTGCTTGGAAACGTTACATCTGCTTGGAAACATGACATCTGCATGGATACGTTACGTCTGCATGGAAACATTACGTCTGCGTGGAAACGTTATGTCTACATGGAAACATTACGTCTGCATATAAACATTACATCTGCGTGGAAAAGTTACATCTATGTGGAAACGTTACGTCTGCGTGGAAACGTTACGTCTGCGTGGAAACGTTACCTCTGCGTGGAAACGTTACGTCTGAAAGGAAACGTTATGTCTGCAAGGAAACGTTACGTCTGCGTGGAAATGTTACGTCTGCGTGGAAACGTTACGTCTGCTTGGAAACGTTACGTCTGCTTGGAAACGTTACGTCTGCGTGGAAACGGTACGTCTGCGTGGAAACGTTACGTCTGCGTGGAAACGTTACGTCTGCGTGGAAACGGTACATCTGCATAGAAATGTGATGTCTGCGTGGAAAGGTCTGCTTGGAAACGTTACGTCTGCATTTAAATGTTACGTCTGCATTTAAATGTTACGTCTGCATGGAAACGTTACGTCTGTGTTGAAACGTTACGTCTGTGTTGAAACGTTATGTCTGCTGGGAAACATGACATCTGCATGGATACGTTACGTCTGCATGGATACGTTACGTCTGCATGGAAACATTACGTCTGCGTGGAAACGTTATGTCTACATGGAAACATTACGTCTGCGTGGAAATGTCTGCATGGAAATGTTACGTCTGCTTGGAAACGTTACATCTGCTTGGAAACATGACATCTGCATGGATACGTTACGTCTGCATGTAAACATTACATCTGCGTGGAAAAGTTACATCTATGTGGAAACGTTACGTCTGCGTGGAAACGTTACGTCTGGTTGGAAACGTTACGTCTGGTTGGAAACGTTACGTCTGCGTGGAAACGTTACGTCTGCAAGGAAACGTTACGTGTGCTTGGAAACGTTACGTCTGCGTGGAAACGTTACGTATGCGTGGAAACGTTATATCTGCATGGAAACATGATGTCATCGTAGGAATGTTACGTCTGCGTGGAAACGTTACGTCTGCATGGAAACCTGATGTCTGCGTGGAAAGGTCTGCGTGGAAACATTACGTCGGCATGGAAACGTTACGTCTGTGTGGAAACGTTACGTCTGTGTGGAAACGTTACGTCTGTGTGGAAACGTTACGTCTGCGTGGAAAGGTTACGTCTGCATGGAAAGGTGAAGTCTGTGTGGAAATGTGATGTCTGCATGGAAACATTACGTCTGCGTGGAAATGTTACGTCTGCTTGGAAACGTTACATCTGCTTGGAAACGTTACGTCTGCTTGGAAATGTTACATCTGCTTGGAAACATGACATCTGCATGGATACGTTACGCCTGCATGGAAACATTACGTCTGCGTGGAAACGTTACGTCTGTGTGGAAACGTGATGTCTGCGTG
This sequence comes from Telmatherina bonti, assembly GCF_933228915.1. Classification (NCBI taxonomy): domain Eukaryota; kingdom Metazoa; phylum Chordata; class Actinopteri; order Atheriniformes; family Telmatherinidae; genus Telmatherina; species Telmatherina bonti. The sequence goes on along the minus strand of NC_136631.1, from coordinate 2,537,117 downwards.
GAAACGTGACGTCTGCGTGGAAAGGTTACGTCTGCATGGACATGTTACGTCTGTGTGGAAACGTGACGTCTGCGTGGAAACGTGACGTCTGCATGGAAATGTTACATCTGCATGGAAAGGTTACGTCTGCATGGAAACGTAACGTCTGCCTGGAAAGGTTACGTCTGCATTTAAATGTTACGTCTGTGTGGAAATGTCTGTGTGGAAATGTCTGCATGGAAACGTTACGTCTGCTTGGAAACGTTACATCTGCTTGGAAACATGACATCTGCATGGATACGTTACGTCTGCATGGAAACATTACGTCTGCGTGGAAACGTTATGTCTACATGGAAACATTACATCTGCGTGGAAATGTCTGCATGGAAAAGTTACATCTGCTTGGATACGTTACGTCTGCATGGAAACGTTACGTCTACATGGAAACGTTATGTCTGCTTGGAAACGTGACCTCTGCGTGGAAAAGTTACCTCTGCGTGGAAACGTTACGTCTGCGTAGAAACGTTATATCTGCATGGAAACGTGATGTCATCGTGGAAACGTTACGTCTGCATGGAAATGTTACGCCTGCGTGGAAGCATTACGTCTGCATGGAAACGTTACGTCTGTGTTGAAACATTATGTCTGCTGGGAAACATGACATCTGCATGGATACGTTACGTCTTCATGGATACGTTACGTCTGCATGGAAACGTTACGTCTACATGGAAACATTACATCTGCGTGGAAAAGTTACATCTATGTGGAAACGTTACGTCTGCATGGAAACGTTACATCTGCTTGGAAACGATACGTCTCCGTGGAAACGTTACGTCTGCGTGGAAACGTTACGTCTGCACGGAAACGTTACCTCTGCGTGGAAACGTTACGTCTGCGTGGAAAGGTTATATCTGCATGGAAACGTGATGTCATTGTGGAAATGTTAGGTCCGCGTGGAAACGTTACGTCTGCATGGAAACGTGATGTCTGCGTGGAAACGTGAAGTCTGTATGGAAACGTTACGTCTGCGTGGAAAGGTTACGTCTGCATGGAAAGGTGAAGTCTGTGTGGAAATGTGATGTCTGCATGGAAACATTACGTCTGAGTGGAAATGTAACGTCAGCTTGGAAACGTTACATCTGCTTGGAAACGTTACGTCTGCTTGGAAATGTTACGTCTGCGTGGAAACGTTACGTCTGCGTGGAAACGTTACGTCTGTGTGGAAACATTACGTCTGTGTGGAAACGTTACGTCTGTGTGGAAACATTACGTCTGTGTGGAAAAGTTACGTCTGTGTGGAAACGTTAAGTCTGCCTGGAAAGGTTACGTCTGCATGGAAACGTTATGTCTACATGGAAACGTTACGTCTGCTTGGAAACGTTACATCTGCTTGGAAACATGACATCTGCATGGATACGTTACGTCTGCATGGAAACATTACGTCTGCGTGGAAACGTTATGTCTACATGGAAACATTACGTCTGCATATAAACATTACATCTGCATGGAAAAGTTACATCTATGTGGAAACGTTACGTCTGCGTGGAAACGTTACGTCTGCGTGGAAACGTTACCTCTGCGTGGAAACGTTACGTCTCAAAGGAAACGTTATGTCTGCAAGGAAACGTTACGTCTGCGTGGAAACGTTACGTCTGTGTGGAAACATTACGTCTGCGTGGAAACGTTACGTCTGTGTGGAAACATTACGTCTGTGTGGAAAAGTTACGTCTGTGTGGAAACGTTAAGTCTGCCTGGAAAGGTTACGTCTGCATGGAAACGTTATGTCTACATGGAAACGTTACGTCTGCTTGGAAACGTTACATCTGCTTGGAAACATGACATCTGCATGGATACGTTACGTCTGCATGGAAACATTACGTCTGCGTGGAAACGTTATGTCTACATGGAAACATTACGTCTGCATATAAACATTACATCTGCGTGGAAAAGTTACATCTATGTGGAAACGTTACGTCTGCGTGGAAACGTTACGTCTGCGTGGAAACGTTACCTCTGCGTGGAAACGTTACGTCTGAAAGGAAACGTTATGTCTGCAAGGAAACGTTACGTCTGCGTGGAAATGTTACGTCTGCGTGGAAACGTTACGTCTGCTTGGAAACGTTACGTCTGCGTGGAAACGGTACGTCTGCGTGGAAACGTTACGTCTGCGTGGAAACGTTACGTCTGCGTGGAAACGGTACATCTGCATAGAAATGTGATGTCTGCGTGGAAAGGTCTGCTTGGAAACGTTACGTCTGCATTTAAATGTTACGTCTGCATTTAAATGTTACGTCTGCATGGAAACGTTACGTCTGTGTTGAAACGTTACATCTGTGTTGAAACGTTATGTCTACATGGAAACATTACGTCTGCGTGGAAATGTCTGCATGGAAATGTTACGTCTGCTTGGAAACATGACATCTGCATGGATACGTTACGTCTGCATGGATACGTTACGTCTGCATGGAAACATTACGTCTGCGTGGAAACGTTATGTCTACATGGAAACATTACGTCTGCGTGGAAATGTCTGCATGGAAATGTTACGTCTGCTTGGAAACATGACATCTGCATGGATACGTTACGTCTGCATGTAAACATTACATCTGCGTGGAAAAGTTACATCTATGTGGAAACGTTACGTCTGCGTGGAAACGTTACGTCTGGTTGGAAACGTTACGTCTGGTTGGAAACGTTACGTCTGCGTGGAAACGTTACGTATGCGTGGAAACGTTATATCTGCATGGAAACATGATGTCATCGTAGGAATGTTACGTCTGCGTGGAAACATTACGTCGGCATGGAAACGTTACGTCTGTGTGGAAACGTTACGTCTGTGTGGAAACGTTACGTCTGCGTGGAAAGGTTACGTCTGCATGGAAAGGTGAAGTCTGTGTGGAAATGTGATGTCTGCATGGAAACATTACGTCTGCGTGGAAATGTTACGTCTGCTTGGAAACGTTACATCTGCTTGGAAACGTTACGTCTGCTTGGAAATGTTACATCTGCTTGGAAACATGACATCTGCATGGATACGTTACGCCTGCATGGAAACATTACGTCTGCGTGGAAACGTTACGTCTGCGTGGAAACGTGACGTCTGCGTGGAAACGTTACGTCTGCGTGTAAAGGTTACGTCTGCATGGACATGTTACGTCTGTGTGGAAACGTGACGTCTGCGTGGAAACGTGACGTCTGCATGGAAATGTTACGTCTGCATGGAAAGGTGAAGTCTGCATGGAAAGGTGAAGTCTGTGTGGATACGTTACGTCTGCGTGTAAAGGTTACATCTATGTGGAAATGTCACGTCTGCATGGAAACGTGACGTCTGCGTGGAAACGTGACGTCTGCATGGAAATGTTACATCTGCATGGAAAGGTTACGTCTGCATGGAAACGTAACGTCTGCCTGGAAAGGTTACGTCTGCGTGGAAATGTTACGTCTGCATGGAAACGTTACGTCTGCTTGGAAACGTTACATCTGCTTGGAAACATGACATCTGCATCAATACGTTACGTCTGCATGGAAACGTTACGTCTGCATGTAAACATTACATCTGCGTGGAAAAGTTACATCTATGTGGAAGCATTACGTCTGCATGGAAACGTTACGTCTGCTTGGAAACATTACGTCTGTGTGGAAACGTTATGTCTGTGTGGAAACGTTAAGTCTGCCTGGAAAGGTTACGTCTGCATTTAAATGTTACGTCTGCATTTAAATGTTACGTCTGCATGGAAACGTTACGTCTGTGTTGAAACGTTATGTCTGCTGGGAAACATGACATCTGCATGGATACGTTACGTCTGCATGGATACGTTACGTCTGCATGGAAACATTACGTCTGCGTGGAAGCGTTATGTCTACATGGAAACATTACGTCTGCGTGGAAATGTCTGCATGGAAATGTTACGTCTGCTTGGAAACGTTACATCTGCTTGGAAACATGACATCTGCATGGATACGTTACGTCTGCATGTAAACATTACATCTGCGTGGAAAAGTTACATCTATGTGGAAACGTTACGTCTGCGTGGAAACGTTACGTCTGCGTGGAAACGTTACGTCTGGTTGGAAACGTTACCTCTGCGTGGAAACGTTACGTCTGCAAGGAAATGTTACGTCTGCAAGGAAACGTTACGTGTGCTTGGAAACGTTACGTATGCGTGGAAACGTTATATCTGCATGGAAACATGATGTCATCGTAGGAATGTTACGTCTGCGTGGAAACGTTACGTCTGCATGGAAACGTTACGTCTGCTTGGAAAGGTCTGCGTGGAAACATTACGTCGGCATGGAAACGTTACGTCTGTGTGGAAACGTTACGTCTGTGTGGAAACGTTACGTCTGCGTGGAAAGGTTACGTCTGCATGGAAAGGTGAAGTCTGTGTGGATACGTTACGCCTGCATGGAAACATTACGTCTGCGTGGAAACGTTACGTCTGTGTGGAAACGTGATGTCTGCGTGGAAACGTGACGTCTGCGTGGAAACGTTACGTCTGCGTGTAAAGGTTACATCTATGTGGAAATGTCACGTCTGCATGGAAACGTGACGTCTGCGTGGAAACGTGACGTCTGCATGGAAATGTTACATCTGCATGGAAAGGTTACGTCTGCATGGAAACGTAACGTCTGCCTGGAAAGGTTACGTCTGCGTGGAAATGTTACGTCTGCATGGAAACGTTACGTCTGCTTGGAAACGTTACATCTGCTTGGAAACATGACATCTGCATCAATACGTTACGTCTGCATGGAAACGTTACGTCTGCATGTAAACATTACATCTGCGTGGAAAAGTTACATCTATGTGGAAGCATTACGTCTGCATGTAAACATTACATCTGCGTGGAAAAGTTACATCTATGTGGAAACGTTACGTCTGCGTGGAAACGTTACGTCTGGTTGGAAACGTTACCTCTGCGTGGAAACGTTACGTCTGCAAGGAAATGTTACGTCTGCAAGGAAACGTTACGTGTGCTTGGAAACGTTACGTATGCGTGGAAACGTTATATCTGCATGGAAACATGATGTCATCGTAGGAATGTTACGTCTGCGTGGAAACGTTACGTCTGCATGGAAACCTGACGTCTGCTTGGAAAGGTCTGCGTGGAAACATTACGTCGGCATGGAAACGTTACGTCTGTGTGGAAACGTTACGTCTGCATGGAAAAGTTACGTCTGCGTGGAAACGTTACGTCTGCATGGAAATGTTACGCCTGCGTGGAAGCATTACGTCTGCATGGAAACGTTACGTCTGTGTGGAAATATTACGTCTGTGTGGAAACGTTGCGTCTGTGTGGAAACGTTAAGTCTGCCTGGAAAGGTTACGTCTGCATTTAAATGTTACGTCTGTGTGGAAATGTCTGTGTGGAAATGTCTGCATGGAAACGTTACGTCTGCTTGGAAACGTTACATCTGCTTGGAAACATGACATCTGCATGGATACGTTACGTCTGCATGGAAACATTACGTCTGCGTGGAAACGTTATGTCTACATGGAAACATTACATCTGCGTGGAAATGTCTGCATGGAAAAGTTACATCTGCTTGGATACGTTACGTCTGCATGGAAACGTTACGTCTACATGGAAACGTTATGTCTGCTTGGAAACGTGACCTCTGCGTGGAAAAGTTACGTCTGAAAGGAAACGTTATGTCTGCAAGGAAACGTTACGTCTGCGTGGAAATGTTACGTCTGCGTGGAAACGTTACGTCTGCTTGGAAACGTTACGTCTGCTTGGAAACGTTACGTCTGCGTGGAAACGGTACGTCTGCGTGGAAACGTTACGTCTGCGTGGAAACGTTACGTCTGCGTGGAAACGGTACATCTGCATAGAAATGTGATGTCTGCGTGGAAAGGTCTGCTTGGAAACGTTACGTCTGCATTTAAATGTTACGTCTGCATTTAAATGTTACGTCTGCATGGAAACGTTACGTCTGTGTTGAAACGTTACGTCTGTGTTGAAACGTTATGTCTACATGGAAACATTACGTCTGCGTGGAAATGTCTGCATGGAAATGTTACGTCTGCTTGGAAACATGACATCTGCATGGATACGTTACGTCTGCATGGATACGTTACGTCTGCATGGAAACATTACGTCTGCGTGGAAACGTTATGTCTACATGGAAACATTACGTCTGCGTGGAAATGTCTGCATGGAAATGTTACGTCTGCTTGGAAACATGACATCTGCATGGATACGTTACGTCTGCATGTAAACATTACATCTGCGTGGAAAAGTTACATCTATGTGGAAACGTTACGTCTGCGTGGAAACGTTACGTCTGGTTGGAAACGTTACGTCTGGTTGGAAACGTTACGTCTGCGTGGAAACGTTACGTATGCGTGGAAACGTTATATCTGCATGGAAACATGATGTCATCGTAGGAATGTTACGTCTGCGTGGAAACATTACGTCGGCATGGAAACGTTACGTCTGTGTGGAAACGTTACGTCTGTGTGGAAACGTTACGTCTGCGTGGAAAGGTTACGTCTGCATGGAAAGGTGAAGTCTGTGTGGAAATGTGATGTCTGCATGGAAACATTACGTCTGCGTGGAAATGTTACGTCTGCTTGGAAACGTTACATCTGCTTGGAAACGTTACGTCTGCTTGGAAATGTTACATCTGCTTGGAAACATGACATCTGCATGGATACGTTACGCCTGCATGGAAACATTACGTCTGCGTGGAAACGTTACGTCTGCGTGGAAACGTGACGTCTGCGTGGAAACGTTACGTCTGCGTGTAAAGGTTACGTCTGCATGGACATGTTACGTCTGTGTGGAAACGTGACGTCTGCGTGGAAACGTGACGTCTGCATGGAAATGTTACGTCTGCATGGAAAGGTGAAGTCTGCATGGAAAGGTGAAGTCTGTGTGGATACGTTACGTCTGCGTGTAAAGGTTACATCTATGTGGAAATGTCACGTCTGCATGGAAACGTGACGTCTGCGTGGAAACGTGACGTCTGCATGGAAATGTTACATCTGCATGGAAAGGTTACGTCTGCATGGAAACGTAACGTCTGCCTGGAAAGGTTACGTCTGCGTGGAAATGTTACGTCTGCATGGAAACGTTACGTCTGCTTGGAAACGTTACATCTGCTTGGAAACATGACATCTGCATCAATACGTTACGTCTGCATGGAAACGTTACGTCTGCATGTAAACATTACATCTGCGTGGAAAAGTTACATCTATGTGGAAGCATTACGTCTGCATGGAAACGTTACGTCTGCTTGGAAACATTACGTCTGTGTGGAAACGTTATGTCTGTGTGGAAACGTTAAGTCTGCCTGGAAAGGTTACGTCTGCATTTAAATGTTACGTCTGCATTTAAATGTTACGTCTGCATGGAAACGTTACGTCTGTGTTGAAACGTTATGTCTGCTGGGAAACATGACATCTGCATGGATACGTTACGTCTGCATGGATACGTTACGTCTGCATGGAAACATTACGTCTGCGTGGAAGCGTTATGTCTACATGGAAACATTACGTCTGCGTGGAAATGTCTGCATGGAAATGTTACGTCTGCTTGGAAACGTTACATCTGCTTGGAAACATGACATCTGCATGGATACGTTACGTCTGCATGTAAACATTACATCTGCGTGGAAAAGTTACATCTATGTGGAAACGTTACGTCTGCGTGGAAACGTTACGTCTGCGTGGAAACGTTACGTCTGGTTGGAAACGTTACCTCTGCGTGGAAACGTTACGTCTGCAAGGAAATGTTACGTCTGCAAGGAAACGTTACGTGTGCTTGGAAACGTTACGTATGCGTGGAAACGTTATATCTGCATGGAAACATGATGTCATCGTAGGAATGTTACGTCTGCGTGGAAACGTTACGTCTGCATGGAAACGTTACGTCTGCTTGGAAAGGTCTGCGTGGAAACATTACGTCGGCATGGAAACGTTACGTCTGTGTGGAAACGTTACGTCTGTGTGGAAACGTTACGTCTGCGTGGAAAGGTTACGTCTGCATGGAAAGGTGAAGTCTGTGTGGATACGTTACGCCTGCATGGAAACATTACGTCTGCGTGGAAACGTTACGTCTGTGTGGAAACGTGATGTCTGCGTGGAAACGTGACGTCTGCGTGGAAACGTTACGTCTGCGTGTAAAGGTTACATCTATGTGGAAATGTCACGTCTGCATGGAAACGTGACGTCTGCGTGGAAACGTGACGTCTGCATGGAAATGTTACATCTGCATGGAAAGGTTACGTCTGCATGGAAACGTAACGTCTGCCTGGAAAGGTTACGTCTGCGTGGAAATGTTACGTCTGCATGGAAACGTTACGTCTGCTTGGAAACGTTACATCTGCTTGGAAACATGACATCTGCATCAATACGTTACGTCTGCATGGAAACGTTACGTCTGCATGTAAACATTACATCTGCGTGGAAAAGTTACATCTATGTGGAAGCATTACGTCTGCATGTAAACATTACATCTGCGTGGAAAAGTTACATCTATGTGGAAACGTTACGTCTGCGTGGAAACGTTACGTCTGGTTGGAAACGTTACCTCTGCGTGGAAACGTTACGTCTGCAAGGAAATGTTACGTCTGCAAGGAAACGTTACGTGTGCTTGGAAACGTTACGTATGCGTGGAAACGTTATATCTGCATGGAAACATGATGTCATCGTAGGAATGTTACGTCTGCGTGGAAACGTTACGTCTGCATGGAAACCTGACGTCTGCTTGGAAAGGTCTGCGTGGAAACATTACGTCGGCATGGAAACGTTACGTCTGTGTGGAAACGTTACGTCTGCATGGAAAAGTTACGTCTGCGTGGAAACGTTACGTCTGCATGGAAATGTTACGCCTGCGTGGAAGCATTACGTCTGCATGGAAACGTTACGTCTGTGTGGAAATATTACGTCTGTGTGGAAACGTTGCGTCTGTGTGGAAACGTTAAGTCTGCCTGGAAAGGTTACGTCTGCATTTAAATGTTACGTCTGTGTGGAAATGTCTGTGTGGAAATGTCTGCATGGAAACGTTACGTCTGCTTGGAAACGTTACATCTGCTTGGAAACATGACATCTGCATGGATACGTTACGTCTGCATGGAAACATTACGTCTGCGTGGAAACGTTATGTCTACATGGAAACATTACATCTGCGTGGAAATGTCTGCATGGAAAAGTTACATCTGCTTGGATACGTTACGTCTGCATGGAAACGTTACGTCTACATGGAAACGTTATGTCTGCTTGGAAACGTGACCTCTGCGTGGAAAAGTTACGTCTGAAAGGAAACGTTATGTCTGCAAGGAAACGTTACGTCTGCGTGGAAATGTTACGTCTGCGTGGAAACGTTACGTCTGCTTGGAAACGTTACGTCTGCTTGGAAACGTTACGTCTGCGTGGAAACGGTACGTCTGCGTGGAAACGTTACGTCTGCGTGGAAACGTTACGTCTGCGTGGAAACGGTACATCTGCATAGAAATGTGATGTCTGCGTGGAAAGGTCTGCTTGGAAACGTTACGTCTGCATTTAAATGTTACGTCTGCATTTAAATGTTACGTCTGCATGGAAACGTTACGTCTGTGTTGAAACGTTACGTCTGTGTTGAAACGTTATGTCTACATGGAAACATTACGTCTGCGTGGAAATGTCTGCATGGAAATGTTACGTCTGCTTGGAAACATGACATCTGCATGGATACGTTACGTCTGCATGGATACGTTACGTCTGCATGGAAACATTACGTCTGCGTGGAAACGTTATGTCTACATGGAAACATTACGTCTGCGTGGAAATGTCTGCATGGAAATGTTACGTCTGCTTGGAAACATGACATCTGCATGGATACGTTACGTCTGCATGTAAACATTACATCTGCGTGGAAAAGTTACATCTATGTGGAAACGTTACGTCTGCGTGGAAACGTTACGTCTGGTTGGAAACGTTACGTCTGGTTGGAAACGTTACGTCTGCGTGGAAACGTTACGTCTGCAAGGAAACGTTACGTGTGCTTGGAAACGTTACGTCTGCGTGGAAACGTTATATCTGCATGGAAACATGATGTCATCGTAGGAATGTTACGTCTGCGTGGAAACGTTACGTCTGCATGGAAACCTGATGTCTGCGTGTAAAGGTCTGCGTGGAAACATTACGTCGGCATGGAAACGTTACGTCTGCGTGGAAAGGTTACGTCTGCATGGAAAGGTGAAGTCTGTGTGGAAATGTGATGTCTGCATGGAAACATTACGTCTGCGTGGAAATGTTACGTCTGCTTGGAAACGTTACATCTGCTTGGAAACGTTACGTCTGCTTGGAAATGTTACATCTGCTTGGAAACATGACATCTGCATGGATACGTTACGCCTGCATGGAAACATTACGTCTGCGTGGAAACGTTACGTCTGCGTGGAAACGTGACGTCTGCGTGGAAACGTTACGTCTGCGTGTAAAGGTTACGTCTGCATGGACATGTTACGTCTGTGTGGAAACGTGACGTCTGCGTGGAAACGTGACGTCTGCATGGAAATGTTACGTCTGCATGGAAAGGTGAAGTCTGCATGGAAAGGTGAAGTCTGTGTGGATACGTTACGCCTGCATGGAAACATTACGTCTGCGTGGAAACGTTACGTCTGTGTGGAAACGTGATGTCTGCGTGGAAACGTGACGTCTGCGTGGAAACGTTACGTCTGCGTGTAAAGGTTACATCTATGTGGAAATGTCACGTCTGCATGGAAACGTGACGTCTGCGTGGAAACGTGACGTCTGCATGGAAATGTTACATCTGCATGGAAAGGTTACGTCTGCATGGAAACGTAACGTCTGCCTGGAAAGGTTACGTCTGCGTGGAAATGTTACGTCTGCATGGAAACGTTACGTCTGCTTGGAAACGTTACATCTGCTTGGAAACATGACATCTGCATCAATACGTTACGTCTGCATGGAAACGTTACGTCTGCATGTAAACATTACATCTGCGTGGAAAAGTTACATCTATGTGGAAGCATTACGTCTGCATGGAAACGTTACGTCTGCTTGGAAACATTACGTCTGTGTGGAAACGTTATGTCTGTGTGGAAACGTTAAGTCTGCCTGGAAAGGTTACGTCTGCATTTAAATGTTACGTCTGCATTTAAATGTTACGTCTGCATGGAAACGTTACGTCTGTGTTGAAACGTTATGTCTGCTGGGAAACATGACATCTGCATGGATACGTTACGTCTGCATGGATACGTTACGTCTGCATGGAAACATTACGTCTGCGTGGAAACGTTATGTCTACATGGAAACATTACGTCTGCGTGGAAATGTCTGCATGGAAATGTTACGTCTGCTTGGAAACGTTACATCTGCTTGGAAACATGACATCTGCATGGATACGTTACGTCTGCATGTAAACATTACATCTGCGTGGAAAAGTTACATCTATGTGGAAACGTTACGTCTGCGTGGAAACGTTACGTCTGCGTGGAAACGTTACGTCTGGTTGGAAACGTTACCTCTGCGTGGAAACGTTACGTCTGCAAGGAAATGTTACGTCTGCAAGGAAACGTTACGTGTGCTTGGAAACGTTACGTATGCGTGGAAACGTTATATCTGCATGGAAACATGATGTCATCGTAGGAATGTTACGTCTGCGTGGAAACGTTACGTCTGCATGGAAACGTTACGTCTGCTTGGAAAGGTCTGCGTGGAAACATTACGTCGGCATGGAAACGTTACGTCTGTGTGGAAACGTTACGTCTGTGTGGAAACGTTACGTCTGCGTGGAAAGGTTACGTCTGCATGGAAAGGTGAAGTCTGTGTGGAAATGTGATGTCTGCATGGAAACATTACGTCTGCGTGGAAATGTTACGTCTGCTTGGAAACGTTACATCTGCTTGGAAACATGACATCTGCATGGATACGTTACGCCTGCATGGAAACATTACGTCTGCGTGGAAACGTTACGTCTGTGTGGAAACGTGATGTCTGCGTGGAAACGTGACGTCTGCGTGGAAACGTTACGTCTGCGTGTAAAGGTTACGTCTGCATGGACATGTTACGTCTGTGTGGAAACGTGACGTCTGCGTGGAAACGTGACGTCTGCATGGAAATGTTACGTCTGCATGGAAAGGTGAAGTCTGCATGGAAAGGTGAAGTCTGTGTGGATACGTTACGCCTGCATGGAAACATTACGTCTGCGTGGAAACGTTACATCTGTGTGGAAACGTGATGTCTGCGTGGAAACGTGACGTCTGCGTGGAAACGTTACGTCTGCGTGTAAAGGTTACATCTATGTGGAAATGTCACGTCTGCATGGAAACGTGACGTCTGCGTGGAAACGTGACGTCTGCATGGAAATGTTACATCTGCATGGAAAGGTTACGTCTGCATGGAAACGTAACGTCTGCCTGGAAAGGTTACGTCTGCGTGGAAATGTTACGTCTGCATGGAAACGTTACGTCTGCTTGGAAACGTTACATCTGCTTGGAAACATGACATCTGCATCAATACGTTACGTCTGCATGGAAACGTTACGTCTGCATGTAAACATTACATCTGCGTGGAAAAGTTACATCTATGTGGAAGCATTACGTCTGCATGGAAACGTTACGTCTGCTTGGAAACATTACGTCTGTGTGGAAACGTTATGTCTGTGTGGAAACGTTAAGTCTGCCTGGAAAGGTTACGTCTGCATTTAAATGTTACGTCTGCATTTAAATGTTACGTCTGCATGGAAACGTTACGTCTGTGTTGAAACGTTATGTCTGCTGGGAAACATGACATCTGCATGGATACGTTACGTCTGCATGGATACGTTACGTCTGCATGGAAACATTACGTCTGCGTGGAAACGTTATGTCTACATGGAAACATTACGTCTGCGTGGAAATGTCTGCATGGAAATGTTACGTCTGCTTGGAAACGTTACATCTGCTTGGAAACATGACATCTGCATGGATACGTTACGTCTGCATGTAAACATTACATCTGCGTGGAAAAGTTACATCTATGTGGAAACGTTACGTCTGCGTGGAAACGTTACGTCTGCGTGGAAACGTTACGTCTGGTTGGAAACGTTACCTCTGCGTGGAAACGTTACGTCTGCAAGGAAATGTTACGTCTGCAAGGAAACGTTACGTGTGCTTGGAAACGTTACGTATGCGTGGAAACGTTATATCTGCATGGAAACATGATGTCATCGTAGGAATGTTACGTCTGCGTGGAAACGTTACGTCTGCATGGAAACCTGACGTCTGCTTGGAAAGGTCTGCGTGGAAACATTACGTCGGCATGGAAACGTTACGTCTGTGTGGAAACGTTACGTCTGCATGGAAAAGTTACGTCTGCGTGGAAAGGTTACGTCTGCATGGAAATGTTACGCCTGCGTGGAAGCATTACGTCTGCATGGAAACGTTACGTCTGTGTGGAAATATTACGTCTGTGTGGAAACGTTGCGTCTGTGTGGAAACGTTAAGTCTGCCTGGAAAGGTTACGTCTGCATTTAAATGTTACGTCTGTGTGGAAATGTCTGTGTGGAAATGTCTGCATGGAAACGTTACGTCTGCTTGGAAACGTTACATCTGCTTGGAAACATGACATCTGCATCAATACGTTACGTCTGCATGGAAACGTTACGTCTGCATGTAAACATTACATCTGCGTGGAAAAGTTACATCTATGTGGAAGCATTACGTCTGCATGGAAACGTTACGTCTGCTTGGAAACATTACGTCTGTGTGGAAACGTTATGTCTGTGTGGAAACGTTAAGTCTGCCTGGAAAGGTTACGTCTGCATTTAAATGTTACGTCTGCATTTAAATGTTACGTCTGCATGGAAACGTTACGTCTGTGTTGAAACGTTATGTCTGCTGGGAAACATGACATCTGCATGGATACGTTACGTCTGCATGGATACGTTACGTCTGCATGGAAACATTACGTCTGCGTGGAAACGTTATGTCTACATGGAAACATTACGTCTGCGTGGAAATGTCTGCATGGAAATGTTACGTCTGCTTGGAAACGTTACATCTGCTTGGAAACATGACATCTGCATGGATACGTTACGTCTGCATGTAAACATTACATCTGCGTGGAAAAGTTACATCTATGTGGAAACGTTACGTCTGCGTGGAAACGTTACGTCTGCGTGGAAACGTTACGTCTGGTTGGAAACGTTACCTCTGCGTGGAAACGTTACGTCTGCAAGGAAATGTTACGTCTGCAAGGAAACGTTACGTGTGCTTGGAAACGTTACGTATGCGTGGAAACGTTATATCTGCATGGAAACATGATGTCATCGTAGGAATGTTACGTCTGCGTGGAAACGTTACGTCTGCATGGAAACGTTACGTCTGCTTGGAAAGGTCTGCGTGGAAACATTACGTCGGCATGGAAACGTTACGTCTGTGTGGAAACGTTACGTCTGTGTGGAAACGTTACGTCTGCGTGGAAAGGTTACGTCTGCATGGAAAGGTGAAGTCTGTGTGGAAATGTGATGTCTGCATGGAAACATTACGTCTGCGTGGAAATGTTACGTCTGCTTGGAAACGTTACATCTGCTTGGAAACATGACATCTGCATGGATACGTTACGCCTGCATGGAAACATTACGTCTGCGTGGAAACGTTACGTCTGTGTGGAAACGTGATGTCTGCGTGGAAACGTGACGTCTGCGTGGAAACGTTACGTCTGCGTGTAAAGGTTACGTCTGCATGGACATGTTACGTCTGTGTGGAAACGTGACGTCTGCGTGGAAACGTGACGTCTGCATGGAAATGTTACGTCTGCATGGAAAGGTGAAGTCTGCATGGAAAGGTGAAGTCTGTGTGGATACGTTACGCCTGCATGGAAACATTACGTCTGCGTGGAAACGTTACGTCTGTGTGGAAACGTGATGTCTGCGTGGAAACGTGACGTCTGCGTGGAAACGTTACGTCTGCGTGTAAAGGTTACATCTATGTGGAAATGTCACGTCTGCATGGAAACGTGACGTCTGCGTGGAAACGTGACGTCTGCATGGAAATGTTACATCTGCATGGAAAGGTTACGTCTGCATGGAAACGTAACGTCTGCCTGGAAAGGTTACGTCTGCGTGGAAATGTTACGTCTGCATGGAAACGTTACGTCTGCTTGGAAACGTTACATCTGCTTGGAAACATGACATCTGCATCAATACGTTACGTCTGCATGGAAACGTTACGTCTGCATGTAAACATTACATCTGCGTGGAAAAGTTACATCTATGTGGAAGCATTACGTCTGCATGGAAACGTTACGTCTGCTTGGAAACATTACGTCTGTGTGGAAACGTTATGTCTGTGTGGAAACGTTAAGTCTGCCTGGAAAGGTTACGTCTGCATTTAAATGTTACGTCTGCATTTAAATGTTACGTCTGCATGGAAACGTTACGTCTGTGTTGAAACGTTATGTCTGCTGGGAAACATGACATCTGCATGGATACGTTACGTCTGCATGGATACGTTACGTCTGCATGGAAACATTACGTCTGCGTGGAAACGTTATGTCTACATGGAAACATTACGTCTGCGTGGAAATGTCTGCATGGAAATGTTACGTCTGCTTGGAAACGTTACATCTGCTTGGAAACATGACATCTGCATGGATACGTTACGTCTGCATGTAAACATTACATCTGCGTGGAAAAGTTACATCTATGTGGAAACGTTACGTCTGCGTGGAAACGTTACGTCTGCGTGGAAACGTTACGTCTGGTTGGAAACGTTACCTCTGCGTGGAAACGTTACGTCTGCAAGGAAATGTTACGTCTGCAAGGAAACGTTACGTGTGCTTGGAAACGTTACGTATGCGTGGAAACGTTATATCTGCATGGAAACATGATGTCATCGTAGGAATGTTACGTCTGCGTGGAAACGTTACGTCTGCATGGAAACCTGACGTCTGCTTGGAAAGGTCTGCGTGGAAACATTACGTCGGCATGGAAACGTTACGTCTGTGTGGAAACGTTACGTCTGCATGGAAAAGTTACGTCTGCGTGGAAAGGTTACGTCTGCATGGAAATGTTACGCCTGCGTGGAAGCATTACGTCTGCATGGAAACGTTACGTCTGTGTGGAAATATTACGTCTGTGTGGAAACGTTGCGTCTGTGTGGAAACGTTAAGTCTGCCTGGAAAGGTTACGTCTGCATTTAAATGTTACGTCTGTGTGGAAATGTCTGTGTGGAAATGTCTGCATGGAAACGTTACGTCTGCTTGGAAACGTTACATCTGCTTGGAAACATGACATCTGCATGGATACGTTACGTCTGCATGGAAACATTACGTCTGCGTGGAAACGTTATGTCTACATGGAAACATTACATCTGCGTGGAAATGTCTGCATGGAAAAGTTACATCTGCTTGGATACGTTACGTCTGCATGGAAACGTTACGTCTACATGGAAACGTTATGTCTGCTTGGAAACGTGACCTCTGCGTGGAAAAGTTACCTCTGCGTGGAAACGTTACGTCTGCGTAGAAACGTTATATCTGCATGGAAACGTGATGTCATCGTGGAAACGTTACGTCTGCATGGAAATGTTACGCCTGCGTGGAAGCATTACGTCTGCATGGAAACGTTACGTCTGTGTTGAAACATTATGTCTGCTGGGAAACATGACATCTGCATGGATACGTTACGTCTTCATGGATACGTTACGTCTGCGTGGAAACGTTACGTCTACATGGAAACATTACATCTGCGTGGAAAAGTTACATCTATGTGGAAACGTTACGTCTGCGTGGAAACGTTACGTCTGCGTGGAAACGTTATGTCTACATGGAAACATTACGTCTGCGTGGAAATGTCTGCATGGAAATGTTACGTCTGCTTGGAAACGTTACATCTGCTTGGAAACATGACATCTGCATGGATACGTTACGTCTGCATGTAAACATTACATCTGCGTGGAAAAGTTACATCTATGTGGAAACGTTACGTCTGCGTGGAAACGTTACGTCTGCGTGGAAACGTTACGTCTGGTTGGAAACGTTACCTCTGCGTGGAAACGTTACGTCTGCAAGGAAATGTTACGTCTGCAAGGAAACGTTACGTGTGCTTGGAAACGTTACGTATGCGTGGAAACGTTATATCTGCATGGAAACATGATGTCATCGTAGGAATGTTACGTCTGCGTGGAAACGTTACGTCTGCATGGAAACGTTACGTCTGCTTGGAAAGGTCTGCGTGGAAACATTACGTCGGCATGGAAACGTTACGTCTGTGTGGAAACGTTACGTCTGTGTGGAAACGTTACGTCTGCGTGGAAAGGTTACGTCTGCATGGAAAGGTGAAGTCTGTGTGGAAATGTGATGTCTGCATGGAAACATTACGTCTGCGTGGAAATGTTACGTCTGCTTGGAAACGTTACATCTGCTTGGAAACATGACATCTGCATGGATACGTTACGCCTGCATGGAAACATTACGTCTGCGTGGAAACGTTACGTCTGTGTGGAAACGTGATGTCTGCGTGGAAACGTGACGTCTGCGTGGAAACGTTACGTCTGCGTGTAAAGGTTACGTCTGCATGGACATGTTACGTCTGTGTGGAAACGTGACGTCTGCGTGGAAACGTGACGTCTGCATGGAAATGTTACGTCTGCATGGAAAGGTGAAGTCTGCATGGAAAGGTGAAGTCTGTGTGGATACGTTACGCCTGCATGGAAACATTACGTCTGCGTGGAAACGTTACGTCTGTGTGGAAACGTGATGTCTGCGTGGAAACGTGACGTCTGCGTGGAAACGTTACGTCTGCGTGTAAAGGTTACATCTATGTGGAAATGTCACGTCTGCATGGAAACGTGACGTCTGCGTGGAAACGTGACGTCTGCATGGAAATGTTACATCTGCATGGAAAGGTTACGTCTGCATGGAAACGTAACGTCTGCCTGGAAAGGTTACGTCTGCGTGGAAATGTTACGTCTGCATGGAAACGTTACGTCTGCTTGGAAACGTTACATCTGCTTGGAAACATGACATCTGCATCAATACGTTACGTCTGCATGGAAACGTTACGTCTGCATGTAAACATTACATCTGCGTGGAAAAGTTACATCTATGTGGAAGCATTACGTCTGCATGGAAACGTTACGTCTGCTTGGAAACATTACGTCTGTGTGGAAACGTTATGTCTGTGTGGAAACGTTAAGTCTGCCTGGAAAGGTTACGTCTGCATTTAAATGTTACGTCTGCATTTAAATGTTACGTCTGCATGGAAACGTTACGTCTGTGTTGAAACGTTATGTCTGCTGGGAAACATGACATCTGCATGGATACGTTACGTCTGCATGGATACGTTACGTCTGCATGGAAACATTACGTCTGCGTGGAAACGTTATGTCTACATGGAAACATTACGTCTGCGTGGAAATGTCTGCATGGAAATGTTACGTCTGCTTGGAAACGTTACATCTGCTTGGAAACATGACATCTGCATGGATACGTTACGTCT
The DNA here is from genome assembly GCF_933228915.1 of Telmatherina bonti. NCBI lineage: Eukaryota > Metazoa > Chordata > Actinopteri > Atheriniformes > Telmatherinidae > Telmatherina > Telmatherina bonti. The sequence goes on along the minus strand of NC_136631.1, from coordinate 2,518,707 downwards.
GCATGTAAACATTACATCTGCGTGGAAAAGTTACATCTATGTGGAAACGTTACGTCTGCGTGGAAACGTTACGTCTGCGTGGAAACGTTACGTCTGGTTGGAAACGTTACCTCTGCGTGGAAACGTTACGTCTGCAAGGAAATGTTACGTCTGCAAGGAAACGTTACGTGTGCTTGGAAACGTTACGTATGCGTGGAAACGTTATATCTGCATGGAAACATGATGTCATCGTAGGAATGTTACGTCTGCGTGGAAACGTTACGTCTGCATGGAAACCTGACGTCTGCTTGGAAAGGTCTGCGTGGAAACATTACGTCGGCATGGAAACGTTACGTCTGTGTGGAAACGTTACGTCTGCATGGAAAAGTTACGTCTGCGTGGAAAGGTTACGTCTGCATGGAAATGTTACGCCTGCGTGGAAGCATTACGTCTGCATGGAAACGTTACGTCTGTGTGGAAATCTTACGTCTGTGTGGAAACGTTGCGTCTGTGTGGAAACGTTAAGTCTGCCTGGAAAGGTTACGTCTGCATTTAAATGTTACGTCTGTGTGGAAATGTCTGCATGGAAACGTTACGTCTGCTTGGAAACGTTACATCTGCTTGGAAACATGACATCTGCATGGATACGTTACGTCTGCATGGAAACATTACGTCTGCGTGGAAACGTTATGTCTACATGGAAACATTACATCTGCGTGGAAATGTCTGCATGGAAAAGTTACATCTGCTTGGATACGTTACGTCTGCATGGAAACGTTACGTCTACATGGAAACGTTATGTCTGCTTGGAAACGTGACCTCTGCGTGGAAAAGTTACCTCTGCGTGGAAACGTTACGTCTGCGTAGAAACGTTATATCTGCATGGAAACGTGATGTCATCGTGGAAACGTTACGTCTGCATGGAAATGTTACGCCTGCGTGGAAGCATTACGTCTGCATGGAAACGTTACGTCTGTGTTGAAACATTATGTCTGCTGGGAAACATGACATCTGCATGGATACGTTACGTCTTCATGGATACGTTACGTCTGCATGGAAACGTTACGTCTACATGGAAACATTACATCTGCGTGGAAAAGTTACATCTATGTGGAAACGTTACGTCTGCATGGAAACGTTACATCTGCTTGGAAACGATACGTCTCCGTGGAAACGTTACGTCTGCGTGGAAACGTTACGTCTGCACGGAAACGTTACCTCTGCGTGGAAACGTTACGTCTGCGTGGAAAGGTTATATCTGCATGGAAACGTGATGTCATTGTGGAAATGTTAGGTCCGCGTGGAAACGTTACGTCTGCATGGAAACGTGATGTCTGCGTGGAAACGTGAAGTCTGTATGGAAACGTTACGTCTGCGTGGAAAGGTTACGTCTGCATGGAAAGGTGAAGTCTGTGTGGAAATGTGATGTCTGCATGGAAACATTACGTCTGAGTGGAAATGTAACGTCAGCTTGAAAACGTTACATCTGCTTGGAAACGTTACGTCTGCTTGGAAATGTTACGTCTGCGTGGAAACGTTACGTCTGCGTGGAAACGTTACGTCTGTGTGGAAACATTACGTCTGCGTGGAAACGTTACGTCTGTGTGGAAACATTACGTCTGTGTGGAAAAGTTACGTCTGTGTGGAAACGTTAAGTCTGCCTGGAAAGGTTACGTCTGCATGGAAACGTTATGTCTACATGGAAACGTTACGTCTGCTTGGAAACGTTACATCTGCTTGGAAACATGACATCTGCATGGATACGTTACGTCTGCATGGAAACATTACGTCTGCGTGGAAACGTTATGTCTACATGGAAACATTACGTCTGCATATAAACATTACATCTGCATGGAAAAGTTACATCTATGTGGAAACGTTACGTCTGCGTGGAAACGTTACGTCTGCGTGGAAACGTTACCTCTGCGTGGAAACGTTACGTCTGAAAGGAAACGTTATGTCTGCAAGGAAACGTTACGTCTGCGTGGAAACGTTACGTCTGTGTGGAAACATTACGTCTGCGTGGAAACGTTACGTCTGTGTGGAAACATTACGTCTGTGTGGAAAAGTTACGTCTGTGTGGAAACGTTAAGTCTGCCTGGAAAGGTTACGTCTGCATGGAAACGTTATGTCTACATGGAAACGTTACGTCTGCTTGGAAACGTTACATCTGCTTGGAAACATGACATCTGCATGGATACGTTACGTCTGCATGGAAACATTACGTCTGCGTGGAAACGTTATGTCTACATGGAAACATTACGTCTGCATATAAACATTACATCTGCGTGGAAAAGTTACATCTATGTGGAAACGTTACGTCTGCGTGGAAACGTTACGTCTGCGTGGAAACGTTACCTCTGCGTGGAAACGTTACGTCTGAAAGGAAACGTTATGTCTGCAAGGAAACGTTACGTCTGCGTGGAAATGTTACGTCTGCGTGGAAACGTTACGTCTGCTTGGAAACGTTACGTCTGCGTGGAAACGGTACGTCTGCGTGGAAACGTTACGTCTGCGTGGAAACGTTACGTCTGCGTGGAAACGGTACATCTGCATAGAAATGTGATGTCTGCGTGGAAAGGTCTGCTTGGAAACGTTACGTCTGCATTTAAATGTTACGTCTGCATTTAAATGTTACGTCTGCATGGAAACGTTACGTCTGTGTTGAATAGTTACATCTGTGTTGAAACGTTATGTCTACATGGAAACATTACGTCTGCGTGGAAATGTCTGCATGGAAATGTTACGTCTGCTTGGAAACATGACATCTGCATGGATACGTTACGTCTGCATGGATACGTTACGTCTGCATGGAAACATTACGTCTGCGTGGAAACGTTATGTCTACATGGAAACATTACGTCTGCGTGGAAATGTCTGCATGGAAATGTTACGTCTGCTTGGAAACATGACATCTGCATGGATACGTTACGTCTGCATGTAAACATTACATCTGCGTGGAAAAGTTACATCTATGTGGAAACGTTACGTCTGCGTGGAAACGTTACGTCTGGTTGGAAACGTTACGTCTGGTTGGAAACGTTACGTCTGCGTGGAAACGTTACGTATGCGTGGAAACGTTATATCTGCATGGAAACATGATGTCATCGTAGGAATGTTACGTCTGCGTGGAAACATTACGTCGGCATGGAAACGTTACGTCTGTGTGGAAACGTTACGTCTGTGTGGAAACGTTACGTCTGCGTGGAAAGGTTACGTCTGCATGGAAAGGTGAAGTCTGTGTGGAAATGTGATGTCTGCATGGAAACATTACGTCTGCGTGGAAATGTTACGTCTGCTTGGAAACGTTACATCTGCTTGGAAACGTTACGTCTGCTTGGAAATGTTACATCTGCTTGGAAACATGACATCTGCATGGATACGTTACGCCTGCATGGAAACATTACGTCTGCGTGGAAACGTTACGTCTGCGTGGAAACGTGACGTCTGCGTGGAAACGTTACGTCTGCGTGTAAAGGTTACGTCTGCATGGACATGTTACGTCTGTGTGGAAACGTGACGTCTGCGTGGAAACGTGACGTCTGCATGGAAATGTTACGTCTGCATGGAAAGGTGAAGTCTGCATGGAAAGGTGAAGTCTGTGTGGATACGTTACGTCTGCGTGTAAAGGTTACATCTATGTGGAAATGTCACGTCTGCATGGAAACGTGACGTCTGCGTGGAAACGTGACGTCTGCATGGAAATGTTACATCTGCATGGAAAGGTTACGTCTGCATGGAAACGTAACGTCTGCCTGGAAAGGTTACGTCTGCGTGGAAATGTTACGTCTGCATGGAAACGTTACGTCTGCTTGGAAACGTTACATCTGCTTGGAAACATGACATCTGCATCAATACGTTACGTCTGCATGGAAACGTTACGTCTGCATGTAAACATTACATCTGCGTGGAAAAGTTACATCTATGTGGAAGCATTACGTCTGCATGGAAACGTTACGTCTGCTTGGAAACATTACGTCTGTGTGGAAACGTTATGTCTGTGTGGAAACGTTAAGTCTGCCTGGAAAGGTTACGTCTGCATTTAAATGTTACGTCTGCATTTAAATGTTACGTCTGCATGGAAACGTTACGTCTGTGTTGAAACGTTATGTCTGCTGGGAAACATGACATCTGCATGGATACGTTACGTCTGCATGGATACGTTACGTCTGCATGGAAACATTACGTCTGCGTGGAAGCGTTATGTCTACATGGAAACATTACGTCTGCGTGGAAATGTCTGCATGGAAATGTTACGTCTGCTTGGAAACGTTACATCTGCTTGGAAACATGACATCTGCATGGATACGTTACGTCTGCATGTAAACATTACATCTGCGTGGAAAAGTTACATCTATGTGGAAACGTTACGTCTGCGTGGAAACGTTACGTCTGCGTGGAAACGTTACGTCTGGTTGGAAACGTTACCTCTGCGTGGAAACGTTACGTCTGCAAGGAAATGTTACGTCTGCAAGGAAACGTTACGTGTGCTTGGAAACGTTACGTCTGTGTTGAAACATTATGTCTGCTGGGAAACATGACATCTGCATGGATACGTTACGTCTTCATGGATACGTTACGTCTGCATGGAAACGTTACGTCTACATGGAAACATTACATCTGCGTGGAAAAGTTACATCTATGTGGAAACGTTACGTCTGCGTGGAAACGTTACGTCTGCGTGGAAACGTTATGTCTACATGGAAACATTACGTCTGCGTGGAAATGTCTGCATGGAAATGTTACGTCTGCTTGGAAACGTTACATCTGCTTGGAAACATGACATCTGCATGGATACGTTACGTCTGCATGTAAACATTACATCTGCGTGGAAAAGTTACATCTATGTGGAAACGTTACGTCTGCGTGGAAACGTTACGTCTGCGTGGAAACGTTACGTCTGGTTGGAAACGTTACCTCTGCGTGGAAACGTTACGTCTGCAAGGAAATGTTACGTCTGCAAGGAAACGTTACGTGTGCTTGGAAACGTTACGTATGCGTGGAAACGTTATATCTGCATGGAAACATGATGTCATCGTAGGAATGTTACGTCTGCGTGGAAACGTTACGTCTGCATGGAAACGTTACGTCTGCTTGGAAAGGTCTGCGTGGAAACATTACGTCGGCATGGAAACGTTACGTCTGTGTGGAAACGTTACGTCTGTGTGGAAACGTTACGTCTGCGTGGAAAGGTTACGTCTGCATGGAAAGGTGAAGTCTGTGTGGAAATGTGATGTCTGCATGGAAACATTACGTCTGCGTGGAAATGTTACGTCTGCTTGGAAACGTTACATCTGCTTGGAAACATGACATCTGCATGGATACGTTACGCCTGCATGGAAACATTACGTCTGCGTGGAAACGTTACGTCTGTGTGGAAACGTGATGTCTGCGTGGAAACGTGACGTCTGCGTGGAAACGTTACGTCTGCGTGTAAAGGTTACGTCTGCATGGACATGTTACGTCTGTGTGGAAACGTGACGTCTGCGTGGAAACGTGACGTCTGCATGGAAATGTTACGTCTGCATGGAAAGGTGAAGTCTGCGTGGAAAGGTGAAGTCTGTGTGGATACGTTACGCCTGCATGGAAACATTACGTCTGCGTGGAAACGTTACGTCTGTGTGGAAACGTGATGTCTGCGTGGAAACGTGACGTCTGCGTGGAAACGTTACGTCTGCGTGTAAAGGTTACATCTATGTGGAAATGTCACGTCTGCATGGAAACGTGACGTCTGCGTGGAAACGTGACGTCTGCATGGAAATGTTATATCTGCATGGAAAGGTTACGTCTGCATGGAAACGTAACGTCTGCCTGGAAAGGTTACGTCTGCGTGGAAATGTTACGTCTGCATGGAAACGTTACGTCTGCTTGGAAACGTTACATCTGCTTGGAAACATGACATCTGCATCAATACGTTACGTCTGCATGGAAACGTTACGTCTGCATGTAAACATTACATCTGCATGTAAACATTACATCTGCGTGGAAAAGTTACATCTATGTGGAAGCATTACGTCTGCATGGAAACGTTACGTCTGCTTGGAAACATTACGTCTGTGTGGAAACGTTATGTCTGTGTGGAAACGTTAAGTCTGCCTGGAAAGGTTACGTCTGCATTTAAATGTTACGTCTGCATTTAAATGTTACGTCTGCATGGAAACGTTACGTCTGTGTTGAAACGTTATGTCTGCTGGGAAACATGACATCTGCATGGATACGTTACGTCTGCATGGATACGTTACGTCTGCATGGAAACATTACGTCTGCGTGGAAACGTTATGTCTACATGGAAACATTACGTCTGCGTGGAAATGTCTGCATGGAAATGTTACGTCTGCTTGGAAACGTTACATCTGCTTGGAAACAAGACATCTGCATGGATACGTTACGTCTGCATGTAAACATTACATCTGCGTGGAAAAGTTACATCTATGTGGAAACGTTACGTCTGCGTGGAAACGTTACGTCTGCGTGGAAACGTTACGTCTGCGTGGAAACGTTACGTCTGCGTGGAAACGTTACGTCTGCAAGGAAATGTTACGTCTGCAAGGAAACGTTACGTGTGCTTGGAAACGTTACGTATGCGTGGAAACGTTATATCTGCATGGAAACATGATGTCATCGTAGGAATGTTACGTCTGCGTGGAAACGTTACGTCTGCATGGAAACCTGACGTCTGCTTGGAAAGGTCTGCGTGGAAACATTACGTCGGCATGGGAACGTTACGTCTGTGTGGAAACGTTACGTCTGCATGGAAACGTTACGTCTGCGTGGAAACGTTACGTCTGCGTGGAAACGTTACGTCTGTATGGAAATGTTACGCCTGCGTGGAAGCATTACGTCTGCATGGAAACGTTACGTCTGTGTGGAAATATTACGTCTGTGTGGAAACGTTGCGTCTGTGTGGAAACGTTAAGTCTGCCTGGAAAGGTTACGTCTGCATTTAAATGTTACGTCTGTGTGGAAATGTCTGTGTGGAAATGTCTGCATGGAAACGTTACGTCTGCTTGGAAACGTTACATCTGCTTGGAAACATGACATCTGCATGGATACGTTACGTCTGCATGGAAACATTACGTCTGCGTGGAAACGTTATGTCTACATGGAAGCATTACATCTGCGTGGAAATGTCTGCATGGAAAAGTTACATCTGCTTGGATACGTTACGTCTGCATGGAAACGTTACGTCGACATGGAAACGTTATGTCTGCTTGGAAACGTGACCTCTGCGTGGAAAAGTTACCTCTGCGTGGAAACGTTACGTCTGCGTAGAAACGTTATATCTGCATGGAAACGTTACGTCTGCATGGAAATGTTACGCCTGCGTGGAAGCATTACGTCTGCATGGAAACGTTACGTCTGTGTTGAAACGTTATGTCTGCTGGGAAACATGACATCTGCATGGATACGTTACGTCTTCATGGATACGTTACGTCTGCATGGAAACGTTACGTCTACATGGAAACATTACATCTGCGTGGAAAAGTTACATCTATGTGGAAACGTTACGTCTGCATGGAAACGTTACGTCTGCTTGGAAACGTTACGTCTCCGTGGAAACGTTACGTCTGCGTGGAAACGTTACGTCTGCACGGAAACGTTACGTCTGCGTGGAAAGGTTATATCTGCATGGAAACGTGACGTCTGCGTGGAAACGTGACGTCTGCATGGAAATGTTACATCTGCATGGAAAGGTTACGTCTGCATGGAAACGTAACGTCTGCCTGGAAAGGTTACGTCTGCGTGGAAATGTTACGTCTGCATGGAAACGTTACGTCTGCGTGGAAACGTTACGTCTGCATGGAAACGTGATGTCTGCGTGGAAACGTGAAGTCTGTATGGAAACGTTACGTCTGCGTGGAAAGGTTACGTCTGCATGGAAAGGTGAAGTCTGTGTGGAAATGTGATGTCTGCATGGAAACATTACGTCTGAGTGGAAATGTAACGTCAGCTTGGAAACGTTACATCTGCTTGGAAACGTTACGTCTGCTTGGAAATGTTACATCTGCTTGGAAACATGACATCTGCATGGATACGTTACGCCTGCATGGAAACATTACGTCTGCGTGGAAACGTTACGTCTGCGTGGAAACGTTACGTCTGCGTGGAAACGTTATATCTGCATGGAAACATGATGTCATCGTAGGAATGTTACGTCTGCGTGGAAACATTACGTCGGCATGGAAACGTTACGTCTGTGTGGAAACGTTACGTCTGCATGGAAACGTTACGTCTGCGTGGAAAGGTCTGCTTGGAAACGTTACGTCTGCATTTAAACGTTACGTCTGCATGTAAACATTACATCTGCGTGGAAAAGTTACATCTATGTGGAAACGTTACGTCTGCATGGAAAAGTTATGTCTGCTTGGAAACGTGACCTCTGCGTGGAAAATTTACCTCTGCGTTGAAACGTTACGTCTGCGTAGAAACGTTATATCTGCATGGAAACGTGATGTCATCGTGGAAACGTTACGTCTGCATGGAAATGTTACGCCTGCGTGGAAGCATTACATCTGCATGGAAACGTTACGTCTGTGTGGAAATATTACGTCTGCGTGGAAACGTTACGTCTGTGTGGAAACGTTAAGTCTGCCTGGAAAGGTTACGTCTGCATTTAAATGTTACGTCTGCATGGAAACGTTACGTCTGTGTTGAAACGTTATGTCTGCTGGGAAACATGACATCTGCATGGATATGTTACGTCTGCATGGAAACGTTACTTCTACATGGAAACGTTACGTCTGCGTGGAAAAGTTACATCTGCATGGAAATGTTACATCTGCATGGAAAGGTCACGTCTGCATGGAAACGTGACGTCTGCGTGGAAACGTGACGTCTGCATGGAAATGTTACGTCTGCATGGAAAGGTTACGTCTGCATGGAAACGTAACGTCTGCCTGGAAAGATTACGTCTGCGTGGAAATGTTACGTCTGCGTGGAAACGTTACGTCTGCTTGGAAACGTTACATCTGCTTGGAAACATGACATCTGCATCAATACGTTACGTCTGCATGGAAACGTTACGTCTGCATGTAAACATTACATCTGCGTGGAAAAGTTACATCTATGTGGAAACGTTATGTCTGCATGGAAACGTTACCTCTGCGTGGAAACGTTACGTCTACTTGGAAACGTTACATCTGCTTGGAAACATGACATCTGCATCAATACGTTACGTCTGCGTGGAAACGTTATATCTGCATGGAAACATGATGTCATCGTAGGAATGTTACGTCTGCGTGGAAACGTTACGTCTGCATGGAAACCTGATGTCTGCGTGGAAAGGTCTGCGTGGAAACATTACGTCGGCATGGAAAGGTTACGTCTGTTTGGAAACGTTAAGTCTGCCTGGAAAGGTTACGTCTGCATTTAAATGTTACGTCTGTGTGGAAATGTCTGCATGGAAACGTTACGTCTGCTTGGAAACGTTACATCTGCTTGGAAACATGACATCTGCATGGATACGTTACGTCTGCATGGAAACATTACGTCTGCGTGGAAACGTTATGTCTACATGGAAAGATTACATCTGCGTGGAAATGTCTGCATGGAAAAGTTACATCTGCTTGGAAACGTTACGTCTGCTTGGAAACGTTACATCTGCTTGGAAACATGACATCTGCATGGATACGTTACGTCTGCATGTAAACATTACATCTGCGTGGAAAATTTACATCTATGTGGAAACGTTACGTCTGCGTGGAAACGTTACGTCTGCGTGGAAACGTTACGTCTGCGTGGAAACGTTATATCTGCATGGAAACATGATGTCATTGTAGGAATGTTACGTCTGCGTGGAAACATTACGTCGGCATGGAAACGTTACGTCTGTGTGGAAACGTTACGTCTGCATGGAAACGTTACGTCTGCGTGGAAAGGTTACGTCTGCATGGAAATGTTACGCCTGCGTGGAAGCATTACGTCTGCATGGAAACGTTACGTCTGTGTGGAAATATTACGTCTGTGTGGAAACGTTGCGTCTGTGTGGAAACGTTAAGTCTGCCTGGAAAGGTTACGTCTGCATTAAAATGTTAGGTCTGTGTTGAAACGTTATGTCTGCTGGGAAACATTACATCTGCGTGGAAAAGTTACATCTATGTGGAAACGTTACGTCTGCATGGAAACGTTACGTCTGCTTGGAAACGTTACGTCTGCACGGAAACGTTACGTCTGCATGGAAACGTTACGTCTCCGTGGAAACGTTACGTCTGCGTGGAAACGTTACGTCTGCACGGAAACGTTACGTCTGCGTGGAAAGGTTACATCTGCATGGAAAGGTTACGTCTGCATGGAAACGTAACGTCTGCCTGGAAAGGTTACGTCTGCGTGGAAATGTTACGTCTGCATGGAAACGTTACGTCTGCGTGGAAACGTTACGTCTGCATGGAAACGTGATGTCTGCGTGGAAACGTGAAGTCTGTATGGAAACGTTACGTCTGCGTGGAAAGGTTACGTCTGCATGGAAAGGTGAAGTCTGTGTGGAAATGTGATGTCTGCATGGAAACATTACGTCTGAGTGGAAATGTAACGTCAGCTTGGAAACGTTACATCTGCTTGGAAACGTTACGTCTGCTTGGAAATGTTACATCTGCTTGGAAACATGACATCTGCATGGATACGTTACGCCTGCATGGAAACATTACGTCTGCGTGGAAACGTTACGTCTGCGTGGAAACGTTACGTCTGCGTGGAAACGTTATATCTGCATGGAAACATGATGTCATCGTAGGAATGTTACGTCTGCGTGGAAACATTACGTCGGCATGGAAACGTTACGTCTGTGTGGAAACGTTACGTCTGCATGGAAACGTTACGTCTGCGTGGAAAGGTCTGCTTGGAAACGTTACGTCTGCATTTAAACGTTACGTCTGCATGTAAACATTACATCTGCGTGGAAAAGTTACATCTATGTGGAAACGTTACGTCTGCATGGAAAAGTTATGTCTGCTTGGAAACGTGACCTCTGCGTGGAAAATTTACCTCTGCGTTGAAACGTTACGTCTGCGTAGAAACGTTATATCTGCATGGAAACGTGATGTCATCGTGGAAACGTTACGTCTGCATGGAAATGTTACGCCTGCGTGGAAGCATTACATCTGCATGGAAACGTTACGTCTGTGTGGAAATATTACGTCTGCGTGGAAACGTTACGTCTGTGTGGAAACGTTAAGTCTGCCTGGAAAGGTTACGTCTGCATTTAAATGTTACGTCTGCATGGAAACGTTACGTCTGTGTTGAAACGTTATGTCTGCTGGGAAACATGACATCTGCATGGATATGTTACGTCTGCATGGAAACGTTACTTCTACATGGAAACGTTACGTCTGCGTGGAAAAGTTACATCTGCATGGAAATGTTACATCTGCATGGAAAGGTCACGTCTGCATGGAAACGTGACGTCTGCGTGGAAACGTGACGTCTGCATGGAAATGTTACGTCTGCATGGAAAGGTTACGTCTGCATGGAAACGTAACGTCTGCCTGGAAAGATTACGTCTGCGTGGAAATGTTACGTCTGCGTGGAAACGTTACGTCTGCTTGGAAACGTTACATCTGCTTGGAAACATGACATCTGCATCAATACGTTACGTCTGCATGGAAACGTTACGTCTGCATGTAAACATTACATCTGCGTGGAAAAGTTACATCTATGTGGAAACGTTATGTCTGCATGGAAACGTTACCTCTGCGTGGAAACGTTACGTCTACTTGGAAACGTTACATCTGCTTGGAAACATGACATCTGCATCAATACGTTACGTCTGCGTGGAAACGTTATATCTGCATGGAAACATGATGTCATCGTAGGAATGTTACGTCTGCGTGGAAACGTTACGTCTGCATGGAAACCTGATGTCTGCGTGGAAAGGTCTGCGTGGAAACATTACGTCGGCATGGAAAGGTTACGTCTGTTTGGAAACGTTAAGTCTGCCTGGAAAGGTTACGTCTGCATTTAAATGTTACGTCTGTGTGGAAATGTCTGCATGGAAACGTTACGTCTGCTTGGAAACGTTACATCTGCTTGGAAACATTACGTCTGCGTGGAAACGTTATGTCTACATGGAAAGATTACATCTGCGTGGAAATGTCTGCATGGAAAAGTTACATCTGCTTGGAAACGTTACGTCTGCTTGGAAACGTTACATCTGCTTGGAAACATGACATCTGCATGGATACGTTACGTCTGCATGTAAACATTACATCTGCGTGGAAAATTTACATCTATGTGGAAACGTTACGTCTGCGTGGAAACGTTACGTCTGCGTGGAAACGTTACGTCTGCGTGGAAACGTTACGTCTGCGTGGAAACGTTATATCTGCATGGAAACATGATGTCATTGTAGGAATGTTACGTCTGCGTGGAAACATTACGTCGGCATGGAAACGTTACGTCTGTGTGGAAACGTTACGTCTGCATGGAAACGTTACGTCTGCGTGGAAAGGTTACGTCTGCATGGAAATGTTACGCCTGCGTGGAAGCATTACGTCTGCATGGAAACGTTACGTCTGTGTGGAAATATTACGTCTGTGTGGAAACGTTGCGTCTGTGTGGAAACGTTAAGTCTGCCTGGAAAGGTTACGTCTGCATTAAAATGTTAGGTCTGTGTTGAAACGTTATGTCTGCTGGGAAACATTACATCTGCGTGGAAAAGTTACATCTATGTGGAAACGTTACGTCTGCATGGAAACGTTACGTCTGCTTGGAAACGTTACGTCTGCACGGAAACGTTACGTCTGCATGGAAACGTTACGTCTGCATGGAAACGTTACGTCTGCGTGGAAACGTTACGTCTGTACGGAAATGTTACGTCTGCGTGGAAACGTTACGTCTGCGTGGAAACGGTACATCTGCATAGAAATGTGATGTCTGCGTGGAAAGGTCTGCTTGGAAACGTAACGTCTGCATTTAAACGTTACGTCTGCATGTAAATATTACATCTGCGTGGAAAAGTTACATCTATGTGGAAACGTTACGTCTGCATGGAAAAGTTATGTCTGCTTGGAAACGTGACCTCTGCGTGGAAAAGTTACCTCTGCGTGGAAACGTTACGTCTGTGTGGAAGCATTACGTCTGCATGGAAACGTTACGTCTGTGTGGAAATATTACGTCTGTGTGGAAACGTTGCGTCTGTGTGGAAAAGTTACGTCTGTGTGGAAACGTTAAGTCTGCCTGGAAAGGTTACGTCTGCATGGAAACGTTATGTCTACATGGAAACATTACATCTGCGTGGAAATGTCTGCATGGAAACGTTACGTCTGCTTGGAAACGTTACATCTGCTTGGAAACATGACATCTGCATGGATACGTTACGTCTGCATGGAAACATTACGTCTGCGTGGAAACGTTATGTCTACATGGAAACATTACGTCTGCGTGGAAATGTCTGCATGGAAAAGTTACATCTGCTTGGAAACGTTACGTCTGCTTGGAAACGTTACATCTGCTTGGAAACATGACATCTGCATGGATACGTTACGTCTGCATATAAACATTACATCTGCGTGGAAAAGTTACATCTATGTGGAAACGTTACGTCTGCATGGAAATGTTACGTCTGCGTGGAAACGTTACCTCTGCGTGGAAACGTTACGTCTGAAAGGAAACGTTATGTCTGCAAGGAAACGTTACGTCTGCGTGGAAACGTTACGTCTGCGTGGAAACGTTACGTCTGTGTGGAAACGTTACGTCTGCGTGGAAAAGTTACGTCTGCGTGGAAACGGTACATCTGCATAGAAATGTGATGTCTGCGTGGAAAGGTCTGCTTGGAAACGTTACGTCTGCATTTAAACGTTACGTCTGCATGTAAACATTACATCTGCGTGGAAAAGTTACATCTATGTGGAAACGTTACGTCTGCATGGAAAAGTTATGTCTGCTTGGAAACGTTACGTCTGCGTGGAAAAGTTACGTCTGCGTGGAAACGTTACGTCTGCGTGGAAACGTTACGTCTGCGTGGAAACGTTACGTCTGCGTGGAAACGTTATATCTGCATGGAAACATGATGTCATCGTAGGAATGTTACGTCTGCGTGGAAACATTACGTCGGCATGGAAACGTTACGTCTGTGTGGAAACGTTACGTCTGCATGGAAACGTTACGTCTGCGTGGAAAGGTTACGTCTGCATGGAAATGTTACGCCTGCGTGGAAGCATTACGTCTGCATGGAAACGTTACGTCTGTGTGGAAATATTACGTCTGTGTGGAAACGTTGCGTCTGTGTGGAAACGTTAAGTCTGCCTGGAAAGGTTACGTCTGCATTAAAATGTTAGGTCTGTGTTGAAACGTTATGTCTGCTGGGAAACATTACATCTGCGTGGAAAAGTTACATCTATGTGGAAACGTTACGTCTGCATGGAAACGTTACGTCTGCTTGGAAACGTTACGTCTGCACGGAAACGTTACGTCTGCATGGAAACGTTACGTCTGCTTGGAAACGTTACGTCTGCGTGGAAACGTTACGTCTGTACGGAAATGTTACGTCTGCGTGGAAACGTTACGTCTGCGTGGAAACGGTACATCTGCATAGAAATGTGATGTCTGCGTGGAAAGGTCTGCTTGGAAATGTAACGTCTGCATTTAAACGTTACGTCTGCATGTAAATATTACATCTGCGTGGAAAAGTTACATCTATGTGGAAACGTTACGTCTGCATGGAAAAGTTATGTCTGCTTGGAAACGTGACCTCTGCGTGGAAAAGTTACCTCTGCGTGGAAACGTTACGTCTGTGTGGAAGCATTACGTCTGCATGGAAACGTTACGTCTGTGTGGAAATATTACGTCTGTGTGGAAACGTTGCGTCTGTGTGGAAAAGTTACGTCTGTGTGGAAACGTTAAGTCTGCCTGGAAAGGTTACGTCTGCATGGAAACGTTATGTCTACATGGAAACATTACATCTGCGTGGAAATGTCTGCATGGAAACGTTACGTCTGCTTGGAAACGTTACATCTGCTTGGAAACATGACATCTGCATGGATACGTTACGTCTGCATGGAAACATTACGTCTGCGTGGAAACGTTATGTCTACATGGAAACATTACGTCTGCGTGGAAATGTCTGCATGGAAAAGTTACATCTGCTTGGAAACGTTACGTCTGCTTGGAAACGTTACATCTGCTTGGAAACATGACATCTGCATGGATACGTTACGTCTGCATATAAACATTACATCTGCGTGGAAAAGTTACATCTATGTGGAAACGTTACGTCTGCATGGAAATGTTACGTCTGCGTGGAAACGTTACCTCTGCGTGGAAACGTTACGTCTGAAAGGAAACGTTATGTCTGCAAGGAAACGTTACGTCTGCGTGGAAACGTTACGTCTGCGTGGAAACGTTACGTCTGTGTGGAAACGTTACGTCTGCGTGGAAAAGTTACGTCTGCGTGGAAACGGTACATCTGCATAGAAATGTGATGTCTGCGTGGAAAGGTCTGCTTGGAAACGTTACGTCTGCATTTAAACGTTACGTCTGCATGTAAACATTACATCTGCGTGGAAAAGTTACATCTATGTGGAAACGTTACGTCTGCATGGAAAAGTTATGTCTGCTTGGAAACGTTACGTCTGCGTGGAAAAGTTACCTCTGCGTGGAAACGTTACGTCTGCGTAGAAACGTTACGTCTGCATGGAAACGTTACGTCTACATGTAAACATTACATCTGCGTGGAAAAGTTACATCTATGTGGAAACGTTACGTCTGCATGGAAACGTGATGTCTGCGTGGAAACGTGAAGTCTGTATGGAAACGTTACGTCTGCGTGGAAAGGTTACGTCTGCATGGAAAGGTGAAGTCTGTGTGGAAATGTGATGTCTGCATGGAAACATTACGTCTGAGTGGAAATGTAACGTCAGCTTGGAAACGTTACATCTGCTTGGAAACGTTACGTCTGCTTGGAAATGTTACATCTGCTTGGAAACATGACATCTGCATGGATACGTTACGCCTGCATGGAAACATTACGTCTGCGTGGAAACGTTACGTCTGCGTGGAAACGTTACGTCTGCGTGGAAACGTTATATCTGCATGGAAACATGATGTCATCGTAGGAATGTTACGTCTGCGTGGAAACATTACGTCGGCATGGAAACGTTACGTCTGTGTGGAAACGTTACGTCTGCATGGAAACGTTACGTCTGCGTGGAAAGGTCTGCTTGGAAACGTTACGTCTGCATTTAAACGTTACGTCTGCATGTAAACATTACATCTGCGTGGAAAAGTTACATCTATGTGGAAACGTTACGTCTGCATGGAAAAGTTATGTCTGCTTGGAAACGTGACCTCTGCGTGGAAAATTTACCTCTGCGTTGAAACGTTACGTCTGCGTAGAAACGTTATATCTGCATGGAAACGTGATGTCATCGTGGAAACGTTACGTCTGCATGGAAATGTTACGCCTGCGTGGAAGCATTACATCTGCATGGAAACGTTACGTCTGTGTGGAAATATTACGTCTGCGTGGAAACGTTACGTCTGTGTGGAAACGTTAAGTCTGCCTGGAAAGGTTACGTCTGCATTTAAATGTTACGTCTGCATGGAAACGTTACGTCTGTGTTGAAACGTTATGTCTGCTGGGAAACATGACATCTGCATGGATATGTTACGTCTGCATGGAAACGTTACTTCTACATGGAAACGTTACGTCTGCGTGGAAAAGTTACATCTGCATGGAAATGTTACATCTGCATGGAAAGGTCACGTCTGCATGGAAACGTGACGTCTGCGTGGAAACGTGACGTCTGCATGGAAATGTTACGTCTGCATGGAAAGGTTACGTCTGCATGGAAACGTAACGTCTGCCTGGAAAGATTACGTCTGCGTGGAAATGTTACGTCTGCGTGGAAACGTTACGTCTGCTTGGAAACGTTACATCTGCTTGGAAACATGACATCTGCATCAATACGTTACGTCTGCATGGAAACGTTACGTCTGCATGTAAACATTACATCTGCGTGGAAAAGTTACATCTATGTGGAAACGTTATGTCTGCATGGAAACGTTACCTCTGCGTGGAAACGTTACGTCTACTTGGAAACGTTACATCTGCTTGGAAACATGACATCTGCATCAATACGTTACGTCTGCGTGGAAACGTTATATCTGCATGGAAACATGATGTCATCGTAGGAATGTTACGTCTGCGTGGAAACGTTACGTCTGCATGGAAACCTGATGTCTGCGTGGAAAGGTCTGCGTGGAAACATTACGTCGGCATGGAAAGGTTACGTCTGTTTGGAAACGTTAAGTCTGCCTGGAAAGGTTACGTCTGCATTTAAATGTTACGTCTGTGTGGAAATGTCTGCATGGAAACGTTACGTCTGCTTGGAAACGTTACATCTGCTTGGAAACATTACGTCTGCGTGGAAACGTTATGTCTACATGGAAAGATTACATCTGCGTGGAAATGTCTGCATGGAAAAGTTACATCTGCTTGGAAACGTTACGTCTGCTTGGAAACGTTACATCTGCTTGGAAACATGACATCTGCATGGATACGTTACGTCTGCATGTAAACATTACATCTGCGTGGAAAATTTACATCTATGTGGAAACGTTACGTCTGCGTGGAAACGTTACGTCTGCGTGGAAACGTTACGTCTGCGTGGAAACGTTACGTCTGCGTGGAAACGTTATATCTGCATGGAAACATGATGTCATTGTAGGAATGTTACGTCTGCGTGGAAACATTACGTCGGCATGGAAACGTTACGTCTGTGTGGAAACGTTACGTCTGCATGGAAACGTTACGTCTGCGTGGAAAGGTTACGTCTGCATGGAAATGTTACGCCTGCGTGGAAGCATTACGTCTGCATGGAAACGTTACGTCTGTGTGGAAATATTACGTCTGTGTGGAAACGTTGCGTCTGTGTGGAAACGTTAAGTCTGCCTGGAAAGGTTACGTCTGCATTAAAATGTTAGGTCTGTGTTGAAACGTTATGTCTGCTGGGAAACATTACATCTGCGTGGAAAAGTTACATCTATGTGGAAACGTTACGTCTGCATGGAAACGTTACGTCTGCTTGGAAACGTTACGTCTGCACGGAAACGTTACGTCTGCATGGAAACGTTACGTCTGCATGGAAACGTTACGTCTGCGTGGAAACGTTACGTCTGTACGGAAATGTTACGTCTGCGTGGAAACGTTACGTCTGCGTGGAAACGGTACATCTGCATAGAAATGTGATGTCTGCGTGGAAAGGTCTGCTTGGAAACGTAACGTCTGCATTTAAACGTTACGTCTGCATGTAAATATTACATCTGCGTGGAAAAGTTACATCTATGTGGAAACGTTACGTCTGCATGGAAAAGTTATGTCTGCTTGGAAACGTGACCTCTGCGTGGAAAAGTTACCTCTGCGTGGAAACGTTACGTCTGTGTGGAAGCATTACGTCTGCATGGAAACGTTACGTCTGTGTGGAAATATTACGTCTGTGTGGAAACGTTGCGTCTGTGTGGAAAAGTTACGTCTGTGTGGAAACGTTAAGTCTGCCTGGAAAGGTTACGTCTGCATGGAAACGTTATGTCTACATGGAAACATTACATCTGCGTGGAAATGTCTGCATGGAAACGTTACGTCTGCTTGGAAACGTTACATCTGCTTGGAAACATGACATCTGCATGGATACGTTACGTCTGCATGGAAACATTACGTCTGCGTGGAAACGTTATGTCTACATGGAAACATTACGTCTGCGTGGAAATGTCTGCATGGAAAAGTTACATCTGCTTGGAAACGTTACGTCTGCTTGGAAACGTTACATCTGCTTGGAAACATGACATCTGCATGGATACGTTACGTCTGCATATAAACATTACATCTGCGTGGAAAAGTTACATCTATGTGGAAACGTTACGTCTGCATGGAAATGTTACGTCTGCGTGGAAACGTTACCTCTGCGTGGAAACGTTACGTCTGAAAGGAAACGTTATGTCTGCAAGGAAACGTTACGTCTGCGTGGAAACGTTACGTCTGCGTGGAAACGTTACGTCTGTGTGGAAACGTTACGTCTGCGTGGAAAAGTTACGTCTGCGTGGAAACGGTACATCTGCATAGAAATGTGATGTCTGCGTGGAAAGGTCTGCTTGGAAACGTTACGTCTGCATTTAAACGTTACGTCTGCATGTAAACATTACATCTGCGTGGAAAAGTTACATCTATGTGGAAACGTTACGTCTGCATGGAAAAGTTATGTCTGCTTGGAAACGTTACGTCTGCGTGGAAAAGTTACGTCTGCGTGGAAACGTTACGTCTGCGTGGAAACGTTACGTCTGCGTGGAAACGTTACGTCTGCGTGGAAACGTTATATCTGCATGGAAACATGATGTCATCGTAGGAATGTTACGTCTGCGTGGAAACATTACGTCGGCATGGAAACGTTACGTCTGTGTGGAAACGTTACGTCTGCATGGAAACGTTACGTCTGCGTGGAAAGGTTACGTCTGCATGGAAATGTTACGCCTGCGTGGAAGCATTACGTCTGCATGGAAACGTTACGTCTGTGTGGAAATATTACGTCTGTGTGGAAACGTTGCGTCTGTGTGGAAACGTTAAGTCTGCCTGGAAAGGTTACGTCTGCATTAAAATGTTAGGTCTGTGTTGAAACGTTATGTCTGCTGGGAAACATTACATCTGCGTGGAAAAGTTACATCTATGTGGAAACGTTACGTCTGCATGGAAACGTTACGTCTGCTTGGAAACGTTACGTCTGCACGGAAACGTTACGTCTGCATGGAAACGTTACGTCTGCTTGGAAACGTTACGTCTGCGTGGAAACGTTACGTCTGTACGGAAATGTTACGTCTGCGTGGAAACGTTACGTCTGCGTGGAAACGGTACATCTGCATAGAAATGTGATGTCTGCGTGGAAAGGTCTGCTTGGAAATGTAACGTCTGCATTTAAACGTTACGTCTGCATGTAAATATTACATCTGCGTGGAAAAGTTACATCTATGTGGAAACGTTACGTCTGCATGGAAAAGTTATGTCTGCTTGGAAACGTGACCTCTGCGTGGAAAAGTTACCTCTGCGTGGAAACGTTACGTCTGTGTGGAAGCATTACGTCTGCATGGAAACGTTACGTCTGTGTGGAAATATTACGTCTGTGTGGAAACGTTGCGTCTGTGTGGAAAAGTTACGTCTGTGTGGAAACGTTAAGTCTGCCTGGAAAGGTTACGTCTGCATGGAAACGTTATGTCTACATGGAAACATTACATCTGCGTGGAAATGTCTGCATGGAAACGTTACGTCTGCTTGGAAACGTTACATCTGCTTGGAAACATGACATCTGCATGGATACGTTACGTCTGCATGGAAACATTACGTCTGCGTGGAAACGTTATGTCTACATGGAAACATTACGTCTGCGTGGAAATGTCTGCATGGAAAAGTTACATCTGCTTGGAAACGTTACGTCTGCTTGGAAACGTTACATCTGCTTGGAAACATGACATCTGCATGGATACGTTACGTCTGCATATAAACATTACATCTGCGTGGAAAAGTTACATCTATGTGGAAACGTTACGTCTGCATGGAAATGTTACGTCTGCGTGGAAACGTTACCTCTGCGTGGAAACGTTACGTCTGAAAGGAAACGTTATGTCTGCAAGGAAACGTTACGTCTGCGTGGAAACGTTACGTCTGCGTGGAAACGTTACGTCTGTGTGGAAACGTTACGTCTGCGTGGAAAAGTTACGTCTGCGTGGAAACGGTACATCTGCATAGAAATGTGATGTCTGCGTGGAAAGGTCTGCTTGGAAACGTTACGTCTGCATTTAAACGTTACGTCTGCATGTAAACATTACATCTGCGTGGAAAAGTTACATCTATGTGGAAACGTTACGTCTGCATGGAAAAGTTATGTCTGCTTGGAAACGTTACGTCTGCGTGGAAAAGTTACCTCTGCGTGGAAACGTTACGTCTGCGTAGAAACGTTATATCTGCATGGAAACGTGATGTCATCGTGGAAATGTTACGTCTGCATGGAAATGTTACGCCTGCGTGGAAGCATTACGTCTGCATGGAAACGTTACGTCTGTGTGGAAACGTTACGTCTGTGTGGAAATATTACGTCTGTGTGGAAACGTTATGTCTGTGTGGAAACGTTAAGTCTGCCTGGAAAGGTTACGTCTGCATGGAAACGTTATGTCTACATGGAAACGTTACGTCTGCTTGGAAACGTTACATCTGCTTGGAAACATGACATCTGCATGGATACGTTACGTCTGCATGGAAACATTACGTCTGCGTGGAAACGTTATGTCTACATGGAAACATTACGTCTGCGTGGAAATGTCTGCATGGAAAAGTTACATCTGCTTGGAAACGTTACGTCTGCTTGGAAACGTTACATCTGCTTGGAAACATGACATCTGCATGGATATGTTACGTCTGCATATAAACATTACATCTGCGTGGAAAAGTTACATCTATGTGGAAACGTTACGTCTGCGTGGAAACGTTACGTCTGCGTGGAAACGTTACCTCTGCGTGGAAACGTTACGTCTGAAAGGAAACGTTATGTCTGCAAGGAAACGTTACGTCTGCGTGGAAACGTTACGTCTGCGTGGAAACGTTACGTCTGTGTGGAAACGTTACGTCTGCGTGGAAAAGTTACGTCTGCGTGGAAACGGTACATCTGCATAGAAATGTGATGTCTGCGTGGAAAGGTCTGCTTGGAAACGTTACGTCTGCATTTAAACGTTACGTCTGCATGTAAACATTACATCTGCGTGGAAAAGTTACATCTATGTGGAAACGTTACGTCTGCATGGAAAAGTTATGTCTGCTTGGAAACGTTACGTCTGCGTGGAAAAGTTACCTCTGCGTGGAAACGTTACGTCTGCGTAGAAACGTTATATCTGCATGGAAACGTGATGTCATCGTGGAAACGTTACGTCTGCATGGAAATGTTACGCCTGCGTGGAAGCATTACGTCTGCATGGAAACGTTACGTCTGTGTGGAAATATTACGTCTGTGTGGAAACGTTATGTCTGTGTGGAAACGTTAAGTCTGCCTGGAAAGGTTACGTCTGCATTTAAATGTTACGTCTGCATGGAAACGTTACGTCTGTGTTGAAACGTTATGTCTGCTGGGAAACATGACATCTGCATGGATACGTTACGTCTGCATGGAAACGTTACGTCTACATGGAAACATTACATCTGCGTGGAAAAGTTACATCTGCATGGATACGTTACGTCTGCATGGAAACATTACGTCTGCGTGGAAACGTTATGTCTACATGGAAACATTACGTCTGCATGGAAATGTCTGCATGGAAAAGTTACATCTGCTTGGAAACGTTACGTCTGCTTGGAAACGTTACATCTGCTTGGAAACATGACATCTGCATGGATACGTTACGTCTGCATGTAAACATTACATCTGCGTGGAAAAGTTACATCTGTGTGGAAACGTTACGTCTGCGTGGAAACGTTACGTCTGGTTGGACACGTTACCTCTGCATGGAAACGTTACGTCTGCAAGGAAACGTTACGTCTGCAAGGAAACGTTACATCTGCTTGGAAACGTTACGTCTGCGTGGAAACGTTACGTATGCGTGGAAACCTGATGTCTGCGTGGAACGGTCTGCGTGGAAACATTACGTCGGCATGGAAACGTTACGTCTGTGTGGAAACGTTACGTCTGCATGGAAAAGTTACGTCTGCGTGGAAAGGTTACGTCTGCATGGAAATGTTACGCCTGCAAGGAAACGTTACATCTGCTTGGAAACGTTACGTCTGCGTGGAAACGTTACGTATGCGTGGAAACCTGATGTCTGCGTGGAACGGTCTGCGTGGAAACATTACGTCGGCATGGAAACGTTACGTCTGTGTGGAAACGTTACGTCTGCATGGAAAAGTTACGTCTGCGTGGAAAGGTTACGTCTGCATGGAAATGTTACGCCTGCGTGGAAGCATTACGTCTGCATGGAAACGTTACGTCTGTGTGGAAATATTACGTCTGTGTGGAAACGTTGCGTCTGTGTGGAAACGTTAAGTCTGCCTGGAAAGGTTACGTCTGCATTTAAATGTTACGTCTGTGTGGAAATGTCTGCATGGAAACGTTACGTCTGCTTGGAAACGTTACATCTGCTTGGAAACATGACATCTGCATGGATACGTTACGTCTGCGTGGAAACATTAAGTCTCCATGGAAACGTTACGTCTGCACGGAAACGTTACGTCTGCGTGGAAACGGTACATCTGCATAGAAATGTGATGTCTGCGTGGAAAGGTCTGCTTGGAAACGTTATATCTGCATGGAAACAAGATGTCATCATGGAAATGCTACGTCTGCGTGGAAACGTTACGTCTGCGTGGAAACTGTACATCTGCATAGAAATGTGATGTCTGCGTGGAAAGGTCTGCTTGGAAACATTATGTCTGCATTTAAACGTTACATCTGCATGTAATCATTACATCTGCGTGGAAAAGTTACATCTATGTGGAAACGTTACGTCTGCATGGAAACATTATGTCTGCTTGGAAACGTGACCTCTGCGTGGAAACGTTACCTCTGCGTGGAAACTTTACGTCTGCGTAGAAACGTTATATCTGCATGGAAACGTGATGTCATCGTGGAAACGTTACGTCTGCATGGGAATGTTACGCCCGCGTGGAAGCATTACGTCTGCGTGGAAACGTTACGTCTGCGTGGAAACGGTACATCTGCATAGAAGTGTGATGTCTGCGTGGAAAGTTCTGCTTGGAAACATTACGTCTTCACTTAAACATTACATCTGCGTGGAAACGTTACATCTATGTGGAAACGTTACGTCTGCATGGTAACATTACGTCTGCATTTAAACGTTACGTCTTCATGTAAACATTACATCTGCGTGGAAACGTTACATCTATGTGGAAACGTTACGTCTGCATGGAAACGTTACGTCTGCGTGGAAAGGTTACGTCTGCATGGAAATGTTACATCTCCTTGGAAACATGACATCTGCATGGATACGTTACGTCTGCGTGGAAACATTACGTCTCCATGGAAAAGTTACGTCTGTGTGGAAACATTACGTCTGTGTGGAAAAGTTACGTCTGTGTGGAAACGTTAAGTCTGCCTGGAAAGGTTACGTCTGCATGGAAACGTTATGTCTACATGGAAACGTTACGTCTGCTTGGAAACGTTACATCTGCTTGGAAACATGACATCTGCATGGATACGTTACGTCTGCATGGAAACATTACGTCTGCGTGGAAACGTTATGTCTACATGGAAACATTACGTCTGCATATAAACATTACATCTGCGTGGAAAAGTTACATCTATGTGGAAACGTTACGTCTGCGTGGAAACGTTACCTCTGCGTGGAAACGTTACGTCTGAAAGGAAACGTTATGTCTGCAAGGAAACGTTACGTCTGCGTGGAAATGTTACGTCTGCACGGAAACGTTACGTCTGCTTGGAAACGTTACGTCTGCGTGGAAACGGTACGTCTGCGTGGAAACGTTACGTCTGCGTGGAAACGTTACGTCTGCGTGGAAACGGTACATCTGCATAGAAATGTGATGTCTGCGTGGAAAGGTCTGCTTGGAAACGTTACGTCTGCATTTAAATGTTACGTCTGCATTTAAATGTTACGTCTGCATGGAAACGTTACGTCTGTGTTGAAACGTTATGTCTGCTGGGAAACATGACATCTGCATGGATACGTTACGTCTGCATGGATACGTTACGTCTGCATGGAAACATTACGTCTGCGTGGAAATGTCTGCATGGAAATGTTACGTCTGCTTGGAAACGTTACATCTGCTTGGAAACATGACATCTGCATGGATACGTTACGTCTGCATGTAAACATTACATCTGCGTGGAAAAGTTACATCTATGTGGAAATGTTACGTCTGCGTGGAAACGTTACGTCTGCGTGGAAACGTTACGTCTGGTTGGAAACGTTACGTCTGCGTGGAAACGTTACGTCTGCAAGGAAACGTTACGTGTGCTTGGAAACGTTACGTCTGCGTGGAAACGTTACGTATGCGTGGAAACGTTATATCTGCATGGAAACATGATGTCATCGTAGGAATGTTACGTCTGCGTGGAAACGTTACGTCTGCATGGAAACCTGATGTCTGCGTGGAAAGGTCTGCGTGGAAAGATTACGTCGGCATGGAAACGTTACGTCTGTGTGGAAACGTTACGTCTCCATGGAAACGTTACGTCTGCGTGGAAACGTTACGTCTGCATGGAAAGGTGAAGTCTGTGTGGAAATGTGATGTCTGCATGTAAACATTACGTCTGCGTGGAAATGTTACGTCTGCTTGGAAACGTTACATCTGCTTGGAAACGTTACGTCTGCTTGGAAATGTTACATCTGCTTGGAAACATGACATCTGCATGGATACGTTACGCCTGCATGGAAACATTACGTCTGCGTGGAAACGTTACGTCTGTGTGGAAACGTGATGTCTGCGTGGAAACGTGACGTCTGCGTGGAAACGTTACGTCTGCGTGTAAAGGTTACGTCTGCATGGACATGTTACGTCTGTGTGGAAACGTGACGTCTGCGTGGAAACGTGACGTCTGCATGGAAATGTTACGTCTGCATGGAAAGGTGAAGTCTGCATGGAAAGGTGAAGTCTGTGTGGATACGTTACGCCTGCATGGAAACATTACGTCTGCGTGGAAACGTTACGTCTGTGTGGAAACGTGATGTCTGCGTGGAAACGTGACGTCTGCGTGGAAACGTTACGTCTGCGTGTAAAGGTTACATCTATGTAGAAATGTCACGTCTGCATGGAAACGTGACGTCTGCATGGAAATGTTACATCTGCATGGAAAGGTTACGTCTGCATGGAAACGTAACGTCTGCCTGGAAAGGTTACGTCTGCGTGGAAATGTTACGTCTGCATGGAAACGTTACGTCTGCTTGGAAACGTTACATCTGCTTGGAAACATGACATCTGCATCAATACGTTACGTCTGCATGTAAACATTACATCTGCGTGGAAAAGTTACATCTATGTGGAAGCATTACGTCTGCATGGAAACGTTACGTCTGCTTGGAAATATTACGTCTGTGTGGAAACGTTATGTCTGTGTGGAAACGTTAAGTCTGCCTGGAAAGGTTACGTCTGCATTTAAATGTTACGTCTGCATGGAAACGTTACGTCTGTGTTGAAACGTTATGTCTGCTGGGAAACATGACATCTGCATGGATACGTTACGTCTGCATGGATACGTTACGTCTGCATGGATACGTTACGTCTGCATGGAAACATTACGTCTGCGTGGAAACGTTATGTCTACATGGAAACATTACGTCTGCGTGGAAATGTCTGCATGGAAATGTTACGTCTGCTTGGAAACGTTACATCTGCTTGGAAACATGACATCTGCATGGATACGTTACGTCTGCATGTAAACATTACATCTGCGTGGAAAAGTTACATCTATGTGGAAACGTTACGTCTGCGTGGAAACGTTATGTCTGCGTGGAAACGTTACGTCTGGTTGGAAACGTTACCTCTGCGTGGAAACGTTACGTCTGCAAGGAAATGGTACGTCTGCAAGGAAACGTTACGTGTGCTTGGAAACGTTACGTATGCGTGGAAACGTTATATCTGCATGGAAACATGATGTCATCGTAGGAATGTTACGTCTGCGTGGAAACGTTACGTCTGCATGGAAACCTGATGTCTGCGTGGAAAGGTCTGCGTGGAAACATTACGTCGGCATGGAAACGTTACGTCTGTGTGGAAACGTTACGTCTGCATGGAAAAGTTACGTCTGCGTGGAAAGGTTACGTCTGCATGGAAATGTTACGCCTGCGTGGAAGCATTACGTCTGCATGGAAACGTTACGTCTGTGTGGAAATATTACGTCTGTGTGGAAACGTTGCGTCTGTGTGGAAACGTTAAGTCTGCCTGGAAAGGTTACGTCTGCATTTAAATGTTACGTCTGTGTGGAAATGTCTGTGTGGAAATGTCTGCATGGAAACGTTACGTCTGCTTGGAAACGTTACATCTGCTTGGAAACATGACATCTGCATGGATACGTTACGTCTGCATGGAAACATTACGTCTGCGTGGAAACGTTATGTCTACATGGAAACATTACATCTGCGTGGAAATGTCTGCATGGAAAAGTTACATCTGCTTGGATACGTTACGTCTGCCTGGAAAGGTTACGTCTGCATGGAAACGTTATGTCTACATGGAAACATTACATCTGCGTGGAAATGTCTGCATGGAAACGTTACGTCTGCTTGGAAACGTTACATCTGCTTGGAAACATGACATCTGCATGGATACGTTACGTCTGCATGGAAACATTACGTCTGCGTGGAAACGTTATGTCTACATGGAAACATTACGTCTGCGTGGAAATGTCTGCATGGAAAAGTTACATCTGCTTGGAAACGTTACGTCTGCTTGGAAACGTTACATCTGCTTGGAAACATGACATCTGCATGGATACGTTACGTCTGCATATAAACATTACATCTGCGTGGAAAAGTTACATCTATGTGGAAACGTTACGTCTGCGTGGAAATGTTACGTCTGCGTGGAAACGTTACCTCTGCGTGGAAACGTTACGTCTGAAAGGAAACGTTATGTCTGCAAGGAAACGTTACGTCTGCGTGGAAACGTTACGTCTGCGTGGAAACGTTACGTCTGTGTGGAAACGTTACGTCTGCGTGGAAAAGTTACGTCTGCGTGGAAACGGTACATCTGCATAGAAATGTGATGTCTGCGTGGAAAGGTCTGCTTGGAAACGTTACGTCTGCATTTAAACGTTACGTCTGCATGTAAACATTACATCTGCGTGGAAAAGTTACATCTATGTGGAAACGTTACGTCTGCATGGAAAAGTTATGTCTGCTTGGAAACGTTACGTCTGCGTGGAAAAGTTACCTCTGCGTGGAAACGTTACGTCTGCGTAGAAACGTTATATCTGCATGGAAACGTGATGTCATCGTGGAAACGTTACGTCTGCAAGGAAATGTTACGCCTGCGTGGAAGCATTACGTCTGCATGGAAACGTTACGTCTGTGTGGAAATATTACGTCTGTGTGGAAACGTTATGTCTGTGTGGAAACGTTAAGTCTGCCTGGAAAGGTTACGTCTGCATGGAAACGTTATGTCTACATGGAAACATTACATCTGCGTGGAAATGTCTGCATGGAAACGTTACGTCTGCTTGGAAACGTTACATCTGCTTGGAAACATGACATCTGCATGGATACGTTACGTCTGCATGGAAACATTACGTCTGCGTGGAAACGTTATGTCTACATGGAAACATTACGTCTGCGTGGAAATGTCTGCATGGAAAAGTTACATCTGCTTGGAAACGTTACGTCTGCTTGGAAACGTTACATCTGCTTGGAAACATGACATCTGCATGGATATGTTACGTCTGCATATAAACATTACATCTGCGTGGAAAAGTTACATCTATGTGGAAACGTTACGTCTGCGTGGAAACGTTACGTCTGCGTGGAAACGTTACCTCTGCGTGGAAACGTTACGTCTGAAAGGAAACGTTATGTCTGCAAGGAAACGTTACGTCTGCGTGGAAACGTGACGTCTGCGTGGAAACGTTAAGTCTGTGTGGAAACGTTACATCTGCGTGGAAAAGTTACGTCTGCGTGGAAACGGTACATCTGCATAGAAATGTGATGTCTGCGTGGAAAGGTCTGCTTGGAAACGTTACGTCTGCATTTAAACGTTACGTCTGCATGTAAACATTACATCTGCGTGGAAAAGTTACATCTATGTGGAAACGTTACGTCTGCATGGAAAAGTTATGTCTGCTTGGAAACGTTACGTCTGCGTGGAAAAGTTACCTCTGCGTGGAAACGTTACGTCTGCGTAGAAACGTTATATCTGCATGGAAACGTGATGTCATCGTGGAAACGTTACGTCTGCATGGAAATGTTACGCCTGCGTGGA
Organism: Telmatherina bonti; assembly: GCF_933228915.1. Lineage (NCBI taxonomy): Eukaryota > Metazoa > Chordata > Actinopteri > Atheriniformes > Telmatherinidae > Telmatherina > Telmatherina bonti. Next base: position 2,489,822 of record NC_136631.1, on the reverse strand, counting down.
AGCATTACGTCTGCATGGAAACGTTACGTCTGTGTGGAAATATTACGTCTGTGTGGAAACGTTATGTCTGTGTGGAAACGTTAAGTCTGCCTGGAAAGGTTACGTCTGCATTTAAATGTTACGTCTGCATTTAAATGTTACGTCTGCATGGAAACGTTACGTCTGTGTTGAAACGTTATGTCTGCTGGGAAACATGACATCTGCATGGATACGTTACGTCTGCATGGATACGTTACGTCTGCATGGATACATTACGTCTGCATGGAAACATTACGTCTGCGTGGAAACGTTATGTCTACATGGAAACATTACGTCTGCGTGGAAATGTCTGCATGGAAAAGTTACATCTGCTTGGAAACGTTACGTCTGCTTGGAAACGTTACATCTGCTTGGAAACATGACATCTGCATGGATACGTTACGTCTGCATATAAACATTACATCTGCGTGGAAAAGTTACATCTATGTGGAAACGTTACGTCTGCGTGGAAATGTTACGTCTGCGTGGAAACGTTACCTCTGCGTGGAAACGTTACGTCTGAAAGGAAACGTTATGTCTGCAAGGAAACGTTACGTCTGCGTGGAAACGTTACGTCTGCGTGGAAACGTTACGTCTGTGTGGAAACGTTACGTCTGCGTGGAAAAGTTACGTCTGCGTGGAAACGGTACATCTGCATAGAAATGTGATGTCTGCGTGGAAAGGTCTGCTTGGAAACGTTACGTCTGCATTTAAACGTTACGTCTGCATGTAAACATTACATCTGCGTGGAAAAGTTACATCTATGTGGAAACGTTACGTCTGCATGGAAAAGTTATGTCTGCTTGGAAACGTTACGTCTGCGTGGAAAAGTTACCTCTGCGTGGAAACGTTACGTCTGCGTAGAAACGTTATATCTGCATGGAAACGTGATGTCATCGTGGAAACGTTACGTCTGCAAGGAAATGTTACGCCTGCGTGGAAGCATTACGTCTGCATGGAAACGTTACGTCTGTGTGGAAATATTACGTCTGTGTGGAAACGTTATGTCTGTGTGGAAACGTTAAGTCTGCCTGGAAAGGTTACGTCTGCATGGAAACGTTATGTCTACATGGAAACATTACATCTGCGTGGAAATGTCTGCATGGAAACGTTACGTCTGCTTGGAAACGTTACATCTGCTTGGAAACATGACATCTGCATGGAAACATGACATCTGCATGGATATGTTACGTCTGCATATAAACATTACATCTGCGTGGAAAAGTTACATCTATGTGGAAACGTTACGTCTGCGTGGAAACGTTACGTCTGCGTGGAAACGTTACCTCTGCGTGGAAACGTTACGTCTGAAAGGAAACGTTATGTCTGCAAGGAAACGTTACGTCTGCGTGGAAACGTGACGTCTGCGTGGAAACGTTACGTCTGTGTGGAAACGTTACGTCTGCGTGGAAAAGTTACGTCTGCGTGGAAACGGTACATCTGCATAGAAATGTGATGTCTGCGTGGAAAGGTCTGCTTGGAAACGTTACGTCTGCATTTAAACGTTACGTCTGCATGTAAACATTACATCTGCGTGGAAAAGTTACATCTATGTGGAAACGTTACGTCTGCATGGAAAAGTTATGTCTGCTTGGAAACGTTACGTCTGCGTGGAAAAGTTACCTCTGCGTGGAAACGTTACGTCTGCGTAGAAACGTTATATCTGCATGGAAACGTGATGTCATCGTGGAAACGTTACGTCTGCATGGAAATGTTACGCCTGCGTGGAAGCATTACGTCTGCATGGAAACGTTACGTCTGTGTGGAAATATTACGTCTGTGTGGAAACGTTATGTCTGTGTGGAAACGTTAAGTCTGCCTGGAAAGGTTACGTCTGCATTTAAATGTTACGTCTGCATGGAAACGTTACGTCTGTGTTGAAACGTTATGTCTGCTGGGAAACATGACATCTGCATGGATACGTTACGTCTGCATGGAAACGTTACGTCTACATGGAAACATTACATCTGCGTGGAAAAGTTACATCTGCATGGATACGTTACGTCTGCATGGAAACATTACGTCTGCGTGGAAACGTTATGTCTACATGGAAACATTACGTCTGCATGGAAATGTCTGCATGGAAAAGTTACATCTGCTTGGAAACGTTACGTCTGCTTGGAAACGTTACATCTGCTTGGAAACATGACATCTGCATGGATACGTTACGTCTGCATGTAAACATTACATCTGCGTGGAAAAGTTACATCTGTGTGGAAACGTTACGTCTGCGTGGAAACGTTACGTCTGCGTGGAAACGTTACGTCTGGTTGGACACGTTACCTCTGCATGGAAACGTTACGTCTGCAAGGAAACGTTACGTCTGCAAGGAAACGTTACATCTGCTTGGAAACGTTACGTCTGCGTGGAAACGTTACGTATGCGTGGAAACCTGATGTCTGCGTGGAACGGTCTGCGTGGAAACATTACGTCGGCATGGAAACGTTACGTCTGTGTGGAAACGTTACGTCTGCATGGAAAAGTTACGTCTGCGTGGAAAGGTTACGTCTGCATGGAAATGTTACGCCTGCAAGGAAACGTTACATCTGCTTGGAAACGTTACGTCTGCGTGGAAACGTTACGTATGCGTGGAAACCTGATGTCTGCGTGGAACGGTCTGCGTGGAAACATTACGTCGGCATGGAAACGTTACGTCTGTGTGGAAACGTTACGTCTGCATGGAAAAGTTACGTCTGCGTGGAAAGGTTACGTCTGCATGGAAATGTTACGCCTGCGTGGAAGCATTACGTCTGCATGGAAACGTTACGTCTGTGTGGAAATATTACGTCTGTGTGGAAACGTTGCGTCTGTGTGGAAACGTTAAGTCTGCCTGGAAAGGTTACGTCTGGATTTAAATGTTACGTCTGTGTGGAAATGTCTGCATGGAAATGTTACGTCTGCTTGGAAACGTTACATCTGCTTGGAAACATGACATCTGCATGGATACGTTACGTCTGCGTGGAAACATTAAGTCTGCATGGAAACGTTACGTCTGCACGGAAACGTTACGTCTGCGTGGAAACGGTACATCTGCATAGAAATGTGATGTCTGCGTGGAAAGGTCTGCTTGGAAACGTTATATCTGCATGGAAACAAGATGTCATCATGGAAATGCTACGTCTGCGTGGAAACGTTACGTCTGCGTGGAAACTGTACATCTGCATAGAAATGTGATGTCTGCGTGGAAAGGTCTGCTTGGAAACATTATGTCTGCATTTAAACGTTACATCTGCATGTAATCATTACATCTGCGTGGAAAAGTTACATCTATGTGGAAACGTTACGTCTGCATGGAAACATTATGTCTGCTTGGAAACGTGACCTCTGCGTGGAAACGTTACCTCTGCGTGGAAACTTTACGTCTGCGTAGAAACGTTATATCTGCATGGAAACGTGATGTCATCGTGGAAACGTTACGTCTGCATGGGAATGTTACGCCCGCGTGGAAGCATTACGTCTGCGTGGAAACGTTACGTCTGCGTGGAAACGGTACATCTGCATAGAAGTGTGATGTCTGCGTGGAAAGTTCTGCTTGGAAACATTATGTCTTCACTTAAACATTACATCTGCGTGGAAACGTTACATCTATGTGGAAACGTTACGTCTGCATGGTAACATTACGTCTGCATTTAAACGTTACATCTTCATGTAAACATTACATCTGCGTGGAAACGTTACATCTATGTGGAAACGTTACGTCTGCATGGAAACGTTACGTCTGCGTGGAAAGGTTACGTCTGCATGGAAATGTTACATCTCCTTGGAAACATGACATCTGCATGGATACGTTACGTCTGCGTGGAAACATTACGTCTCCATGGAAACGTTACGTCTGTGTGGAAACATTACGTCTGTGTGGAAAAGTTACGTCTGTGTGGAAACGTTAAGTCTGCCTGGAAAGGTTACGTCTGCATGGAAACGTTATGTCTACATGGAAACGTTACGTCTGCTTGGAAACGTTACATCTGCTTGGAAACATGACATCTGCATGGATACGTTACGTCTGCATGGAAACATTACGTCTGCGTGGAAACGTTATGTCTACATGGAAACATTACGTCTGCATATAAACATTACATCTGCGTGGAAAAGTTACATCTATGTGGAAACGTTAAGTCTGCGTGGAAACGTTACGTCTGCGTGGAAACGTTACCTCTGCGTGGAAACGTTACGTCTGAAAGGAAACGTTATGTCTGCAAGGAAACGTTACGTCTGCGTGGAAATGTTACGTCTGCACGGAAACGTTACGTCTGCTTGGAAACGTTACGTCTGCGTGGAAACGGTACGTCTGCGTGGAAACGTTACGTCTGCGTGGAAACGTTACGTCTGCGTGGAAACGGTACATCTGCATAGAAATGTGATGTCTGCGTGGAAAGGTCTGCTTGGAAACGTTACGTCTGCATTTAAATGTTACGTCTGCATGGAAACGTTACGTCTGTGTTGAAACGTTATGTCTGCTGGGAAACATGACATCTGCATGGATACGTTACGTCTGCATGGATACGTTACGTCTGCATGGAAACATTACGTCTGCGTGGAAACGTTATGTCTACATGGAAACATTACGTCTGCGTGGAAATGTCTGCATGGAAATGTTACGTCTGCTTGGAAACGTTACATCTGCTTGGAAACATGACATCTGCATGGATACGTTACGTCTGCATGTAAACATTACATCTGCGTGGAAAAGTTACATCTATGTGGAAATGTTACGTCTGCGTGGAAACGTTACGTCTGCGTGGAAACGTTACGTCTGGTTGGAAACGTTACGTCTGCGTGGAAACGTTACGTCTGCAAGGAAACGTTACGTCTGCAAGGAAACGTTACGTGTGCTTGGAAACGTTACGTCTGCGTGGAAACGTTACGTATGCGTGGAAACGTTATATCTGCATGGAAACATGATGTCATCGTAGGAATGTTACGTCTGCGTGGAAACGTTACGTCTGCATGGAAACCTGATGTCTGCGTGGAAAGGTCTGCGTGGAAAGATTACGTCGGCATGGAAACGTTACGTATGTGTGGAAACGTTACGTCTCCATGGAAACGTTACGTCTGCGTGGAAAGGTTACGTCTGCATGGAAAGGTGAAGTCTGTGTGGAAATGTGATGTCTGCATGTAAACATTACGTCTGCGTGGAAATGTTACGTCTGCTTGGAAACGTTACATCTGCTTGGAAACGTTACGTCTGCTTGGAAATGTTACATCTGCTTGGAAGCATGACATCTGCATGGATACGTTACGCCTGCATGGAAACATTACGTCTGCGTGGAAACGTTACGTCTGTGTGGAAACGTGATGTCTGCGTGGAAACGTGACGTCTGCGTGGAAACGTTACGTCTGCGTGTAAAGGTTACGTCTGCATGGACATGTTACGTCTGTGTGGAAACGTGACGTCTGCGTGGAAACGTGACGTCTGCATGGAAATGTTACGTCTGCATGGAAAGGTGAAGTCTGCATGGAAAGGTGAAGTCTGTGTGGATACGTTACGCCTGCATGGAAACATTACGTCTGCGTGGAAACGTTACGTCTGTGTGGAAACGTGATGTCTGCGTGGAAACGTGACGTCTGCGTGGAAACGTTACGTCTGCGTGTAAAGGTTACATCTATGTAGAAATGTCACGTCTGCATGGAAACGTGACGTCTGCATGGAAATGTTACATCTGCATGGAAAGGTTACGTCTGCATGGAAACGTAACGTCTGCCTGGAAAGGTTACGTCTGCGTGGAAATGTTACGTCTGCATGGAAACGTTACGTCTGCTTGGAAACGTTACATCTGCTTGGAAACATGACATCTGCATCAATACGTTACGTCTGCATGGAAACGTTACGTCTGCATGTAAACATTACATCTGCGTGGAAAAGTTACATCTATGTGGAAGCATTACGTCTGCATGGAAACGTTACGTCTGCTTGGAAATATTACGTCTGTGTGGAAACGTTATGTCTGTGTGGAAACGTTAAGTCTGCCTGGAAAGGTTACGTCTGCATTTAAATGTTACGTCTGCATTTAAATGTTACGTCTGCATGGAAACGTTACGTCTGTGTTGAAACGTTATGTCTGCTGGGAAACATGACATCTGCATGGATACGTTACGTCTGCATGGATACGTTACGTCTGCATGGATACGTTACGTCTGCATGGAAACATTACGTCTGCGTGGAAACGTTATGTCTACATGGAAACATTACGTCTGCGTGGAAATGTCTGCATGGAAATGTTACGTCTGCTTGGAAACGTTACATCTGCTTGGAAACATGACATCTGCATGGATACGTTACGTCTGCATGTAAACATTACATCTGCGTGGAAAAGTTACATCTATGTGGAAACGTTACGTCTGCGTGGAAACGTTACGTCTGGTTGGAAACGTTACCTCTGCGTGGAAACGTTACGTCTGCAAGGAAATGTTACGTCTGCAAGGAAACGTTACGTGTGCTTGGAAACGTTACGTATGCGTGGAAACGTTATATCTGCATGGAAACATGATGTCATCGTAGGAATGTTACGTCTGCGTGGAAACGTTACGTCTGCATGGAAACCTGATGTCTGCGTTGAAAGGTCTGCGTGGAAACATTACGTAGGCATGGAAACGTTACGTCTGTGTGGAAACGTTACGTCTGCATGGAAACGTTACGTCTGCGTGGAAAGGTTACGTCTGCATGGAAATGTTACGCCTGCGTGGAAGCATTACGTCTGCATGGAAACGTTACGTCTGTGTGGAAATATTACGTCTGTGTGGAAACGTTGCGTCTGTGTGGAAACGTTAAGTCTGCCTGGAAAGGTTACGTCTGCATTTAAATGTTACGTCTGTGTGGAAATGTCTGTGTGGAAATGTCTGCATGGAAACGTTACGTCTGCTTGGAAACGTTACATCTGCTTGGAAACATGACATCTGCATGGATACGTTACGTCTGCATGGAAACATTACGTCTGCGTGGAAACGTTATGTCTACATGGAAACATTACATCTGCGTGGAAATGTCTGCATGGAAAAGTTACATCTGCTTGGATACGTTACGTCTGCATGGAAACGTTACGTCTACATGGAAACGTTATGTCTGCTTGGAAACGTGACCTCTGCGTGGAAAAGTTACCTCTGCGTGGAAACGTTACGTCTGCGTAGAAACGTTATATCTGCATGGAAACGTGATGTCATCGTGGAAACGTTACGTCTGCATGGAAATGTTACGCCTGCGTGGAAGCATTACGTCTGCATGGAAACGTTACGTCTGTGTTGAAACGTTATGTCTGCTGGGAAACATGACATCTGCATGGATACGTTACGTCTTCATGGATACGTTACGTCTGCATGGAAACGTTACGTCGGCATGGAAACATTACATCTGCGTGGAAAAGTTACATCTATGTGGAAACGTTACGTCTGCATGGAAACGTTACGTCTGCTTGGAAACGTTACGTCTCCGTGGAAACGTTAAGTCTGCACGGAAACGTTACCTCTGCGTGGAAACGTTACGTCTGCGTGGAAAGGTTATATCTGCATGGAAACGTGATGTCATTGTGGAAATGTTAGGTCCGCGTGGAAACGTTACGTCTGCATGGAAACGTGATGTCTGCGTGGATACGTGAAGTCTGTATGGAAACGTTACGTCTGCGTGGAAAGGTTACGTCTGCATGGAAAGGTGAAGTCTGTGTGGAAAGGTGATGTCTGCATGGAAACATTACGTCTGCGTGGAAATGTTACGTCTGCTTGGAAACGTTACATCTGCTTGGAAACGTTACGTCTGCTTGGAAATGTTACATCTGCTTGGAAACATGACATCTGCATGGATACGTTACGCCTGCATGGAAACATTACGTCTGCGTGGAAACGTTACGTCTGCGTGGAAACGTTATATCTGCATGGAAACATGATGTCATCGTAGGAATGTTACGTCTGCGTGGAAACATTACGTCGGCATGGAAACGTTACGTCTGTGTGGAAACGTTACGTCTGCATGGAAACGTTACGTCTGCGTGGAAAGGTCTGCTTGGAAACGTTACGTCTGCATTTAAACATTACGTCTGCATGTAAACATTACATCTGCGTGGAAAAGTTACATCTATGTGGAAACGTTACGTCTGCATGGAAAAGTTATGTCTGCTTGGAAACGTGACCTCTGCGTGGAAAATTTACCTCTGCGTTGAAACGTTACGTCTGCGTAGAAACGTTATATCTGCATGGAAACGTGATGTCATCGTGGAAACGTTACGTCTGCATGGAAATGTTACGCCTGCGTGGAAGCATTACGTCTGCATGGAAACGTTACGTCTGTGTGGAAATATTACGTCTGCGTGGAAACGTTACGTCTGTGTGGAAACGTTAAGTCTGCCTGGAAAGGTTACGTCTGCATTTAAATGTTACGTCGGCATGGAAACGTTACGTCTGTGTTGAAACGTTATGTCTGCTGGGAAACATGACGTCTGCATGGAAACGTTACGTCTGCGTGGAAAAGTTACATCTGCATGGATACGTTACGTCTGCATGTAAATGTTACGTCTACATGGAAACGTTACGTCTGCGTGGAAAAGTTACATCTGCATGGATACGTTACGTCTGCATGTAAATGTTACGTCTGCAGGGAAACGTTACGTCTGTGTGGAAACGTTATGTCTGTGTCGAAACGTTACCTCTGCATGGAAATGTTACATCTGCATGGAAAGGTCACGTCTGCATGGAAACGTGACGTCTGCGTGGAAACGTGACGTCTGCATGGAAAGGTTACGTCTGCATGGAAACGTAACGTCTGCCTGGAAAGATTACGTCTGCGTGGAAATGTTACGTCTGCATGGAAACGTTACGTCTGCTTGGAAACGTTACATCTGCTTGGAAACATGACATCTGCATCAATACGTTACGTCTGAATGGAAACGTTACGTCTGCATGTAAACATTACATCTGCGTGGAAAAGTTACATCTATGTGGAAACGTTATGTCTGCATGGAAACGTTACGTCTGCTTGGAAACGTTACCTCTGCGTGGAAACGTTACGTCTACTTGGAAACGTTACATCTGCTTGGAAACATGACATCTGCATCAATACGTTACGTCTGCATGTAAACGTTACGTCTGCATGTAAACGTTACGTCTGCATGTAAACATTACATCTGCGTGGAAAAGTTACATCTATGTGGAAACGTTACGTCTGCATGGAAACGTTACCTCTGCGTGGAAACGTTACGTCTGCGTGGAAACGTTATATCTGCATGGAAACATGATGTCATCGTAGGAATGTTACGTCTGCGTGAAAACGTTACGTCTGCATGGAAACCTGATGTCTGCGTGGAAAGGTCTGCGTGGAAACATTACGTCGGCATGGAAACGTTACGTCTGTTTGGAAACGTTAAGTCTGCCTGGAAAGGTTACGTCTGCATTTAAATGTTACGTCTGTGTGGAAATGTCTGCATGGAAACGTTACGTCTGCTTGGAAACGTTACATCTGCTTGGAAACATGACATCTGCATGGATACGTTACGTCTGCATGGAAACATTACGTCTGCGTGGAAACGTTATGTCTACATGGAAACATTACGTCTGCGTGGAAATGTCTGCATGGAAAAGTTACATCTGCTTGGAAACGTTACGTCTGCTTGGAAACGTTACATCTGCTTGGAAACATGACATCTGCATGGATACGTTACGTCTGCATGTAAACATTACATCTGCGTGGAAAAGTTACATCTATGTGGAAACGTTACGTCTGCGTGGAAACGTTACGTCTGCGTGGAAACGTTATATCTGCATGGAAACATGATGTCATCGTAGGAATGTTACGTCTGCGTGGAAACATTACGTCGGCATGGAAACGTTACGTCTGTGTGGAAACGTTACGTCTGCATGGAAACGTTACGTCTGCGTGGAAAGGTTACGTCTGCATGGAAATGTTACGCCTGCGTGGAAGCATTACGTCTGCATGGAAACGTTACGTCTGTGTGGAAATATTACGTCTGTGTGGAAACGTTGCGTCTGTGTGGAAACGTTAAGTCTGCCTGGAAAGGTTACGTCTGCATTTAAATGTTAGGTCTGTGTTGAAACGTTATGTCTGCTGGGAAACATGACATCTGCATGGATACGTTACGTCTGCATGGAAACGTTACGTCTACATGGAAACATTACATCTGCGTGGAAAAGTTACATCTATGTGGAAACGTTATGTCTGCATGGAAAAGTTACGTCTGCACGGAAACGTTACGTCTGCATGGAAACGTTACGTCTGCTTGGAAACGTTACGTCTGCGTGGAAACGTTACGTCTGTACGGAAATGTTACGTCTGCGTGGAAACGTTACGTCTGCGTGGAAACGGTACATCTGCATAGAAATGTGATGTCTGCGTGGAAAGGTCTGCTTGGAAACGTAACGTCTGCATTTAAACGTTACGTCTGCATGTAAATATTACATCTGCGTGGAAAAGTTACATCTATGTGGAAACGTTACGTCTGCATGGAAAAGTTATGTCTGCTTGGAAACGTGACGTCTGCGTGGAAAAGTTACCTCTGCGTGGAAACGTTACGTCTGTATGGAAGCATTACGTCTGCATGGAAACGTTACGTCTGTGTGGAAATATTACGTCTGTGTGGAAACGTTGCGTCTGTGTGGAAACGTTAAGTCTGCCTGGAAAGGTTACGTCTGCATTTAAATGTTAGGTCTGTGTTGAAACGTTATGTCTGCTGGGAAACATGACATCTGCATGGATACGTTACGTCTGCATGGAAACGTTACGTCTACATGGAAACATTACATCTGCGTGGAAAAGTTACATCTATGTGGAAACGTTACGTCTGCATGGAAACGTTACGTCTGCGTGGAAAAGTTACGTCTGCACGGAAACGTTACGTCTGCATGGAAACGTTACGTCTGCTTGGAAACGTTACGTCTGCGTGGAAACGTTACGTCTGTACGGAAATGTTACGTCTGCGTGGAAACGTTACGTCTGCGTGGAAACGGTACATCTGCATAGAAATGTGATGTCTGCGTGGAAAGGTCTGCTTGGAAAAGTTACCTCTGCGTGGAAACGTTACGTCTGCATGTAAACATTACATCTGCGTGGAAAAGTTACATCTATGTGGAAACGTTATGTCTGCATGGAAACGTTACGTCTGCTTGGAAACGTTACCTCTGCGTGGAAATGTTACGTCTACTTGGAAACGTTACATCTGCTTGGAAACATGACATCTGCATCAATACGTTACGTCTGCATGGAAACGTTACGTCTGCATGTAAACATTACATCTGCGTGGAAAAGTTACATCTATGTGGAAACGTTACGTCTGCATGGAAACGTTACCTCTGCGTGGAAACGTTACGTCTGCGTGGAAACGTTATATCTGCATGGAAACATGATGTCATCGTAGGAATGTTACGTCTGCGTGGAAACGTTACGTCTGCATGGAAACCTGATGTCTGCGTGGAAAGGTCTGCGTGGAAACATTACGTCGGCATGGAAACGTTACGTCTGTTTGGAAACGTTAAGTCTGCCTGGAAAGGTTACGTCTGCATTTAAATGTTACGTCTGTGTGGAAATGTCTGCATGGAAACGTTACGTCTGCTTGGAAACGTTACATCTGCTTGGAAACATGACATCTGCATGGATACGTTACGTCTGCATGGAAACATTACGTCTGCGTGGAAACGTTATGTCTACATGGAAACATTACGTCTGCGTGGAAATGTCTGCATGGAAAAGTTACATCTGCTTGGAAACGTTACGTCTGCTTGGAAACGTTACATCTGCTTGGAAACATGACATCTGCATGGATACGTTACGTCTGCATGTAAACATTACATCTGCGTGGAAAAGTTACATCTATGTGGAAACGTTACGTCTGCGTGGAAACGTTATATCTGCGTGGAAACATGATGTCATCGTAGGAATGTTACGTCTGCGTGGAAACATTACGTCGGCATGGAAACGTTACGTCTGTGTGGAAACGTTACGTCTGCATGGAAACGTTACGTCTGCGTGGAAAGGTTACGTCTGCATGGAAATGTTACGCCTGCGTGGAAGCATTACGTCTGCATGGAAACGTTACGTCTGTGTGGAAATATTACGTCTGTGTGGAAACGTTGCGTCTGTGTGGAAACGTTAAGTCTGCCTGGAAAGGTTACGTCTGCATTTAAATGTTAGGTCTGTGTTGAAACGTTATGTCTGCTGGGAAACATGACATCTGCATGGATACGTTACGTCTGCATGGAAACGTTACGTCTACATGGAAACATTACATCTGCGTGGAAAAGTTACATCTATGTGGAAACGTTACGTCTGCATGGAAACGTTACGTCTGCGTGGAAACGTTACGTCTGTACGGAAATGTTACGTCTGCGTGGAAACGTTACGTCTGCGTGGAAACGGTACATCTGCATAGAAATGTGATGTCTGCGTGGAAAGGTCTGCTTGGAAACGTAACGTCTGCATTTAAACGTTACGTCTGCATGTAAATATTACATCTGCGTGGAAAAGTTACATCTATGTGGAAACGTTACGTCTGCATGGAAAAGTTATGTCTGCTTGGAAACGTGACGTCTGCGTGGAAAAGTTACCTCTGCGTGGAAACGTTACGTCTGTGTGGAAGCATTACGTCTGCATGGAAACGTTACGTCTGTGTGGAAATATTACGTCTGTGTGGAAACGTTGCGTCTGTGTGGAAACGTTAAGTCTGCCTGGAAAGGTTACGTCTGCATTTAAATGTTAGGTCTGTGTTGAAACGTTATGTCTGCTGGGAAACATGACATCTGCATGGATACGTTACGTCTGCATGGAAACGTTACGTCTACATGGAAACATTACATCTGCGTGGAAAAGTTACATCTATGTGGAAACGTTACGTCTGCATGGAAACGTTACGTCTGCGTGGAAAAGTTACGTCTGCACGGAAACGTTACGTCTGCATGGAAACGTTACGTCTGCTTGGAAACGTTTCGTCTGCGTGGAAACGTTACGTCTGTACGGAAATGTTACGTCTGCGTGGAAACGTTACGTCTGCGTGGAAACGGTACATCTGCATAGAAATGTGATGTCTGCGTGGAAAGGTCTGCTTGGAAACGTAACGTCTGCATTTAAACGTTACGTCTGCATGTAAATATTACATCTGCGTGGAAAAGTTACATCTATGTGGAAACGTTACGTCTGCATGGAAAAGTTATGTCTGCTTGGAAACGTGACCTCTGCGTGGAAAAGTTACCTCTGCGTGGAAACGTTACGTCTGCATGTAAACATTACATCTGCGTGGAAAAGTTACATCTATGTGGAAACGTTATGTCTGCATGGAAACGTTACGTCTGCTTGGAAACGTTACCTCTGCGTGGAAACGTTACGTCTACTTGGAAACGTTACATCTGCTTGGAAACATGACATCTGCATCAATACGTTACGTCTGCATGGAAACGTTACGTCTGCATGTAAACATTACATCTGCGTGGAAAAGTTACATCTATGTGGAAACGTTACGTCTGCATGGAAACGTTACCTCTGCGTGGAAACGTTACGTCTGCGTGGAAACGTTATATCTGCATGGAAACATGATGTCATCGTAGGAATGTTACGTCTGCGTGGAAACGTTACGTCTGCATGGAAACCTGATGTCTGCGTGGAAAGGTCTGCGTGGAAACATTACGTCGGCATGGAAACGTTACGTCTGTTTGGAAACGTTAAGTCTGCCTGGAAAGGTTACGTCTGCATTTAAATGTTACGTCTGTGTGGAAATGTCTGCATGGAAACGTTACGTCTGCTTGGAAACGTTACATCTGCTTGGAAACATGACATCTGCATGGATACGTTACGTCTGCATGGAAACATTACGTCTGCGTGGAAACGTTATGTCTACATGGAAACATTACGTCTCAGTGGAAATGTCTGCATGGAAAAGTTACATCTGCTTGGAAACGTTACGTCTGCTTGGAAACGTTACATCTGCTTGGAAACATGACATCTGCATGGATACGTTACGTCTGCATGTAAACATTACATCTGCGTGGAAAAGTTACATCTATGTGGAAACGTTACGTCTGCGTGGAAACGTTACGTCTGCGTGGAAACGTTATATCTGCATGGAAACATGATGTCATCGTAGGAATGTTACGTCTGCGTGGAAACATTACGTCGGCATGGAAACGTTACGTCTGTGTGGAAACGTTACGTCTGCATGGAAACGTTACGTCTGCGTGGAAAGGTTACGTCTGCATGGAACTGTTACGCCTGCGTGGAAGCATTACGTCTGCATGGAAACGTTACGTCTGTGTGGAAATATTACGTCTGTGTGGAAACGTTGCGTCTGTGTGGAAACGTTAAGTCTGCCTGGAAAGGTTACGTCTGCATGGGAACGTTATGTCTGCTTGGAAATGTTACGTCTGCGTGGAAACGTTACATCTGCATGGATACGTTACGTCTGCATGGATACGTTACGTCTGCATGGAAACGTTACGTCTACATGGAAACATTACATCTGCGTGGAAAAGTTACATCTACGTGGAAACGTTACGTCTGCATGGAAATGTTACATCTGCTTGGAAACGTTACGTCTGCACGGAAACGTTACGTCTGCGTGGAAACGTTACGTCTGTACGGAAACGTTATGTCTGCGTGGAAACGTTACGTCTGCTTGGAAACGTTATATCTGCATGGAAACAAGATGTCATCATGGAAATGTTACGTCTGCGTGGAAACGTTACGTCTGCGTGGAAACGGTACATCTGCATAGAAATGTGATGTCTGCGTGGAAAGGTCTGCTTGGAAACATTACGTCTGCATTTAAACGTTACGTCTGCATGTAAACATTACATCTGCGTGGAAAAGTTACATCTATGTGGAAACGTTACGTCTGCATGGAAACGTTATGTCTGCATGGAAACCTTATGTCTGCTTGGAAACGTGACCTCTGCGTGGAAAAGTTACCTCTGCGTGGAAACGTTACGTCTGCGTAGAAACGTTATATCTGCATGGAAACGTGATGTCTGTGTGGAAATATTACGTCTGTGTGGAAACGTTACGTCTGTGTGGAAACGTTACGTCTGTGTGGAAACGTTAAGTCTGCCTGGAAAGGTTACGTCTGCGTGGAAACGTTACGTCTGCACGGAAACGTTACCTCTGCGTGGAAACGTTACGTCTGCGTGGAAAGGTTTCTATCTGCATGGAAACGTGATGTCATCGTGGAAATGTTAGGTCCGCGTGGAAACGGTACGTCTGTGTGGAAATGTGAAGTCTGCGTGGAAACGTGACGTCTGCGTGGAAGCGTTACGTCTGCATGTAAATGTTACGTCTGCATGGAAACTTTACATCTGCGTGGAAATGTTACGTCTGCATGGAAAAGTTACGTCTGCGTGGAAAGGATACGTCTGCATGGAAAGGTTACGTCTGCGTGGAAACATTACGTCGGCATGGAAACGTTACGTCTGTTTGGAAACGTTAAGTCTGCCTGGAAAGGTTACGTCTGCATTTAAATGTTACGTCTGTGTGGAAATGTCTGCATGGAAACGTTACGTCTGCTTGGAAACGTTACATCTGCTTGGAAACATGACATCTGCATGGATACGTTACGTCTGCATGGAAACATTACGTCTGCGTGGAAACGTTATGTCTACATGGAAACATTACGTCTCAGTGGAAATGTCTGCATGGAAAAGTTACATCTGCTTGGAAACGTTACGTCTGCTTGGAAACGTTACATCTGCTTGGAAACATGACATCTGCATGGATACGTTACGTCTGCATGTAAACATTACATCTGCGTGGAAAAGTTACATCTATGTGGAAACGTTACGTCTGCGTGGAAACGTTACGTCTGCGTGGAAACGTTATATCTGCATGGAAACATGATGTCATCGTAGGAATGTTACGTCTGCGTGGAAACATTACGTCGGCATGGAAACGTTACGTCTGTGTGGAAACGTTACGTCTGCATGGAAACGTTACGTCTGCGTGGAAAGGTTACGTCTGCATGGAACTGTTACGCCTGCGTGGAAGCATTACGTCTGCATGGAAACGTTACGTCTGTGTGGAAATATTACGTCTGTGTGGAAACGTTGCGTCTGTGTGGAAACGTTAAGTCTGCCTGGAAAGGTTACGTCTGCATGGGAACGTTATGTCTGCTTGGAAATGTTACGTCTGCGTGGAAACGTTACATCTGCATGGATACGTTACGTCTGCATGGATACGTTACGTCTGCATGGAAACGTTACGTCTACATGGAAACATTACATCTGCGTGGAAAAGTTACATCTACGTGGAAACGTTACGTCTGCATGGAAATGTTACATCTGCTTGGAAACGTTACGTCTGCACGGAAACGTTACGTCTGCGTGGAAACGTTACGTCTGTACGGAAACGTTACGTCTGCGTGGAAACGTTACGTCTGCTTGGAAACGTTATATCTGCATGGAAACAAGATGTCATCATGGAAATGTTACGTCTGCGTGGAAACGTTACGTCTGCGTGGAAACGGTACATCTGCATAGAAATGTGATGTCTGCGTGGAAAGGTCTGCTTGGAAACATTACGTCTGCATTTAAACGTTACGTCTGCATGTAAACATTACATCTGCGTGGAAAAGTTACATCTATGTGGAAACGTTACGTCTGCATGGAAACGTTATGTCTGCATGGAAACCTTATGTCTGCTTGGAAACGTGACCTCTGCGTGGAAAAGTTACCTCTGCGTGGAAACGTTACGTCTGCGTAGAAACGTTATATCTGCATGGAAACGTGATGTCTGTGTGGAAATATTACGTCTGTGTGGAAACGTTACGTCTGTGTGGAAACGTTACGTCTGTGTGGAAACGTTAAGTCTGCCTGGAAAGGTTACGTCTGCGTGGAAACGTTACGTCTGCACGGAAACGTTACCTCTGCGTGGAAACGTTACGTCTGCGTGGAAAGGTTTCTATCTGCATGGAAACGTGATGTCATCGTGGAAATGTTAGGTCCGCGTGGAAACGGTACGTCTGTGTGGAAATGTGAAGTCTGCGTGGAAACGTGACGTCTGCGTGGAAGCGTTACGTCTGCATGTAAATGTTACGTCTGCATGGAAACTTTACATCTGCGTGGAAATGTTACGTCTGCATGGAAAAGTTACGTCTGCGTGGAAAGGATACGTCTGCATGGAAAGGTTACGTCTGCGTGGAAACATGATGTCTGCGTGGAAACGTGATTTCTGTGTGGAAACGTGATGTCTGCGTGAAAATATGTCTGTGTGAAAACGTTATTTCTGCGTGGAAACATTACATCTGTGTGGAAGCATTACGTCTGCATGGAAACGTTACGTCTGTGTGGAAATATTACGTCTGTGTGGAAACGTTGCGTCTGTGTGGAAACGTTAAGTCTGCCTGGAAAGGTTACGTCTGCATTTAAATGTTAGGTCTGTGTTGAAACGTTATGTCTGCTGGGAAACATGACATCTGCATGGATACGTTACGTCTGCATGGAAACGTTACGTCTACATGGAAACATTACATCTGCGTGGAAAAGTTACATCTATGTGGAAACGTTACGTCTGCATGGAAACGTTACGTCTGCGTGGAAAAGTTACGTCTGCACGGAAACGTTACGTCTGCATGGAAACGTTACGTCTGCTTGGAAACGTTTCGTCTGCGTGGAAACGTTACGTCTGTACGGAAATGTTACGTCTGCGTGGAAACGTTACGTCTGCGTGGAAACGGTACATCTGCATAGAAATGTGATGTCTGCGTGGAAAGGTCTGCTTGGAAACGTAACGTCTGCATTTAAACGTTACGTCTGCATGTAAATATTACATCTGCGTGGAAAAGTTACATCTATGTGGAAACGTTACGTCTGCATGGAAAAGTTATGTCTGCTTGGAAACGTGACCTCTGCGTGGAAAAGTTACCTCTGCGTGGAAACGTTACGTCTGCATGTAAACATTACATCTGCGTGGAAAAGTTACATCTATGTGGAAACGTTATGTCTGCATGGAAACGTTACGTCTGCTTGGAAACGTTACCTCTGCGTGGAAACGTTACGTCTACTTGGAAACGTTACATCTGCTTGGAAACATGACATCTGCATCAATACGTTACGTCTGCATGGAAACGTTACGTCTGCATGTAAACATTACATCTGCGTGGAAAAGTTACATCTATGTGGAAACGTTACGTCTGCATGGAAACGTTACCTCTGCGTGGAAACGTTACGTCTGCGTGGAAACGTTATATCTGCATGGAAACATGATGTCATCGTAGGAATGTTACGTCTGCGTGGAAACGTTACGTCTGCATGGAAACCTGATGTCTGCGTGGAAAGGTCTGCGTGGAAACATTACGTCGGCATGGAAACGTTACGTCTGTTTGGAAACGTTAAGTCTGCCTGGAAAGGTTACGTCTGCATTTAAATGTTACGTCTGTGTGGAAATGTCTGCATGGAAACGTTACGTCTGCTTGGAAACGTTACATCTGCTTGGAAACATGACATCTGCATGGATACGTTACGTCTGCATGGAAACATTACGTCTGCGTGGAAACGTTATGTCTACATGGAAACATTACGTCTCAGTGGAAATGTCTGCATGGAAAAGTTACATCTGCTTGGAAACGTTACGTCTGCATGGAAAGGTTACGTCTGCGTGGAAACATGATGTCTGCGTGGAAACGTGATTTCTGTGTGGAAACGTGATGTCTGCGTGAAAATATGTCTGTGTGAAAACGTTATTTCTGCGTGGAAACATTACATCTGCGTGGAACCATTACATCTGCGTGGAAACGTGATGTCTGCGTGGAAACGTGATGTCTGCGTGGAAACATTACGTCTGCATGGAAACGTATCTGCGTGGAAAGGTCTGTGTGGAAACATTACGTCTGCTTGGAAACGTTACGTCTGCGTGGAAAGGTTACGTCTGCATGGAAACGTTACGTCTGCGTGCGTCTGTGTGGAAACGTGATGTCTGCGTGGAAACGTTACGTCTGCTTGGAAACGTTACGTCTGCGTGGAAAGGTTACGTCTGCATGGAAAGGTTACGTCTGCGTGGAAAAAGTGCGTCTGTGTGGAAACGTGATGTCTGCGTGGAAACGTTACGTCTGCATGTAAATGTTACGTCTGCATGGAAACGTTAAGTCTGCGTGGAAAGGTTACGTCTGCATGGAAATGTTACGTCTGCGTGGAAAAAGTGCGTCTGTGTGGAAACGTGATGTCTGCGTGGAAACGTTACGTCTGCGTGGAAAGGTTACGTCTGCATGGAAACGTTACGTCTGCGTGCGTCTGTGTGGAAACGTGATGTCTGCGTGGAAACGTTACGTCTGCTTGGAAACGTTACGTCTGCGTGGAAACGTTACGTCTGCATGAAAATGTTACGTCTGCGTGGAAAAAGTGCGTCTGTGTGGAAACGTGATGTCTGCGTGGAAACGTTACGTCTGCATGTAAATGTTACGTCTGCATGGAAACGTTACGTCTGTGTGGAAACGTTACGTCTGTGTGGAAACGTTACGTCTGTGTGGAAACGTTACGTCTGCATGGAAACGTTATGTCTACATGGAAACATTACGTCTGCATGGAAACGTATCTGCGTGGAAACGTTACGTCTGCTTGGAAACGTTACGTCTGCGTGGAAAGGTTACGTCTGCATGGAAATGTTACGTCTGCGTGGAAAAAGTGCGTCTGTGTGGAAACGTGATGTCTGCGTGGAAACGTTACGTCTGCATGTAAATGTTACGTCTGCATGGAAAAAGTGCGTCTGTGTGGAAACGTTACGTCTGCTTGGAAAGGTTACGTCTGCGTGGAAAGGTTACGTCTGCATGGAATTGTTACGTCTGCGTGGAAAAAGTGCGTCTGTGTGGAAACGTGATGTCTGCGTGGAAACGTTACGTCTGCTTGGAAACGTTACGTCTGCGTGGAAAGGTTACGTCTGCGTGGAAAGGTTACGTCTGCATGGAAATGTTACGTCTGCGTGGAAAAGTTGCATCTGTGTGGAAACGTGATGTCTGCATGGAAACGTTACGTCTGCATGTAAATGTTACGTCTGCATGGAAACGTTACGTCTGTGTGGAAACGTTACGTCTGTGTGGAAACGTTACGTCTGCATGGAAACGTTATGTCTACATGGAAACATTACGTCTGCATGGAAACGTATCTGCGTGGAAAGGTCTGTGTGGAAACATTACGTCTGCTTGGAAACGTTACGTCTGCGTGGAAAGGTTACATCTGCTTGGAAACGTTACGTCTGCTTGGAAACGTTACATCTGCTTGGAAACATGACATATGCATGGATACGTTATGTCTGCATGGAAACGTTACGTCTGCATGGAAACGTTACGTCTGCATGGAAACATTACATCTGCGTGGAAATGTTACATCTATGTGGAAACTTTACGTCTGCATGGGAACGTTACGTCTTTGTGGAAATGTTACGTCTGCATGGAAACGTTACGTCTGCATGGAAAGGTTACGTCTGCGTGGAAAGGTTACGTCTGCGTGGAAAGGTTACATCTGCGTGGAAACGTTACATCTGCGTGAAAATGTTACGTCTGCGTGGAAACGTTACATCTGCATGGAAACTTGATTTCTGCGGGAAAATGTTATGTCTGCGTGAAAATGTTATGTCTGCGTGGAAAGGTCTGCGTGAAAACATTACGTCTGCATGGAAACGTTTCGTCTGCGTGGAAAGGTTACGTCTGCGTGGAAACGTGATTTCTGCGTGAAAATGTTATGTCTGCGTACAAAGGTCTGCGTGGAAACATTACGTCTGCATGGAAACGTTACGTCTGCGTGAAAACGTTACGTCTGCGTGGAAACGTTATGTCTGCGTGGAAACATTACGTCTGCGAGGAAAGGCCTATGTGGAAATGTTACGTCTGCGTAGAAATGTCTGGGTGGAAACATCTGCATGGAAACGTCTGCATTGAAACGTCTGCATGGAAATGTCTGCGTTTAAACGACTGCGTGGAAACGTCTACGTGGAAACGTCTGCATGGAAACGACTGCGTGGAAACGTCTACGTGGAAACGTCTACGTGGAAACGTCTGCGTTGAAACGTCTGCATGGAAATGTCTGCTTTTAAACGTCTGCGTGGAAACGTCTGCGTGGAAACGTTACGTCTGCAAGAAAACATCACGTCTGCATGGACACATATTGTCTACATCCTGACTGGGATTTAAAAAATTCAGAATGCAGTTTTAGATTTTAAAAAACGAGGAATTCTGAGAAAGTGTTAATTTGGATCCAAATCTGAGTTCTGAAAAATCACACATGAAAATTCTCACTGGTCACCTTTAATAAGATTTTTTTTTAAATTCTATTTTCCCAGATCTGTCCACTGATGATGATGATGATGGTGATGATGAAGGTGATGTCTGATTGTGCAGAAGTCTTGGAACAGCCATGTTTACACCATAAAAGACCAAGAAAAAGAGTTGGGTTCAGGTGCTGATGATGAAGAGCAGGTTTGGTTGTCAGCAGCTGCTGACAGATGGACTCAGGGGAACCTGAGTTCCTCATTTCTCCCCCACGGCTAATTCAGCCTAACAACAGCAAAGTAATTTCCTCCTGGACGGTGGGCGGACGGCGCTGGAGCCCTGCAGCCGTTCCCGTCATCTCAGTTTACCGTCTGGGGCTCGAACGGTGGACTTCATTTGTCCCGCTCTGCTGCTCCCGCCCCCTCATGACCGCCGCTAAACATGCAGCTCCGTCTGCAGCCATCAGGCTGGAACCTCCACAGCCCGCGGAACCGGCTTTTACTGGTTAAACTGGTTTTACTGGTTAAACTGTTTTACTGGTGTGAAATAAACCAGACCAGACTCCTTGCTTGTCTGGTTTGGTTGAACTGGTTTTACTGGTTAATCTGGTTCTACTGGTTAAACTGGTTTTACTGGTGTGAAATAAACCAGACCAGACTCCTTGCTGGTCTGGTTTGGTTAACCTGGTTGAACTGGTTTTACTGGTTGAACTGGTTTTATCCGCCTCACCTTCCCTGCAGAAGCGGCCCCTGTACTCCGTCTTGGAGCAGTCGCAGACCGCCTCTCCGTCCACCACCGTGCACACGCCACCGTTCTCGCACGGGTTCTGGGTGCACCAGCCCTCCGACTCCAGCGGGACCTTGAGGCTGCCCAGGAACCGCGGCGGCGACGCGCCGTAGACCAGGTCTGTCACGGATCCCCTGAAGGGCGGCGCGTCGCGCACGCTGGGCAGCGTGAGCGCGCCGCTGCGGATGTCCTGCGGGACTCCTCCCAGAAACAGGTCGCTGACTATCTTCATGAACTGGCGCTGAGGCCGCACCTCGTCCGCCTTGGCCTGGCCGTCCAGGACCAGCACCGTGCGCAAGTTATACCTGCTGAGCGTGGCCGCGTGCCAGCTGCCGTCATCCACGCGCCTGTCGGACGCCACGCCGGTCTCCGCGCAGTCGATGCTGAAGCGCAGCTGCACGCGGCCCTCCACCAGCGACAGCTGCAGAAAGTCACAGTAGCCTCCATCATCGAAGTACAGCAGCAGCCCCTCCGAGGCCTTGGTCTTAAACTGGAAGCTGAGGTCGCCGCGCGTGCTGGCGTCCCAGCGGAGGTAGCGTGCCCACTGGCCGGGCGTGCCCAGAAAGTCCAAACCCACGCAGCTGCAGAGGAACAGCTGCAGCCACGCGGACAAGGCCAGAAGCTCCATGGTGCTGATAGTCCAGAGAGGGCCTGATGGGGATCCAGTCAGATGGAAATCCACAGTTTGAGATATTTTCTGATAAATATTGTTATAAAAATAGGATTTAAAGGCTCCGGATGGATAACAGTCGGTGCGTAACAGTCTTCAGGTAAAGAAATTGTCCAAACGCTGCAAGGCAGTGATGACTCTTATTGTTTCCTCTTCCAGACAGTCTGGAATGTGGTGCAGATGGACAGGAGGACGTCTCTGCTTCTCAGGACGACGGGACTGTCCTCCTCCATGTTGTTGGCTGGAACCTGGAGCTGACAGCGGATCCAGAGCTCTTCCTCTCTTTCATCGCTGTGCAGAAGAAAGAAGCGACAGGAGGTTAAAATCAGCAGCTGTCTGGGCGTCCATCATGCCTCACATGAGACCGAGCGGGAACATCGAAACTTTTAACACATCAAATCATCTTTCATCTAAAAAACACAAATATAACATATCTTATTAAAACAGTGACAGGTTCTAGCTTTGTGTGCAGGAGGTTGTTAGAAACTTGTTCAATTGGTTAGAATCATTCCTGCTTTTCTACAAGTTCTCACTCATGAGACGCTCAGTTGCAGTGCAGCTTCCCACCACCTGGTGGTGCTAACGTGTCGGCTGGTTCATAAATAAACGTTCAATTTAATGTATCTTAATAAACTATCCATCCATCCATCCATCTTCTGCTGCTTATCCGGGGTCGGGTCGCGGGGGCAGCAGCCTAAGCAGGGAAGCCCAGACTTCCCTCTCCCCAGCCACATTTGCCAACTCTGCGGGGGGGATCCCGAGGCGTTCCCAGGCCAGCCGAGAGATATAATCCCTCCAGCGTGTCCTGGGTCTTCCCCGGGGTCTCCTCCCCGAGGGACGTGCCTGGAACACCTCACCAGGGAGGTCCAGGAGGCATCCTGACCAGATGCCCGAGCCACCTCAACTGGTTCCTCTCGATGCGGAGGAGCAGCGGCTCTACTCTGATCTCCTCCCGGATGACCGAGCTCCTCACCCTATCTCTAAGGGAGAGCCCGGCCACCCTGCGGAGGAAACTCATTTCAGCCGCCTGTATACGAGATCTCCTTCTTTCGGTCACGACCCACAGCTCATGACCATAGGTGAGGGTAGGAACGTAGATTGACTGGTAAATCGAGAGCTTCGCCTTCTGGCTCAGCTCCTTCTTCACCACGACAGACCGGCGCAGAGTCCGCATTACTGCAGACGCCGCACCGATCCGTCTGTCGATCTCGCGCTCCATCCTTCCCTCACTCGTGAACAAGACCCCGAGATATTTAAACTCCTCCACTTGAGGCAGGACCTGACCCCCGACCCGGAGAGGACAATCCACCCTATTCCGGCTGAGGACCATGGTCTCAGATTTGGAGGTGCTGATTCTCATCCCAGCCGCTTCACACTCGGCCGCGAATCGCTCAAGCGAGAGCTGGAGATCACGACCAGATGAAGCCAACAGGACCACGTCATCCGCAAAAAGCAGGGACCCAATCCTGAGGCCACCAAGTCGGATCCCCTCAACACCTCGGCTGCGCCTAGAAATTCTGTCCATATAAGTTATGAACAGAATCGGTGATAAAGGGCAGCCTTGGCGGAGTCCAACCCTCACCGGAAACTAATCCGACTTACTACCGGCAATGTGGACCAAGCTCTGACACCTGTCGTACAGGGACCGGATAGCTCGTACAAGGGGGTCCGGTACCCCATACTCCCGGAGTACCCCCCACTGGAACCCCTGGGGGACACGGTCGAATGCCTTCTCCAGGTCCACAAAGCACATGTAGACTGGTTGGACAAACTCCCATGCCCCCTCCAGGACCCCAAAGAGGGTATAGAGCTGGTCCACTGTTCCGCGACCAGGACGAAAACCACACTGCTCCTCCTCAATCCGGGATTCGACTATCCGGCGGACCCTCCTCTCCAGGACCCCTGAATAGACCTTACCAGGGAGGCTGAGGAGTGTGATTCCCCTGTAATTGGAACACACCCTCCGGTCCCCCTTCTTAAAAAGGGGGACCACCACCCCAGTCTGCCAATCCAGCGGCACTGTCCCCGATGTCCACGCGATGCTGCAGAGGCGTGTCAGCCAGGACAGCCCCACAGCATCCAGAGCCTTAAGGAAGTCCGGGCGGGTCTCATCCACCCCCGGGGCCTTGCTGCCAAGGAGCTTTTTGACCACCTCAGCGACTTCAGCCCCAGAGATAGGAGAGTCCACCCCTGAGTCCATCAGCTCTGCTTCCTCATCGGAAGACATGTTGGTAGGATTGAGGAGGTCTTCGAAGTATTCCTTCCACCGACCCACAACGTCCCGAGTTGAGGTCAGCAGCTCCCCATCTCCACTGTACACAGTATTGATGGAGCACTGCTTCCCCCTCCTGAACCGCCGGATGGTGGACCAGAATCTCCTCGAAGCCGTCCGGAAGTCTTTCTCCATGGCCTCGCCGAACTCCTCCCATGCCCGAGTTTTTGCCTTGGCAACGGCCGAAGCCGCATGCCGCTTAGCCTGTCGGTACCCATCAGCTGCCTCCAGAGTCCCACAGGCCAAGAAGGCCCGATAGGACTCCTTCTTCAGCTTGACGGCATCCCTCACTGCTGGTGTCCACCAACGAGTCCTGGGATTACCGCCACGACAGGCACCAACAACCTTACAGCCACAGCTCTGGCTGGCCGCCTCAGCAATAGAGGCATGGAACACAGCCCATTCAGACTCAATGTCCCCCGCCTCACCCGGGACATGGTTGAAGCTCTGCTGAAGGTGGGAGTTGAAGCTCGCTCTGACGGGGGACTCAGCCAGACGTTCCCAGCAGACCCTCACAACACGTTTGGGCCTGCCAGCTCTGACCGGCTTCCTCCCCCACCATCTGAGCCAACTCACCACCAGGTGGTGATCAGTTGAAGCTCCGCCCCCCTCTTCACCCGAGTGTCCAAGGCATGTGGCCGCAGGTCCGACGATACGACTACAAGGTCGATCATGGAACTGCGGCCCAGGGAGTCCTGATGCCAGGTGTACATATGGACACTCTTATGCTGGAACATGGTGTTCGTTATGGACAATCCATGATGAGCACAGAAGTCCAATAACAAAACACCATTTGGGTTCAGAGGGGGGGGACCATGCCTCCCAATCACTCCCCTCCAGGTCTCACTGTCATTGCCCACGTGAGCATTGAAGTCCCCCAGCAGAACAATGGAGTCCCCAGAAGGAGCACCCTCCAGCACTCCCTCCAAGGACTCCAGAAAGGGTGGGTACTCTGAACTGCTGTTCGGTGCATAAGCACAGACAACAGTCAGGACCCGTCCCCCCACCCGGAGGCGGAGGGAAACTACCCTTTCATCCACCGGGGTAAACCCCAACGTGCAGGCACCAAGCTAGGGGCTGATGAGAATGCCCACACCTGCTCGGCGCCTCTCACCATGAGCAACTCCAGAGTGGAAGAAGGTCCAGCCCCTTTCGAGGGTTCTGGTTCCAGAGCCCAAGCCATGCGTCGAGGTGAGTCCAACTATATCTAGCCGGAACCGCTCAACCTCGCGCACAAGCTCAGGCTCCTTCCCCACCAGAGAGGTGACGTTCCACGTCCCTAGAGCCAGCTTCTGCAGCCGGGGATCGGACCGCCAGGGTCCCCGCCCCTTGCTGCCGCCCAGCTCACACTGCACCCGACTCCTACGGCTCCTCCCGCAGATGGTGAGCCCACGGGAGGTCTTACAAGACAATATGAGTGACAATGTTCATCTGGGAGAATTTTATGCATGTTTTATTTCTTCCCCCCCTTCTCTCTCTCTCTCTCTCTTTTAATGTCCCTCAACCCCCTCCTGTTCAGGTGTGTAACGTAAATATAAAGAAATCTACCTTTTCTTTGGAATGTTGTAGACAATCCTTAATAAACTAAATTGTTTATTAAATTTTAACATTATTTAAAATGTATTTTATCACAAAGTATTTCACGCATCGAATTTCATCTTTTCATCAGTTTTTTCAGGACCGCCCTTTTTTTGCTGAAGTAAAACCTGATATCTAAGAAACTCTGTTTATGTTATGCATGTTTATGTGTTTTATAAGCCAAACTTTAGCAGTTTGTTGTGTCTGGATTTTGCTCCATCAACCATCAGCCTGTTGGACGTCTTTTTCTCTGTGCAGATCATCCGAGGAGTTGAGGGGATGCGGTTCGGTGACCTCAGCATTGGGTCTACGCTCTATGCAGATGATCTGGTTCTCTTTGCTCCATCAGGTTGCGATCTCCAGCTTTCTCTGGGCTGGTTTACAGCTGGGATGAGGATCAGAACCTGAACCGAGGCCATGGTCCTCAGCTGTAGAAGGGTGGAGAGTTCTCTCCAGGTCGGCATTGAGGTTCTATCCCAGGGCTTAAGAATGTTAGGGTCTTTTTCAGCAGTGAGGAAAGGACGGAGCCGGCACTCCACAGGAGGATAATGTGGACCCTGCATCGGTCTGTTCTGGTGGAGGATCCAAGCTGAAAGAAGAAAATCTGGATTTACCGTCCAGACCTAAAGAACCAGAAGCATCTGAAATGAGTTTCCTTCGCAGGGTGTCTCCGTCATCCAGGAGGAGATCAGAGAACTGCTGTTCCTTCACATCCAGAGGACGTTGCTTTTATTCTTTTATTGTCTTTATTTTTATCTTTATGTATCTTCCTTTCATGTGTCGTACTCGGCCTCAAGCCGAAAGCCGCTGAACAAAATCTGGTCGTGCCGCTTCGATGGAGAGGTGTTCTGGACACGTCCCAATAGGATGAAACCTCGCAGAATACCCTGAAGGGACAATGTCCCTCCGATGGACTGGGAACGCCTTGCGCTGAAGCAGTTTAGAAAGAAACGGCGGACCCCAGGCTGCAACTGAAACAACGCCTGGTTCGTAACGCAGAAAGGGAAAATGTTTATTTTCTATGGAAACATTGTACAAACATGGATGTGAGAGAGAGGAAGCTAAAATAAATATTTGATGAGATATCCGATGGCAAGAAGAAAATAACCATCATGAACCTGTAAATGAGCATAACGAGCTAGCTATGTAACTAGATAACGATCTAACGAGCTAGCTATGTAACAAGCTAGCGATCTAATGAGCTAGCTATGTAACAAGCTAACAATCTAATGAGCTAGCTATGTAACAAGCTAGCAATCTAACGAGCTAGCTATGTAACTAGCTAACGATCTAATGAGCTAGCTATGTAACAAGCTAACAATCTAATGAGCTAGCTATGTAACAAGCTAGCAATCTAACGAGCTAGCTATGTAACTAGCTAACGATCTAACGAGCTAGCTATGTAACAAGCTAGCGATCTAATGAGCTAGCTATGTAACAAGCTAACAATCTAACGAGCTAGCTATTTAACAAGCTAACGAGCTAGCTATGTAACAAGCTAACAATCTAACGAGCTAGCTATGTAACAAGCTAACAATCTAACGAGCTAGCTATGTAACAAGCTAACAATCTAACGAGCTAGCTATGAACTCACGTCGCAGTAATTCTACATGATATTTTTGTTCAGATGATTAAAGGTGTAAAAGCGTCGAGTTCAGCTCAGATCATAATTTTTAATGAATGACGGATAAATTTATTCATTAGACTGAAATAAAAAGAGATGAAATACTGAAGACAAAGAAAAAAATCTATCTGTTGAGTCTTCCTTCAGAAGAAGAGGTCGGCCATATTTCCGCCTGCTCTGAGCGAGCATACAGAGAGCTGGGCAGGAGTGTCTGCATTTTCCCTTCCACAAAGGTTGTTTGGAGTTATCGGTCATCTGCTGGGGAAATTAGTCTCATTATTCTCATGGCAGAGCATGACTATCAGTCAGCCAGGCAGACAACCTTTATCTGATGAGCAGCCTGGAGAGAGACAGCTTTCTGTTGAATCTGGATGACTAATAAGAAACCAGCGAGCGGATGTTAAACCAAGGAGCTAAACATCCAACACAAATATCAAATCTGACTTTAAATATATTCAGCAAATCAGAAACTATAAAAATCTTTTAAAAGTAAAAAGAGAAAATGAAACGTCCAGATGTGGAAGCTGCCCACACCATCGGCACTAATGCAACCCCATCCCGTCAGAGATGCAGGCTGATAACAAGCTGGATGCTCCCTCTCCTCTTTAGTCTGCAGGACACGCCGTCCATGCTGTCCACAAACTATTCCACATCTTCATCCAGGTTTCCACTCAGCTGCTTTTGATGCAGAAGATCACCAGCATCCAGGCTTGTCCTGTGTGTACAGAGATTCCTTCAGAATGCTCTGACAAATGTATTTGATGAGATCTTCAAAATCTCAGGAACACAGAGTGTGGAACCTAGTGGAGGTGTGAACCTAGTGGAGGTTTTAGATCAACCACATCCCTTCTTTCCTGGTTTTTCGGAGCTGAAGGTTTCATGTTTTATACGTGACTTGATTGTTTCTGTGAAGCCAAAGAAACGTTGCTCTAAGAAACATTCCATTTTAAAGCTGATGTTCCTGTCGGAGGACACTTGTCTGGTCAAAGTTCTGGAAGAAACGGCAGAGTTGAAGTTCTGCTAACTGGACCAGAACCAGCCAGGTGAACGGTCTTCATCACTTATTTATTTCATGCATAATCACCAGATCCCCCGCGTACGAGACTGATCAGCACAGTAGAACCCCTCGAAGCACCATCAGACCCCAGATCCCAAAACTCCTGTCATGTCATTTATCTTCTACTGGAAATAAAATGTCGTTTATCTTCTACTGGAAATAAAATGTTTTTTATCTTCTACTGGAAATAAAACGTTTATCTTCTACTGGAAATAAAATGTTTTTTATCTTCTACTGGAAATAAAATGTTTTTTATCTTCTACTGGAAATAAAACGTTTATCTTCTACTGGAAATAAAATGTTTTTTATCTTCTACTGGAAATAAAACGTTTATCTTCTACTGGAAATAAAATGTTGTTTATCTTCTACTGGAAATAAAATGTTTTTTATCTTCTACTGGAAATAAAACGTTTATCTTCTACTGGAAATAAAATGTTTTTTATCTTCTACTGGAAATAAAACGTTTATCTTCTACTGGAAATAAAATGTCGTTTATCTTCTACTGGAAATAAAATGTCGTTTATCTTCTACTAGAAATAAAATGTCGTTTATTTTCTACAGGAAATAAAATGTCGTTTATCTTCTACAGGAAATAAAATGTTGTTTATCTTCTACAGGAAATAAAATGTTGTTTATCTTCTACAGGAAATAAAATGTTGTTTATCTTCTACTGGAAATAAAATGTCGTTTATCTTCTACTGGAAATAAAATGTCGTTTATCTTCTACTGGAAATAAAATGTCGTTTATCTTCTACTGGAAATAAAATGTCGTTTATCTTCTACTGGAAATAAAATGTCGTTTATCTTCTACTGGAAATAAAATGTCATTTATCTTCTACTGGAAATAAAATGTCGTTTATCTTCTACTAGAAATAAAATGTTGTTTATTTTCTACAGGAAATAAAATGTCATTTATCTTCTACTGGAAATAAAATGTCGTTAATCTTCTACTAGAAATAAAATGTTGTTTATTTTCTACAGGAAATAAAATGTCATTTATCTTCTACTGGAAATAAAATGTCGTTTATCTTCTACTAGAAATAAAATGTTGTTTATTTTCTACAGGAAATAAAATGTCGTTTATCTTCTACTGGAAATAAAATGTCGTTTATCTTCTACGGGAAATAAAATGTCGTTTATTTTCTACTGGAAATAAAATCATGTCGTTTATCTTCTACTGGAAATAAAATGTCGTTTATTTTCTACTGGAAATAAAATGTCGTTTATCTTCTACTGGAAATAAAATCATGTCGTTTATCTTCTACTGGAAATAAAATCATGTCGTTTATCTTCTACTGGAAATAAAATGTCGTTTATCTTCTACTGGAAATAAAATGTCGTTTATTTTCTACTGGAAATAAAATCATGTCGTTTATCTTCTACTGGAAATAAAATGTCGTTTATCTTCTACTGGAAATAAAATGTTGTTTATCTTCTACTGGAAATAAAATCATGTCGTTTATCTTCTACTGGAAATAAAATGTCGTTTATCTTCTACTGGAAATAAAATGTCGTTTATCTTCTACTGGAAATAAAATCATGTCGTTTATCTTCTACTGGAAATAAAATGTCGTTTATCTTCTACTGGAAATAAAATGTCGTTTATCTTCTACTGGAAATAAAATCATGTCGTTTATTTTCTACTGGAAATAAAATCATGTTTAATTTCCTATGAAAATAAAGACACATTTTTCTTCTACTGGAAATAAAAACATTTATTTTATCTTTTACTTGAAATCAAATATGTTGTTTGTCTTCTACTACAGCTGATTAATATTTAATTAAAAGATCATTTTATCCTGTAATAATAAGAATAAAGGAAATTTTTATTGATCAGTTGCATCTTTAACCGATCAGATAATTTGACGGCGTTGGGTTCGCCTGGTGAACACCTCCTGAAACGTGACCTTTTGGCTGCAGTTTCCTGCAGCAGCGCCTCCTCATGAGCCTGAAGACTAAAACCAGAACCAGGAGCAGCTCCTCGTCTCAGATGCCAGATAAAGAGTTTACATGGAAATAAATTCATTACCTTTATTTGTTTGTAAAACCATTTCAGTGATGATTATTTTTTATTAATAAATTAGATCTAAATGTTTTATTCTCATTTTCTGCAAATAAAGCTATTTTGGTTCATTTTAACTGAGTAAAACTGGAAGCTTTATGCATCATTATCACCATCATTGTCATCAGCGGGCTGTCACAAGCTTAGAAATAAAAATAAAAGCTTTTATTTTGTTATTAAAATTAAAAAGTTTCGTGTTTTAAATCTTTAATCCGTATTCTTATCATTTAATGTGTTTCTGCATGAGTTAATTATTCTGTTTCCTGCCAAACCATCAGGAAAATACACAAGATGTTTGTTTGAAGTTTTTTCTAATACTTAATGGTTTTTTATGAAATGCTGAGATTTACCTCTGCTCTGATATTTCTTTGGTCATTTCACCTCTGCATTTCAGGGCTTCACTGTAAATGTATAATTAACATTAGTTTTAATAGAATGAATCTAGTAAATGTTCATTTGAGCTTTCATTTTAGTATTGATGTGAAATAAGTTCTATAAACTGAGAAGGATTCTCAAAACACAGTTCACCTCAAGACAATTTACCATGAACCCTGAAACTTTTCCTTCGATGATTTAAAATCACACAATGCTTTTAGTTTTTTGTTATTTGGTTGGTTATGATTCAAAACATGATTTGATTGATTTTGTAAAACATCTAAAATAAACATACAGCTAGCTAACGCTACTGTTAGCAGATGCTACAAATAGCAGATGCTACAGTTAGCAGATGCTAGGGCTAGCAGACACTATGGCCAGCTATACCTAGCAGATGTTGCACCTAGCAGACGTTTGTCAAAACTTCAGCTACTCAGTGAAGTACATAAATGCGCAAAGAAAAAATACATAAAGAGACAGACAAGTCTACCTGTGTCTAGCTATCCTGGAGGAACCATAGCCCCGTCCCCATGTAGCCCTGCCCTCTTATGACATATTCCTAAATTGTTTAGTTTTTATTCTAAATAGACATATAAAACAAATTTTCTTACTTCTATATTTTTAAAAACTAGATAAAATGTAAAATAGTTAAGTTTTTACTTCAAATACAGATTTCATCTAAACATGTCTCATATGTTTTATTAACCAAAGCTTTAATATTACTTTATATTTTTAACGTGTCGTACCGTAAGGAGCATTCGAGTCTAAGCATTATTGTTGCATCAAATAAACACGTTTAAACACTGAACAGTGTGGAAAAAACATGCTAAAAGTTTTGTTTTTCAGATTGTTTGCAGAAGCAACGAAGCAAAAAGACTACAACATGTAAAGTGTCTTACAAGGCCCGTTTATTACCGTTACAAGTCCTGTTTATTACCATCACAAGTCCTGTTTATTACCGTTACAAGTCCTGTTAATTACAGTTACAAGTCCTGTTTATTACGTTACAAATCCCGTTAATTACAGTTACAAGTCCCGTTTATTACCGTTACAAGTCCTGTTTATTACCGTTACAAGTCCTGTTTATTACCGTTACAAGTCCTGTTTATTACCGTTACAAGTCCTGTTAATTACAGTTACAAGTCCTGTTTATTACGTTACAAATCCCGTTAATTACAGTTACAAGTCCCGTTTATTACCGTTACAAGTCCTGTTTATTACCGTTACAAGTCCTGTTTATTACCGTTACAAGTCCTGTTTATTACCGTTACATGTCCCGTTTATTACGTTACAAGTCCCGTTTATTACCGTTAAAAGTCCTGTTTAATACCGTTACAAGTCCCGTTTATTATATTACAAATTCCGGTTATAACCGTTACAAGTCCTGTTTATTACTGTTACAAGTCCGATTTGTCACCATTACGAGTCCTGTTTATTACTGTTACAAGTCCTGTTTATTACTGTTACAATTCCTGTTTATTACCGTTACATGTCCCGTTTATTACTGTTACAAGTCCCATTTATTACGTTACAAGTCCTGTCTATTACCGTTACAAGTCCCGTTTATCACCGTTACATGTCCTGTTTATTACCGTTAAAAGTCCTATTTATTACCTTTATAAGTCCTGTTTGTTACCGTTATAATTCCCGTTTATTACTTTACAAGTCCCGTTTATTACCGTGACAAGTCCTGTTAATTACCGTTACAAGTTCTGTTTATTACCGTCACAAGTCCTGTTTAATACCGTTACAAGTCCCGTTTATTATCGGTACACGTCCTGTTTATTACGTTACAAGTCCCGTTTGTCACCATTACGAGTCCTGTTTATTACTGTTACAAGTCCTGTTTATTGCTGTTACAAGTCCTGTTTTGTTACCGTTACAAGTCCCGTTTATTACTGTTACAAGTCCTTTTTATTACCGTTGCAAGTCCCGTTTATTACTGTTACAAGTCCTGTTTATTACCGTTACAAGTCCCGTTTATTACTGTTACAAGTCCCGTTTATTACCGTTAGAAGTCCTGTTTATTACCGTTACATGTCCCGTTTATTACGTTACAAGTCCCATTTATTACCGGTACACGTCCTGTTTATTACCGTTACCCTCCTTTTTATTACCGTTACATGTCCCGTTTATTACGTTACAAGTCCCATTTATTACCGGTACACGTCCTGTTTATTACCGTTACAAGTCCTTTTTATTACCGTTACATGTCCCGTTTATTACGTTACAAGTCCCGTTTATTACCGTTAAAAGTCCCGTTTAATACGGTTACAAGTCCTGTTTATTACCGGTACACGTCCTGTTTATTACGTTACAAGTCCCGTTTATTACCGTTATAAGTCCCATTTATTATCTTACAAGTCCCGTTTATTACCGTTACAAGTCCCGTTTATTACCGTTACAAGTCCTGTTTATTACCGTTACAAGTCCTGTTTATTACCGGTACACGTCCTGTTTATTACGTTACAAGTCTCGTTTATTACCGTTATAAGTCCCATTTATTATCTTACAAGTCCCGTTTATTACCGTTACAAGTCCTCTTTATTATCGTTACAAGTCCCGTTTATTACCGTTACAAGTCCCGTTTATTACCGTTACAAGTCCCGTTTATTATATTACAAATCCCGGTTATAACCGTTACAAGTCCTTTTTATTACTGTTACAAAGTCCCATTTGTCACCAGTACGAGTCCTGTTTATTACTGTTACAAGTCCTGTTTATTACTGTTACAATTCCTGTTTATTACCGTTACAAGTCCCGTTTATTACTGTTACAAGTGCCATTTGTCACCATTACGAGTCCTGTTTATTACCGTTACAAGTCCCGTTTATTACTGTTACAAGTGCCATTTGTCACCATTACGAGTCCTGTTTATTACCGTTACAAGTCCCATTTATTACCGGTACACGTCCTGTTTATTACCGTTACAGGTCCTGTTTATTACCATTACAAGTCCAGATTATTATCGTTACAAGTCCCGTTTATTACCGTTAAAAGTCCTATTTATTACCTTTATAAGTCCTGTTTGTTACCGTTATAATTCCCGTTTATTACTTTACAAGTCCCGTTTATTAACGTGACAAGTCCTGTTAATTACCGTTACAAGTCCCGTTTGTCACCATTACGAGTCCTGTTTATTACTGTTACAAGTCCTGTTTATTGCTGTTACAAGTCCTGTTTTGTTACCGTTACAAGTCCCGTTTATTACTGTTACAAGTCCTGTTAATTACCGTTACAAGTCCTGTTTATTACCGTTACAAGTCCTGTTTAATACCGTTACAAGTCCCGTTTATTACCGGTACACGTCCTGTTTATTACCGTTACAAGTCCCGTTTATTACTGTTACAAGTCCCGTTTATTACCGTTAGAAGTCCTGTTTATTACCGTTACATGTCCCGTTTATTACGTTACAAGTCCCATTTATTACCGGTACATGTCCTGTTTATTACGGTTACAAGTCCTTTTTATTACCGTTACATGTCCCGTTTATTACGTTACAAGTCCCGTTTATTACCGTTAAAAGTCCCGTTTAATACCGTTACAAGTCCTGTTTATTACCGTTACAAGTCCCGTTTATTACTGTTACAAGTCCCGTTTATTACCGTTAGAAGTCCTGTTTATTACCGTTACATGTCCCGTTTATTACGTTACAAGTCCCATTTATTACCGGTACATGTCCTGTTTATTACGGTTACAAGTCCTTTTTATTACCGTTACATGTCCCGTTTATTACGTTACAAGTCCCGTTTATTACCGTTAAAAGTCCCGTTTAATACCGTTACAAGTCCTGTTTATTACCGTTACAAGTCCCGTTTATTACTGTTACAAGTCCCGTTTATTACCGTTAGAAGTCCTGTTTATTACCGTTACAAGTCCCGTTTATTACCGTTACAAGTCCTCTTTATTATCGTTACAAGTCCCATTTATTACCGTTACAAGTCCCGTTCATTACCGTTACAAGTCCCGTTTATTATATTACAAATCCCGGTTATAACCGTTACAAGTCCTGTTTATTACTGTTACGAGTCCCATTTGTCACCATTACGAGTCCTGTTTATTACTGTTACAAGTCCTGTTTATTACAGTTACAATTCCTGTTTAATACCGTTACAAGTCCCGTTTAGTACCGGTACACGTCCTGTTTTTTACGTTACAAGTCCCGTTTATTACCGTTATAAGTACCATTTATTACGTTACAAGTCCCGTTTGTCACCATTACGAGTCCTGTTTATTACTGTTACAAGTCCTGTTTATTGCTGTTACAAGTCCTGTTTTGTTACCGTTACAAGTCCCGTTTATTACTGTTACAAGTCCTTTTTATTACCGTTGCAAGTCCCGTTTATTACTGTTACAAGTCCAGATTATTATCGTTACAAGTGCCGTTTATTACTGTTACAAGTCCCGTTTATTACTGTTACAAGTCCCGTTTATTACCGTTAGAAGTCCTGTTTATTACCGTTACATGTCCCGTTTATTACGTTACAAGTCCCATTTATTACCGGTACACGTCCTGTTTATTACCGTTACAAGTCCTTTTTATTACCGTTACATGTCCCGTTTATTACGTTACAAGTCCCGTTTATTACCGTTAAAAGTCCCGTTTAATACCGTTACAAGTCCTGTTTATTACCGGTACAAGTCCTCTTTATTATCGTTACAAGTCCCGTTTATTACCGTTACAAGTCCTGTTTATTACCGTTACAAGTCCTTTTTATTACCGTTACATGTCCCGTTTATTACGTTACAAGTCCCGTTTATTACCGTTAAAAGTCCCGTTTAATACCGTTAAAAGTCCCGTTTATTACTGTTACAAGTCCCGTTTATTACGTTACAAGTCCCGTTTATTACCGTTAAAAGTCCCGTTTAATACCGTTACAAGTCCTGTTTATTACCGGTACAAGTCCTCTTTATTATCGTTACAAGTCCCGTTTATCACCGTTACATGTCCTGTTTATTACCGTTAAAAGTCCTGTTTATTACCTTTATAAGTCCTGTTTGTTACCGTTATAATTCCCGTTTATTACTTTATAAGTCCCGTTTATTACCGTGACAAGTCCCGTTTATTACCGTTACAAGTCCTGTTTAATACCGTTACAAGTCCCGTTTAGTACCGGTACACGTCCCGTTTATTACATTACAAGTCCCGTTTGTCACCATTACGAGTCCTGTTTATTACTGTTACAAGTCCTGTTTATTGCTGTTACAAGTCCTGTTTTGTTACCGTTACAAGTCCCGTTTATTACTGTTACAAGTCCTTTTTATTACCGTTGCAAGTCCCGTTTATTACTGTTACAAGTCCAGATTATTATCGTTACAAGTCCCGTTTATTACTGTTACAAGTCCCGTTTATTACCGTTAGAAGTCCTGTTTATTACCGTTACATGTCCTGTTTATTACGTTACAAGTCCCATTTATTACCGGTACATGTCCTGTTTATTACGGTTACAAGTCCTTTTTATTACCGTTACATGTCCCGTTTATTACGTTACAAGTCCCGTTTATCACCGTTAAAAGTCCCGTTTAATACCGTTACAAGTCCTGTTTATTACCGTTACAAGTCCCGTTTATTACTGTTACAAGTCCCGTTTATTACCGTTAGAAGTCCTGTTTATTACCGTTACAAGTCCCGTTTATTACCGTTACAAGTCCTCTTTATTATCGTTACAAGTCCCATTTATTACCGTTACAAGTCCCGTTCATTACCGTTACAAGTCCCGTTTATTATATTACAAATCCCGGTTATAACCGTTACAAGTCCTGTTTATTACTGTTACAAGTCCCATTTGTCACCATTACGAGTCCTGTTTATTACTGTTACAAGTCCTGTTTATTACAGTTACAATTCCTGTTTATCACCGTTACAAGTCCCGTTTATTACTTTTACAAGTCCCATTTATTACGTTACAAGTCCTGTTTATTACCGTTACAAGTCCCGTTTATCACCATTACATGTCCTGTTTATTACCGTTAAAAGTCCTGTTTATTACCGTTATAATTCCCGTTTATTACTTTACAAGTCCCGTTTATTACCGTGACAAGTCCCGTTTATTACCGTTACAAGTCCTGTTTAATACCGTTACAAGTCCCGTTTAGTACCGGTACACGTCCTGTTTATTACGTTACAAGTCCCGTTTATTACCGTTATGAGTACCATTTATTACGTTACAAGTCCCGTTTGTCACCATTACGAGTCCTGTTTATTACTGTTACAAGTCCTTTTTATTATCGTTACAAGTCCCGTTTATTACCGTTACAAGTCCCGTTTATTACCGTTACAAGTCCCGTTTATTATATTACAAATCCCGGTTATAACCGTTACAAGTCCTTTTTATTACTGTTACAAAGTCCCATTTGTCACCAGTACGAGTCCTGTTTATTACTGTTACAAGTCCTGTTTAATACCGTTACAAGTCCTGTTTATTACCGTTACAAGTCCCGTTTATTACTGTTACAAGTGCCATTTGTCACCATTACGAGTCCTGTTTATTACCGTTACAAGTCCCGTTTATTACTGTTACAAGTGCCATTTGTCACCATTACGAGTCCTGTTTATTACCGTTACAAGTCCCATTTATTACCGGTACACGTCCTGTTTATTACCGTTACAGGTCCTGTTTATTACCATTACAAGTCCAGATTATTATCGTTACAAGTCCCGTTTATTACCGTTAAAAGTCCTATTTATTACCTTTATAAGTCCTGTTTGTTACCGTTATAATTCCCGTTTATTACTTTACAAGTCCCGTTTATTAACGTGACAAGTCCTGTTAATTACCGTTACAAGTCCCGTTTGTCACCATTACGAGTCCTGTTTATTACTGTTACAAGTCCTGTTTATTGCTGTTACAAGTCCTGTTTTGTTACCGTTACAAGTCCCGTTTATTACTGTTACAAGTCCTGTTAATTACCGTTACAAGTCCTGTTTATTACCGTTACAAGTCCTGTTTAATACCGTTACAAGTCCCGTTTATTACCGGTACACGTCCTGTTTATTACCGTTACAAGTCCCGTTTATTACTGTTACAAGTCCCGTTTATTACCGTTAGAAGTCCTGTTTATTACCGTTACATGTCCCGTTTATTACGTTACAAGTCCCATTTATTACCGGTACATGTCCTGTTTATTACGGTTACAAGTCCTTTTTATTACCGTTACATGTCCCGTTTATTACGTTACAAGTCCCGTTTATTACCGTTAAAAGTCCCGTTTAATACCGTTACAAGTCCTGTTTATTACCGTTACAAGTCCCGTTTATTACTGTTACAAGTCCCGTTTATTACCGTTAGAAGTCCTGTTTATTACCGTTACATGTCCCGTTTATTACGTTACAAGTCCCATTTATTACCGGTACATGTCCTGTTTATTACGGTTACAAGTCCTTTTTATTACCGTTACATGTCCCGTTTATTACGTTACAAGTCCCGTTTATTACCGTTAAAAGTCCCGTTTAATACCGTTACAAGTCCTGTTTATTACCGTTACAAGTCCCGTTTATTACTGTTACAAGTCCCGTTTATTACCGTTAGAAGTCCTGTTTATTACCGTTACAAGTCCCGTTTATTACCGTTACAAGTCCTCTTTATTATCGTTACAAGTCCCATTTATTACCGTTACAAGTCCCGTTCATTACCGTTACAAGTCCCGTTTATTATATTACAAATCCCGGTTATAACCGTTACAAGTCCTGTTTATTACTGTTACGAGTCCCATTTGTCACCATTACGAGTCCTGTTTATTACTGTTACAAGTCCTGTTTATTACAGTTACAATTCCTGTTTAATACCGTTACAAGTCCCGTTTAGTACCGGTACACGTCCTGTTTTTTACGTTACAAGTCCCGTTTATTACCGTTATAAGTACCATTTATTACGTTACAAGTCCCGTTTGTCACCATTACGAGTCCTGTTTATTACTGTTACAAGTCCTGTTTATTGCTGTTACAAGTCCTGTTTTGTTACCGTTACAAGTCCCGTTTATTACTGTTACAAGTCCTTTTTATTACCGTTGCAAGTCCCGTTTATTACTGTTACAAGTCCAGATTATTATCGTTACAAGTGCCGTTTATTACTGTTACAAGTCCCGTTTATTACTGTTACAAGTCCCGTTTATTACCGTTAGAAGTCCTGTTTATTACCGTTACATGTCCCGTTTATTACGTTACAAGTCCCATTTATTACCGGTACACGTCCTGTTTATTACCGTTACAAGTCCTTTTTATTACCGTTACATGTCCCGTTTATTACGTTACAAGTCCCGTTTATTACCGTTAAAAGTCCCGTTTAATACCGTTACAAGTCCTGTTTATTACCGGTACAAGTCCTCTTTATTATCGTTACAAGTCCCGTTTATTACCGTTACAAGTCCTGTTTATTACCGTTACAAGTCCTTTTTATTACCGTTACATGTCCCGTTTATTACGTTACAAGTCCCGTTTATTACCGTTAAAAGTCCCGTTTAATACCGTTAAAAGTCCCGTTTATTACTGTTACAAGTCCCGTTTATTACGTTACAAGTCCCGTTTATTACCGTTAAAAGTCCCGTTTAATACCGTTACAAGTCCTGTTTATTACCGGTACAAGTCCTCTTTATTATCGTTACAAGTCCCGTTTATCACCGTTACATGTCCTGTTTATTACCGTTAAAAGTCCTGTTTATTACCTTTATAAGTCCTGTTTGTTACCGTTATAATTCCCGTTTATTACTTTATAAGTCCCGTTTATTACCGTGACAAGTCCCGTTTATTACCGTTACAAGTCCTGTTTAATACCGTTACAAGTCCCGTTTAGTACCGGTACACGTCCCGTTTATTACATTACAAGTCCCGTTTGTCACCATTACGAGTCCTGTTTATTACTGTTACAAGTCCTGTTTATTGCTGTTACAAGTCCTGTTTTGTTACCGTTACAAGTCCCGTTTATTACTGTTACAAGTCCTTTTTATTACCGTTGCAAGTCCCGTTTATTACTGTTACAAGTCCAGATTATTATCGTTACAAGTCCCGTTTATTACTGTTACAAGTCCCGTTTATTACCGTTAGAAGTCCTGTTTATTACCGTTACATGTCCTGTTTATTACGTTACAAGTCCCATTTATTACCGGTACATGTCCTGTTTATTACGGTTACAAGTCCTTTTTATTACCGTTACATGTCCCGTTTATTACGTTACAAGTCCCGTTTATCACCGTTAAAAGTCCCGTTTAATACCGTTACAAGTCCTGTTTATTACCGTTACAAGTCCCGTTTATTACTGTTACAAGTCCCGTTTATTACCGTTAGAAGTCCTGTTTATTACCGTTACAAGTCCCGTTTATTACCGTTACAAGTCCTCTTTATTATCGTTACAAGTCCCATTTATTACCGTTACAAGTCCCGTTCATTACCGTTACAAGTCCCGTTTATTATATTACAAATCCCGGTTATAACCGTTACAAGTCCTGTTTATTACTGTTACAAGTCCCATTTGTCACCATTACGAGTCCTGTTTATTACTGTTACAAGTCCTGTTTATTACAGTTACAATTCCTGTTTATCACCGTTACAAGTCCCGTTTATTACTTTTACAAGTCCCATTTATTACGTTACAAGTCCTGTTTATTACCGTTACAAGTCCCGTTTATCACCATTACATGTCCTGTTTATTACCGTTAAAAGTCCTGTTTATTACCTTTATAAGTCCTGTTTGTTACCGTTATAATTCCCGTTTATTACTTTACAAGTCCCGTTTATTACCGTGACAAGTCCCGTTTATTACCGTTACAAGTCCTGTTTAATACCGTTACAAGTCCCGTTTAGTACCGGTACACGTCCTGTTTATTACGTTACAAGTCCCGTTTATTACCGTTATGAGTACCATTTATTACGTTACAAGTCCCGTTTGTCACCATTACGAGTCCTGTTTATTACTGTTACAAGTCCTTTTTATTACCGTTGCAAGTCCCGTTTATTACTGTTACAAGTCCAGATTATTACCGTTACAAGTCCTTTTCATTACCGTTACATGTCCCGTTTATTACGTTACAAGTCCCGTTTATTACCGTTAAAAGTCCCGTTTAATACCGTTACAAGTCCTGTTTATTACCGGTACAAGTCCTCTTTATTATCGTTACAAGTCCCGTTTATTACCGTTACAAGTCCCGTTCATTACCGTTACAAGTCCCGTTCATTATATTACAAATCCCGGTTATGACCGTTACAAGTCCTGTTTATTACTGTTACAAGTCCCATTTGTCACCATTACGAGTCCTGTTTATTACTGTTACAAGTCCTGTTTATTACAGTTACAATTCCTGTTTATCACCGTTAAAAGTCCCGTTTATTACTGTTACAAGTCCCATTTATTACGTTACAATTTCTGTTTATTACCGTTACAAGTCCCGTTTATCACCGTTACATGTCCTGTTTATTACCGTTAAAAGTCCTGTTTATTACCTTTATAAGTCCTGTTTGTTACCGTTATAATTCCCGTTTATTACTTTATAAGTCCCGTTTATTACCGTGACAAGTCCCGTTTATTACCGTTACAAGTCCTGTTTAATACCGTTACAAGTCCCGTTTAGTACCGGTACACGTCCCGTTTATTACATTACAAGTCCCGTTTGTCACCATTACGAGTCCTGTTTATGACTGTTACAAGTCCTGTTTATTGCTGTTACAAGTCCTGTTTTGTTACCGTTACAAGTCCCGTTTATTACTGTTACAAGTCCTTTTTATTACCGT
The DNA here is from genome assembly GCF_933228915.1 of Telmatherina bonti. NCBI lineage: Eukaryota > Metazoa > Chordata > Actinopteri > Atheriniformes > Telmatherinidae > Telmatherina > Telmatherina bonti. The sequence goes on along the minus strand of NC_136631.1, from coordinate 2,447,496 downwards.
TGCAAGTCCCGTTTATTACTGTTACAAGTCCAGATTATTATCGTTACAAGTCCCGTTTATTACTGTTACAAGTCCCGTTTAGTACCGTTAGAAGTCCTGTTTATTACCGTTACATGTCCGGTTTATTACGTTACAAGTCCCATTTATTACCGGTACACGTCCTGTTTATTACCGTTACAAGTACCATTTATTACCGTTACATGTCCCGTTTATTACGTTACAAGTCCCGTTTATTACCGTTAAAAGTCCCGTTTAATACCGTTACAAGTCCTGTTTATTACCGGTACAAGTCCTCTTTATTATCGTTACAAGTCCCGTTTATCACCGTTACAAGTCCCGTTCATTACCGTTACAAGTCCCGTTCATTATATTACAAATCCCGGTTATGACCGTTACAAGTCCTGTTTATTACTGTTACAAGTCCCATTTGTCACCATTACGAGTCCTGTTTATTACTGTTACAAGTCCTGTTTATTACAGTTACAATTCCTGTTTATCACCGTTAAAAGTCCCGTTTATTACTGTTACAAGTCCCATTTATTACGTTACAAGTCCTGTTTATTACCGTTACAAGTCCCGTTTATCACCGTTACATGTCCTGTTTATTACCGTTAAAAGTCCTGTTTATTACCTTTATAAGTCCTGTTTGTTACCGTTATAATTCCCGTTTATTACTTTATAAGTCCCGTTTATTACCGTGACAAGTCCCGTTTATTACCGTTACAAGTCCTGTTTAATACCGTTACAAGTCCCGTTTAGTACCGGTACACGTCCTGTTTATTACATTACAAGTCCCGTTTGTCACCATTACGAGTCCTGTTTATTACTGTTACAAGTCCTGTTTATTGCTGTTACAAGTCCTGTTTTGTTACCGTTACAAGTCCCGTTTATTACTGTTACAAGTCCTTTTTATTACCGTTGCAAGTCCCGTTTATTACTGTTACAAGTCCAGATTATTATCGTTACAAGTCCCGTCTATTACTGTTACAAGTCCCGTTTATTACTGTTACAAGTCCCGTTTATTACCGTTAGAAGTCCTGTTTATTACCGTTACATGTCCCGTTTATTACGTTACAAGTCCCATTTATTACCGGTACACGTCCTGTTTATTACCGTTACAAGTCCTTTTTATTACCGTTACATGTCCTGTTTATTACGTTACAAGTCCCGTTTATTACCGTTAAAAGTCCCGTCTAATACCGTTACAAGTCCTGTTTATTACCGGTACAAGTCCTCTTTATTATCGTTACAAGTCCCGTTTATTACCGTTACAAGTCCCGTTCATTACCGTTACAAGTCCCGTTCATTATATTACAAATCCCGGTTATGACCGTTACAAGTCCTGTTTATTACTGTTACAAGTCCCATTTGTCACCATTACGAGTCCTGTTTATTACTGTTACAAGTCCTGTTTATTACAGTTACAATTCCTGTTTATCACCGTTAAAAGTCCCGTTTATTACTGTTACAAGTCCCATTTATTACGTTACAAGTTCTGTTTATTACCGTTACAAGTCCCGTTTATCACCGTTACATGTCCTGTTTATTACCGTTAAAAGTCCTGTTTATTACCTTTATAAGTCCTGTTTGTTACCGTTATAATTCCCGTTTATTACTTTATAAGTCCCGTTTATTACCGTGACAAGTCCCGTTTATTACCGTTACAAGTCCTGTTTAATACCGTTACAAGTCCCGTTTAGTACCGGTACACGTCCTGTTTATTACATTACAAGTCCCGTTTGTCACCATTACGAGTCCTGTTTATTACTGTTACAAGTCCTGTTTATTGCTGTTACAAGTCCTGTTTTGTTACCGTTACAAGTCCCGTTTATTACCGTTAAAAGTCCTTTTTATGACCGTTGCAAGTCCCGTTTATTACCGTTACAAGTCCCGTTTATCACCGTTACATGTCCTGTTTATTACCGTTAAAAGTCCTGTTTATTACCTTTATAAGTCCTGTTTGTTACCGTTATAATTCCCGTTTATTACTTTACAAGTCCCGTTTATTACCGTTACAAATCCTCTTTATTAGCCTTACAAGTCCCGTTTGTCACCATTACGAGTCCTGTTTATTACTGTTACAAGTCCTGTTTATTACAGTTACAATTCCTGTTTATCACCGTTACAAGTCCCGTTTATTACTGTTACAAGTCCCATTTATTACGTTACAAGTCCTGTTTATTACCGTTACAAGTCCCGTTTATCACCCGTACATGTCCTGTTTATTACGTTTAAAAGTCCTGTTTATTACCTTTATAAGTCCTGTTTATTACCGTTACAAGTCCTGTTAATTACCGTTACAAGTCCTGTTTATTACCGTTACAAGTCCTGTTTATTCCCGTTACAAGTCCCGTTTATTACGTTACAAGTCCCGGTTATTACCGTTATAAGTCCTGTTTATTACCGTTACAAGTTCTGTTTGTTAACGTTATATGTCCCGTTTATTACGTTACAAGTCCCGTTCATTACCGGTACACGTCCCGTTTAATATGTTACAAATCCCGGTTATTACCGTTACAAGTCCTGTTTATTACTGTTACAAGTACCATTTGTCACCATAACGAGTCCTGTTTATTACTGTTACAAGTCCTGTTGATTACTGTTACAAGTCCTGTTTATCACCGTTACAAGTCCTGTTTATTACTGTTACCATTCCTGTTTATTACCGTTACAAGTCCCGTTTATTACTGTTACAAGTCCCATTTATTACGTTACAAGTCCTGTTTATTACCGTTACAAGTCCCGTTTATCACCGTTACATGTCCTGTTTATTACCGTTAAAAGTCCTGTTTATTAACTTTATAAGTCCTGTTTGTTACCGTTATAATTCCCGTTTATTACTTTACAAGTCCCGTTTATTACCGTGACAAGTCCTGTTAATTACCGTTACAAGTCCTGTTTATTACCGTTACAAGTCCTTTTTAATACTGTTACAAGTCCCGTTTATTACCGGTACACGTCCTGTTTATTACGTTACAAGTCCCGTTTATTACCGTTATAAGTACCATTTATTACGTTACAAGTCCCGTTTGTCACCATTACGAGTCCTGTTTATTACTGTTACAAGTCCTGTTTTGTTACCGTTACAAGTCCCGTTTATTACTGTTACAAGTCCTTTTTATTACCGTTGCAAGTCCCGTTTATTACTGTTACAAGTCCAGATTATTATCGTTACAAGTCCCGTTTATTACTGTTACAAGTCCTGTTTATTACCGTTACAAGTCCCGTTTATTATATTACAAATCCCGGTTATAACCGTTACAAGTCCTGTTTATTACTGTTACAAGTCCTGTTTATTACAGTTACAATTCCTATTTATCACCGTTACAAGTCCCGTTTATTACTGTTACAAGTCCCATTTATTACGTTACAATTCCTGTTTATTACCGTTAAAAGTCCTGTTTATTACCTTTATAAGTCCTGTTTGTTACCGTTATAATTCCCGTTTATTACTTTACAAGTCCCGTTTATTACCGTGACAAGTCCCGTTTAGTACCGGTACACGTCCTGTTTATTACGTTACAAGTCCCGTTTATTACCGTTATAAGTTCCATTTATTACGTTACAAGTCCCGTTTATTACTGTTACAAGTCCCGTTTATTACTGTTACAAGTCCCGTTTATTACCGTTAGAAGTCCTGTTTATTACCGTTACATGTCCCGTTTATTACGTTACAAGTCCCATTTATTACCGGTACACGTCCTGTTTATTACCGTTACAAGTCCATTTTATTACCATTACATGTCCCGTTTATTACGTTACAAGTCCCGTTTATTACCGTTAAAAGTCCCGTTTAATACCGTTACAAGTCCTGTTTATTACCGGTACAAGTCCTCTTTATTATCGTTACAAGTCCCATTTATTACCGTTACAAGTCCCGTTCATTATATTATAAATCCCGGTTTTGACAGTTACAAGTCCTGTTTATTACTGTTACAAGTCCTGTTTATTACAGTTACAATTCCTGTTTATCACCGTTAAAAGTCCCGTTTATTACTGTTACAAGTCCCATTTATTACGTTACAAGTCCTGTTTATTACCGTTACAAGTCCCGTTTATCACCGTCACATGTCCTGTTTATTACCGTTAAAAGTCCTGTTTATTACCTTTATAAGTCCTGTTTGTTACCGTTATAATTCCCGTTTATTACTTTATAAGTCCCGTTTATTACCGTGACAAGTCCCGTTTATTACCGTTACAAGTCCTGTTTAATACCGTTACAAGTCCCGTTTAGTACCGGTACACGTCCTGTTTATTACATTACAAGTCCCGTTTGTCACCATTACGAGTCCTGTTTATTACTGTTACAAGTCCTGTTTATTACTGTTACAAGTCCTGTTTATTACCGTTACAAGTCCTGTTTATTCCCGTTACAAGTCCCGTTTATTACGTTACAAGTCCCGGTTATTACCGTTATAAGTCCTGTTTATTACCTTTACAAGTCCTGTTTATTAACGTTATATGTCCCGTTTATTACGTTACAAGTCCCGTTCATTACCGGTACACGTCCCGTTTAATATGTTACAAATCCCGGTTATTACCGTTACAAGTCCTGTTTATTACTGTTACAAGTCCCATTTGTCACCATAACGAGTCCTGTTTATTACTGTTACAAGTCCTGTTGATTACTGTTACAAGTCCTGTTTATCACCGTTACAAGTCCTGTTTATTACTGTTACAATTCCTGTTTATTACCGTTACAAGTCCCGTTTATTACTGTTACAAGTCCCATTTATTACGTTACAAGTCCTGTTTATTACCGTTACAAGTCCCGTTTATCACCGTTACATGTCCTGTTTATTACCGTTAAAAGTCCTGTTTATTAACTTTATAAGTCCTGTTTGTTACCGTTATAATTCCCGTTTATTACTTTACAAGTCCCGTTTATTACCGTGACAAGTCCTGTTAATTACCGTTACAAGTCCTGTTTATTACCGTTACAAGTCCTTTTTAATACCGTTACAAGTCCCGTTTATTACCGGTACACGTCCTGTTTATTACGTTACAAGTCCCGTTTATTACCGTTATAAGTACCATTTATTACGTTACAAGTCCCGTTTGTCACCATTACGAGTCCTGTTTATTACTGTTACAAGTCCTGTTTATTGCTGTTACAAGTCCTGTTTTGTTACCGTTACAAGTCCCGTTTATTACTGTTACAAGTCCTTTTTATTACCGTTGCAAGTCCCGTTTATTACTGTTACAAGTCCAGATTATTATCGTTACAAGTCCCGTTTATTACTGTTACAAGTCCTGTTTATTACCGTTACAAGTCCCGTTTATTATATTACAAATCCCGGTTATAACCGTTACAAGTCCTGTTTATTACTGTTACAAGTCCCATTTGTCACCATTACGAGTCCTGTTTATTACTGTTACAAGTCCTGTTTATTACAGTTACAATTCCTGTTTATCACCGTTACAAGTCCCGTTTATTACTGTTACAAGTCCCATTTATTACGTTACAAGTCCTGTTTATTACCATTAAAAGTCCTGTTTATTACCTTTATAAGTCCTGTTTGTTACCGTTATAATTCCCGTTTATTACTTTACAAGTCCCGTTTATTACCGTGACAAGTCCCGTTTAGTACCGTTACAAGTCCTGTTTAATACCGTTACAAGTCCCGTTTAGTACCGGTACACGTCCTGTTTATTACGTTACAAGTCCCGTTTATTACCGTTATAAGTACCATTTATTACGTTACAAGTCCCGTTTGTCACCATTACGAGTCCTGTTTATTACTGTTACAAGTCCTGTTTATTGCTGTTACAAGTCCTGTTTTGTTACCGTTACAAGTCCCGTTTATTACTGTTACAAGTCCTTTTTATTACCGTTGCATGTCCCGTTTATTACTGTTACAAGTCCAGATTATTATCGTTACAAGTCCCGTTTATTACTGTTACAAGTCCTGTTTATTACAGTTACAAGTCCTGTTTATTACGTTACAAATCCCGTTTATTACCGTTACAAGTCCTGTTAATTACCGTTACAAGTCCTGTTTATTACCGTTACAAGTCCTGTTTATTCCCGTTACAAGTCCCGTTTATTACGTTACAAGTCCCGGTTATTACCGTTATAAGTCCTGTTTATTACCGTTACAAGTCCTGTTTATTAACGTTATATGTCCCGTTTATTACGTTACAAGTCCCGTTCATTACCGGTACACGTCCCGTTTAATATGTTACAAATCCCGGTTATTACCGTTACAAGTCCTGTTTATTACTATTACAAGTCCCATTTGTCACCATAACGAGTCCTGTTTATTACTGTTACAAGTCCTGTTTATTACTGTTACAAGTCCTGTTTATCACCGTTACAAGTCCTGTTTATTACTGTTACAAGTCCCATTTATTACGTTACAAGTTCCATTTGTTACCGTTACAATTCCTGTTTATTACTGTTACAAGTCCTGTTTATTACCATTACAAGTCCCGTTTATTACCGTGACAAGACCTGTTTATTACCGTTACAAGTCCCGTTTATTACCGTTAGAAGTCCTGTTTTATTACCGTTACAAGTCCCGTTTATTTCCGTTACATGTCCTTTTTGTTACCGTTGTAAGCCCCGTTTATTACCGTCACAAGTCCTGTTTATTACCGTTACAATTCAAGTTTATTACTTTTACAAGTCCCGTTTATTACTGTTACAAGTCCTGTTTATTACCGTTACAAGTCCTGTTTATTACCGTTACAAGTCCCATTTGTCACCATTACGAGTCCTGTTTATTACTGTTACAAGTCCTGTTTATTACTGTTACAAGTCCTTTTTATTACCGTTGCAACTCCCGTTTATTACTGTTACAAGTCCAGATTATTATCGTTACAAGTCCCGTTTATTACTGTTACAAGTCCTGTTTATTACCGTTACATGTCCTGTTTATTACCATTACAAGTCCTGTTTATTACCGTTACAAGTCCCGTTTATTACCGTTACAAGTCCCTTTAATTATGTTACAAGTCCCGTTTATTACCGTTACAAGTCCTGTTTATTACCGCTACAAGTCCTGTTTATTACCATTACAAGTCCCGTTTATTACTGTTACAAGTCCTTTTTATTACCGTTGCAACTCCCGTTTATTACTGTTACAAGTCCAGATTATTATCGTTACAAGTCCCGTTTATTACTGTTACAAGTCCCGTTTATTACCGTTACAAGTCCTGTTTATCACCGTTACATGTCCCGTTTATTACGTTACAAGTCCTCTTTATTACCGTTACATGTCCTATTTATTACCGTTACAAGTCCTGTTTATTACCTTTATAAGTCCTGTTTGTTACCGTTATACGTCCCGTTTATTACGTTACAAGTCCCGGTTATTACCGTTATAAGTCCTGTTTATTACCGTTACAAGTCCCGTTTATTACCGTTACAAGTCCTTTTTTATTACCGTTGCAAGTCCCGTTCATTACCGTTACAAGTCCTTTTTAATACCGTTGCAAGTCCCGTTCATTACCGTTACAAGTCCCGTTTAATACGTTACAAGTCTCGTTTATTACCGTTACAAGTCCCGTTTATTACCGTTACAAGTCCTTTTTATTACCGTTGCAAGTCCCGTTCATTACCGTTACAAGTCCCGTTTAATACGTTACAAGTCCTGTTTATTACCGTTACAAGTCCCGTTTATTACCGTTACAAGTCCCTTTAATTATGCTACAAGTCCCGTTTATTACCGTTACAAGTACAGTTTATTGATGTTACAAGTCCTGTTTCTTACCGTTACAAGTCCCGTTTATTACTGTGACGAGTCCCGTTTATTACCATTACAAGTCCCGTTTATTACCGTTACAAGTCCTGTTTTGTTACCATTATAAGTCCTTTTTATTACGTTACAAGTCCCGTTTATTACTGTTACAAGTCCCATTTATTACCGTTACAAGACCTGCAGCGCGTGCTGCAGCGTGGGGAGCAGCGTGGGTTAAAAGGTTAAACGGTGCAGATCATTGTCCCGCTGAAAGACAAACGCACAGGGACAAATCCACGCGCAGCGGCGGACAAAGGCCGCGGGTCCCGCCACATCGGGAGTGTGCGCGCGTGCGCGGAAATGCAAATAAAAGCAGCCACTTCCCGGTAATTTACAGCAGGTGTCCTGATCACACGCACTCTTCATGCGCGCGCGGAGCACCACTGTTCAGACGCAGGGACAAAATGTCCTCCCAGCTGCAGTTTGTCCACGTTTCCATGGTGATGCTGACGGACGTACGGGGGCAGGTCCCACCAGATCCAGCACGCGCTTCCCGTCAAACCTCCGTTTCAGCCTCAGATCCACGACGGAGTCCCAGATCCAGAATCACCCCCAAGACCTGAAGGCCTCTTCAGCTCTGTGCAAAAGTCCTGAGCCGCCTCGTGGCTGCAGGTTTCTGAGGGTCCAGACCTGGTACTGGACCTGGTACTGGGCCTGCTGGACCTGCTGGACCTGGTACTGGGCCTGGTACTGGACCTGGTACTGGGCCTGCTGGACCTGCTACTGACTGGACCTGCTGCTGGACCTGTTACTGGGCCTGTTACTGGGCCTGGTACTGGACCGGTTCCAGAGGACCCTAACTGTCCTCCAAACCAGCAGGATGAACCAGAATGTGGACCACTTGGCAAAGAACCGGTTCAAACCGGATCCGTTTCATCAGAAAACTGGCAAATATCAGATTCTAGACCAGAACCAGGACCTGAGGGATCAGTCGGGACCAGCAGCTGATCTGTTGGCCGAAGCCTCATCAGGACTGGTCTCCATGGAAACGTGGCTTCACATAATCCAAGAACCGGTCTGAAAGAGGGAAGGATCCTCCCCAGAACCAGGACCTCAGCTGGTCCTCCTTTCTGGATTCAGAAGAATAAAAAATATTATCATTCAGAACCTGGTTCTGGTTCTGCTCAGATATTTGTGTTTACAAACGTTTCCATATTTTAATTTTTTGCAGAAAAAGGAGAAAAATGAGAAGTGGACCAAGACTTCTGCAGGTTTTCTCTTCAGGAAGATTTTTATCTCCTTTCTGCCGTAAAGCTGCTCCAAGAGACGGAAAATTATTTGTTTAAATTAAAATAAACAAAATATTTTAATAAGAAAGAAATTCTGTAAAATTTAAGATTAAATTTTAAAAAATCTGATTTTATTTTTAACAGTTAAAAGCAGAAGATTTTACTTCAGAGAGAAAAGAAATTAAAATTAAAATAAAAACGAGTAAAACGCTGAAAATGAGCGGCTGCGCGTGCGTGTGCAGCGTGGGCACCGCGCGCGCAGGACACGCCTTCTCCGGCCCGGTTCTGCTGCAGAACCTTCCCAGCATTACATCATCAGTCACAACACCACGCACGCGTGCAGACGTGCGCCAAGAAATCATCTCCACGTGCGCGCGCACTGACAGTTAAAACAGGGATGATTGTTCCGCCGCGCTGATTGGACACTTCCACAAACTCCTGCACGCGCACACACACGCACACGTATTACTCCACTCTGACAGAACACACGCGCGCGCGCACACACGCGCACACACGCGCGCACACAGACCTTCAACAGTATTTATGTAACGTCACACATTGTCTTCTGTTTTTCAGCAATAAAACTTTTTTTAATTTGTAAATAAATAAAAACAAACAAAAAAGATTTTTTTTTTTTTTTGTTTGTAAAAAAACATTTTTTAAAATTTATTTCTGCTGAAATAAAATTTTAAAAAATGTTTATATAAAGACAGAAACTGTGACTGCGGTGCACGCGCCTGGTCTCTGCGCGGAGGGGGTGGGTTACCCCAAACAGCTTAATCCTGCCCCCCCCCCCCCCCCACACACACACACACATTTTTCTAAATAAATTTTTTCATGTATTTAAATGTTTTTGCAGCGCGCGCTGCCTCTTCAGGCCTCGCGCAGGGAATCACGCATTCCTGCGGGTCACGCCCATTCCCAGCTGGAAATAAAACCTGGTCCTGATCAGGAATTCCCCCCGCGCGCAGACCGTCCAGGTCTGCCGCAGAGGGTCTGCGCTGCGCAGACTGCAGGGAAAAGCCTCACATGCTGGAGACGCGCGTGCACGCTCTGCTTTTTACTCCTTGTTTGCGGCAGGTTGGCTTCATGTGGCGCACCGCGTGCGGAAAGGCCCGCGCGTGGAGGGAAAGCGCCAACAAAGTGCGGAAAAAGCGAAAAAACGCGCAGTCCAGGCAGGCTGTGCGGAAAAGGCCGCAAGCGGAAAAGTTGTGCAGAAAAAGAAGCTGCAGGCGTCATTTGATGCGCGAGGGAGGAGAAGCGCGCGCCACGTCGCGTCAGGACATTTACACGCGCGAGTTTTTGTTTTTGTTTTTGTTTTTTTTTTTCGTTTTTCTGAAAAATAAAAAAAATATTTTCGTTTTTATTTCATTATTTCAGCTGAAAAAAATCTTTGTGAGACATGAGGAAGAGGAGGAAGAGGAGGATGGAGGAATGTGGCGCCACGCGTGATGAGCTGATGTCCATCACACGCGCGCGCACAAACACAAGGTCACGGAACACACTGAGCTCCTGTTACATGAATCTATATTTAACGAGTCCGTCAGGCAGAGGCGCGTGCGCGCGGCTTCGCGGCGCATTAGTTGGACGTTTCATCGCGCGCGGCTGCGGCGGGGAACAATGCGCGGACACCGGACACCTGCCGCTCTCCTTCATTATTCAGCATCCTAAACACAAGGTGAAGGAAAACCTGCACGTGCGCGTGCGCGTTGTCAGGCTCGTCCTTCACATCCATCTAGAAAATTAGATTTTTAAATAAAAATGTTTCAGACCTGCAGCTCAGCAAAATAAAAGTCATCATTCCCAGAAGCTGCCGCGCGCGCAGAGGTGTATTCCAGCACGCGCCCGCGAGGCCAGGAAGCCGCTGCTGCAGGGGGGGCGCGCGCCTCATCCGGATGGAAACATCCTCCTTTCTGATCCGCAAAGTGAGAAAAAAACCCAAGAAAAACTCCATCAGATCCGTCAGGAGCGGAGACCCGGTCTGGTCCCCCCCCCCCCCCCCCGCCCCCTGCAGACAGACCCCCCCAAACATTCAGGTCCAAACGGGTTTCTCAGGTACTGACCTCAGATCTTCAGGCAACTTCCACCTCCCCAAAAATCTGCTTCCAACTCTGCGCCGCAGTTTGCGGAAAATCCTGCTGGAAGCGGCGGCGTTTCCGCAGCGGCAGGAGCGGCAGGAGCGGCGGCGGGCGGTACCGGGTCCGGTACCGGTTCGGGTTGTCTCGCTCCTCCAGGTGCGTCCAGCACAAAGACAGCCGCTGCTTACGCGGAGCGACTTACGGCGGCTTCGGGCAAGAGGCGCGCGCACGCTCTCACACGCACGAACGTATATATGCATACACACAACGCGCACGCGCGTGCCACCTGGGCCCGCCCTCCACTCAACACGCGCCATTTAAAGGCACACGACGAGAGAGGATTAAGCGGCGCGCGTGCACGTCTGTTTGTATGTACTCACGTGCGCGTGGAGCTCCGATCAAAGACAGAAAAAAATCTGCGATTTTCGCGCGTGCACAGAAATCTGAAAGTTCGGTTCGTTCCAGGTTCTGGCTGCAGGTTCAGTAGTTTAAAGAGCTCCAACGCGCACGCGCAGGTTTCACTCAATTAGACTCCTGAACTGGCCCGGTTCCGAAAGGTTCTAAAGTAGTACAGGTTGCAGAACCAGTTAGTAGACCCTCTCTGTGGATCCCGGCTCCAGGAGCCAGAACCGGGTCAGACAGAATTATTTTTTATTTTAATAAACAAAGTTTTATCACAGCTAAAACCTTCAGGTCTGGTTCAGACAGAACCGGGTCACAAGTCCACAGGTCCAGTCCCGCAGATCGGTTCCACAGCACACCTGAACCAGGTGGAAGCAGGGCCGCTTCTAGCTCTGTGGGGGCCCAGGGCCGCTTCTAGCTCTGTGGGGGCCCAGGGCCGCTTCAAGCTCTGTGGGGGCCCAGGGCCTCTTCTAGCTCTGTGGGGGCCCAGGGCCTCTTCTAGCTCTGTGGGGGCCCAGGGCCGCTTCAAGCTCTGTGGGGGGCCGCTTCAAGCTCTGTGGGGGCCCAGGGCCGCTTCTAGTTTTGTGGGGGCCCAGGGCCGCTTCTAGATCTGTGGGGGCCCAGGGCCGCTTCTAGCTCTGTGGGGGCCTAGGGCCGCTTCAAGCTCTGTGGTGGCCCAGGGCCGTTTCTAGCTCTGTGGGGGCCTAGGGCCGCTTCAAGCTCTGTGGGGGCCCAGGGCCGCTTCTAGCTCTGTGGGGGCCCAGGGCCGCTTCAAGCTCTGTGGGGGCCCAGGGCCGCTTCAAGCTCTGTGGGGGCCCAGGGCCGCTTCTAGCTCTGTGGGGGCCCAGGGCCGCTTCAAGCTCTGTGGGGGCCCAGGGCCGCTTCTAGCTCTGTGGGGGCCCAGGGCCGCTTCAAGCTCTGTGGGGGGCCGCTTCAAGCTCTGTGGGGGCCCAGGGCCGCTTCTAGTTTTGTGGGGGCCCAGGGCCGCTTCTAGATCTGTGGGGGCCCAGGGCCGCTTCAAGCTCTGTGGGGGCCCAGGGCCGCTTCTAGCTCTGTGGGGGCCCAGGGCCGCTTCAAGCTCTGTGGGGGCCCAGGGCCGCTTCAAGCTCTGTGGGGGCCCAGGGCCGCTTCTAGCTCTGTGGGGGCCCAGGGCCGCTTCTAGTTCTGTGGGGGCCCAGGGCCGCTTCAAGCTCTGTGGTGGCCCAGGGCCGTTTCTAGCTCTGTGGGGGCCTAGGGCCGCTTCAAGCTCTGTGGGGGCCCAGGGCCGCTTCTAGCTCTGTGGGGGCCCAGGGCCGCTTCAAGCTCTGTGGGGGCCCAGGGCCGCTTCAAGCTCTGTGGGGGCCCAGGGCCGCTTCTAGCTCTGTGGGGGCCCAGGGCCGCTTCAAGCTCTGTGGGGGCCCAGGGCCGCTTCTAGCTCTGTGGGGGCCCAGGGCCGCTTCAAGCTCTGTGGGGGCCCAGGGCCGCTTCAAGCTCTGTGGGGGCCCAGGGCCGCTTCTAGCTCTGTGGGGGCCCAGGGCCGCTTCAAGCTCTGTGGGGGCCCAGGGCCGCTTCTAGCTCTGTGGGGGCCCAGGGCCGCTTCTAGCTCTGTGGGGGCCCAGGGCCGCTTCAAGCTCTGTTGGGGCCCAGGGCAATACGTTGTTTGGGGGGCCTCCAGTTTGTCAAACTGTGATGAAGGGATTGTACCTATTGCACTTCACTTTTAACCGCCGGAGGCTGGTAAAAAAAATAAAATAAAATAAACAAAAGAACAGTTAATCACGAACAAAATATTAGCCAGGCGCCCAACATTTATTTGATGGTAGCTAGCTGGCTAGCAGGACATATATGTTGACATAACTTGCCTTTATCCTTTTTACCGTTTTTCTTCATTCAGTTTTCATTTCTTCTTTTTATCTTCTTGAATAAAAGAGAATGAATGATAGCTGTCAATCATTCCTTTCATACTTGTTGGCATTGCCAGCAGCTACGTCACCCACTGTGAGCGTGGCTGCGTCATGTGACATGTGTCATGTGACATGTGTCATGTGACATGTGTCATGTGACATCATGCAGATGGTTTTTCCACAAAACTCTTTTGTGGAACAACCCGTATATATTACACACTAAAGAAACACTTTTCTACATAATTGGTTGATAAATAATATTAACAGTGAATAATATCTTAAATGCAAGTGAATTATTAGAATTATGATGATATTATTATTAGAATTATTCCTGCACACCAAGAACCCAGTAGAGGCAACACAGGATTAAAAAGTAGAAGTAGAAAAAAAGCGTAGCTTCATATATGAGTAACGAAGCAGAGCGCTGGAGGATTTAATGTACTGCACAAAGGACAATCATGAGACAACAAGTGGGGAGAAGACATTACATTTAACAAAGAATGAATGAAGAATAAAATAAACCTAAATTAACACTAATACACACACACACACACACACATATATATATACACACACACATATATATATATATATATATGTATGTATATATATATATATATATATAAATATACATACATATATATATATATATATATATATGTGTGTGTGTGTGTGTGTGTGTATGTGTGTATTAGTGTTAATTTAGGTTTATTTTATTCTTCATTCATATATATATATATATATATATATATATATATATATATATATATATATATAAATATGTATATATACTTTTCAACACCAGTCTGAGACAAAATAGAGTCCCAGTGCAGTGGAAAACCTCCTGCCTTGTTCCAGTGCCTAAAAAAACCCAACCAGCTGAACCAAGTGACTACAGACCAGTTGCCCTGACATCTCACATCATGAAAGTCCTGGAGAGACTCTTACTGGCTCACCTCAACAAGCAAGTAAACACCTTTCAGGACCCATTCCAGTTTGCATATCGTAATGGACTTGGGGTTGAAGATGCCATCATATACCTGCTCCAGAGAGCACACTCTCATCTGGACCATTCAGGCAGCACTCTGAGGGTCATGTTCTTTTATTTCTCAGTGCTTTTAATACCATTCAGCCTCCTTTGTTATGTGAGAAGCTCCATAAATTCCAGGTGGATACCTCCACAACCACCTGGATCTATGACTACCTCACAAACAGACCCCAGTTTGTGAGACTGAAAGGTTGTGTGTCTGAGATGGAGGTCAGCAGCACTGGTGCACCACAAGGAACTGTACTCTGGCCATTCCTCTTCACTCTGTACACCTCAGACTTCCAGTCCAACTCTGAGTCCTGTCATCTGCAGAAATACTCTGATGACTCTGCAGTTGTGGGGTGTATCAGGGATGGACAAGAAGCAGAGTACAGAGAACTGGTCAGCCAGTTTGTTAAATGGTGCGGTGACAATCATCTCATATTAAATAGCAGCAAAACAAAAGAGATGATTGTTGACTTCAGGAGGAAGAAGAATAAACAAAGCACTGTTTCCATCCTGGGAGAGGAGGTGGAGGTGGTGGAGGAATACAAGTATCTTGGAGTTCAGCTGGACAACAAACTGGACTGGAAATGCAACACTGACTACATCTACAAGAAAGGTCAGAGCAGACTGTACTTCTTAAGGAAGCTGAGATGGTTTAACGTCTGCACCAAGATGTTGCATATCTTCTATAAGTCTGTTGTGGAGAGTGCAGTCAGCTTTGCAGCATCTGCTGGGGTAGTAGCATCAGAACCAGAGACTTGAAGAGAATCAACAAACTGATCCAGAAAGCTGCTTCTGTGCTTGGAGTAACTCTGGAGCCGCTGGAGCTGATTGTCCAAAGAAGAATGCTGCACAAGCTGATGAAGATGATGGAGGATTCTTCACACCCTCTCCACAACACAGTGATGAAACAACAAAGTGTGTTCAGTGAGAGGCTTCTTCAGGTCCGATGTAAGACTGAAAGATACAGAAGATCATTCCTGCCAGCAGCCATCAGCCTCCGGAACAAGACCTCCTCTAGTTATTATTATTATATACTACAATATTTCCCTTTGGGGATTAATAAAGTATTTTTCATTTCATATATATATGTGTAATGTTACTTCTGAGTGCTATATTTTATTATTAAACCTATATAAAATGAAACATCCTGGGTCGAATGTCTTGCTGTTCTGTATTTTTGGAAAGTTAGCAGCCCTTGTGTACCAGGAAATGTCCCTCAGCAGTCTAAACCTATCGCAGCATAACTAAGCGATAGTTAGATAGCTGGTGATCCCAAACTATTGGACTTGTCAAAATATTTTAACTTAAAAGCACGTTGTTTTCTAATGTTTTACAGTGATCTGTATCATAACAATATCTCTGCCCTTTGTAACAAACCAAACTGTGAGGAAAAACAGGTAAAAATCCGTGGAGTTCTTGTCGTGGTTGGACCTACACCTTACAAATAAATGCATTGGAGGCGCATGGGAGACCCATCCAAGATGGCGGCGCGATGAGACGTCAGCTCGTATAGGCGGCATGATACAATGCGGCGTCTACATATATATGATGTCTATGATGTGACATGTGTCATGTGACATGTGTCATGTGTCCAACTAACTAATAATGCCACATAAAGAAAAGATCAACCACTGTTTGCTGTTTATTTTGTTCAGGCCTAAAAGGGGAGTTATAAACACACGAGATGGCTACGGATAAAAATGGACATTTCATTTCTCCTCAGAAGAGGCTGACGATGTAGCTTTAGGGCCCCCTGGTGGCTTGGAGGCCGCATCCGCCTCGTCCACCTACAGGAAGAAAACGACTCTGGATGGATGCCACAGGTGACCAACTGCCAACAAAAACACAACAAGAAGAAAAAGACATTTGATTCAAGAACTGCAGCCATGATGATTTTCATGTTTCAAATTTATTTTTCTTTTTTTTATTTTATTTATGCAGTGAAGAACTGAAAGACACTGAAATGAGTTATGACGCTCCATCCATTCATCCATCCATCCAAACATCATGTGTCCATGGAAACATCACGTCTATAAGCTGACTGATATTAGGATCTTAACCAGGCGGTTTTCAGAATACAACTTAAAACAACTTTTCAGGGATTACTTTAACAGATTAATTTAACACATTTCTGACCTTAAGTCTGGCGTAGTCAATAATCCTTGCTCTAGGTGGCGCCCCCTAGAGGTGATGCTGCAGTATGTTTCCATAGTAGCACAGGTTAAACTCCTAATTCAACCTGAAAACCAGGTGAATCAACACCTGGCACACAACCATATCCTGCACCACTCTACCTGTTTGTCCACCCCCCCCCCCCCCCCCCCCCCCCCATCGTATGCTGCACCTGTCAGCAGGTGGGATAAAGTTACAGTCGTGTGTTTTGTAACGAGGGGAAACTGGTTTTGCCGACTGGCTGAAGCGTGGAAACAAAGTTATGCTGCAGCTTAGATCAGCTTTCTCCCAGATGTGATTCTAACCACATGTCCTGAACGAGGCACGGGCGCTCTCTGCACAAACATTGATTTAGGTCATGCACGTCACTCTGGAAATGATCTGAAACAAGACAAAGAAACTGAAGTAAACAGACCAGATGGTGACCAGCAGGGGGCAGTGTAGGGACCAGTTAAATCAGATGGAAGGTCACTGGGTGGACAGATGACCAGCAGGGGGCAGTGCTTTGATCTGTACATAACCCAATAACTGACCTAATCTGTTATCTCCATGTTACTGTTTGTTTTCATCCTACAGATTGAGTTTCTACATCTGGTCTGAGGTCTCCACAGCGCCCCCTGGTGAAATCATCTGGTAACAGCCATAAAAGACAAGCCAGGACGATGGATTCACAGTGAGAGAAACCAGTCAGCTTTTACAGCGTAAAATGCATTTTTATTTTGTGTTTTAGTCACATGAATGGTCACGACCCACAGCTCATGACCATAGGTGAGGGTAGGAACATAGATTGACTGGTAAATCTTCACCATGACAGACCAGCGCAGAGTCCGCATCGTTCAAGCGAGAGCTGGAGATCACGACCAGATGAAGCCAACAGGACCACGTCATCTGCAAAAAGCAGGGACCCAATCCTGAGGCCACCAAGTCGGATCCCCTCAACACCTCGGCTGCACCTAGAAATTCTGTCCATATAAGTTATGAACAGAATCGGTGATAAAGGGCAGCCTTGGCGGAGTCCAACCCTCACCGGAAACTAATCCGACTTACTGTCGGCAATGTGGACCAAGCTTATCTGATAGACTTCAGTTTGTTCATGTAAATGACAAGTCCTCCTCACAAACTACAGTAAGTCATGGAGTTCCTCAAGGTTCTGTACTTGGACCAATACTCTTCACGCTATATATGCTCCCTTTAGGCAAAATTATTAGACAGCATGGAATAAACTTTCATTGTTATGCAGATGATACTCAGATATACTTATCCTTTAAACCAGATTAAACAAATCAGCCCGATAGGCTACAAAATTGTCTCATAGACATAAAGACTTGGATGTCTAGAAGTTTTCTCCTCTTAAACTCAGATAAGACTGAAGTAATTCTCGTTGGATCTGAAAAACTCAGAGCTAAATTTTCCGGTTTTGTAATGAACCTGGATGGCATTACTTTAGCTTCCAGTGCTACAGTGAGAAACCTTGGAGTAATATTTGACCCTGACCTGTCCTTTGGCCCACATATTAAGCAGGTTACTAAAACAGCCTTCTTTCATTTACGTAATAAAGCCAAAATTAGGGACATTCTGTCTCAGAGTGATGCAGAAAAACTGGTTCACGCTTTTGTTACTTCGAGACTAGATTACTGTAACTCTCTATTACTGGGCTGTCCTAAATATGCCCTGAAAAGCCTTCAGCTGATCCAGAATTCTGCAGCCAGAGTCCTGACCAGAACCAGCAGGAGAGATCATATTTCTCCAGTTTTAGCCTCTCTTCATTGGCTGCCTGTTGAATCTAGAATAGAATTTAAAATCCTTCTCCTTACATATAAAGCCCTCCACAACCAGGCACCACTATATATCAAAGACCTCATAGTTCCTTATATACCAAGCAGAGTACTTCGTTCGCAGACTGCAGGCTTACTTGTGGTTCCTAGAGTCTCAAAGAGCCGAGCAGGAGGCAGAGCCTTTGGTTATCAGGCCCCTCTCTTATGGAATAAGCTCCCAGTTAGTGTTAGGGAAGCAGACACCCTCCCCACCTTTAAGACTAGGCTGAAGACTTATCTTTTTGATAAGTCCTATAGCTAGGGATGGTTAGCATCCCTTAGTTATGCTGCTATAGGTTTAGACTGCTGAGGGACATTTCCTGATACACTGAGCTTCTTTCTCTTTATCTCTCTCTTTTATCATTAACATGTATGTCTCCTGTCTCAGCAGGTCTCCCTGGCCGGGAGTAGCAGTTCCTGTTGTCTGTTGTCTTTCTGTCCTCTTCCCCCCACACAGCAGAGGCAGATGGCTGCCTGTCCTGAGCCGGGTTCTGCCGGAGGTTTCCTTCCTGTTAAAAGGGAGTTTTTTCCTTCCCACTGTCGCCAGTGTGCTTGCTCAGGATGGGAGATTGAGTTGGACTCAACTCAATCTGTTGGTTTCCTTATATAGGCTGTTATGAATTGGCTTTCATTATGTTTTCCCCTCTGTCTGTAAAGCGTCTTGAGATGGCATTGCCGTGATCTGAACTGCTGTTCGGTGCATAAGCACAGACAACAGTCAGGACCCGTCCCCCCACCCGGAGGCGGAGGGAAACTACCCTTTCATCCACCGGGGTAAACCCCAACGTGCAGGCACCAAGCTGGGGGCTGATGAGAATGCCCACACCTGCTCGGCGCCTCTCACCATGAGCAACTCCAGAGTGGAAGAAGGTCCAGCCCCTCTCGAGGGTTCTGGTTCCAGAGCCCAAGCCATGCGTCGAGGTGAGTCCAACTATATCTAGTCGGAACCGCTCAACCTCGCGCACAAGCTCAGGCTCCTTCCCCACCAGAGAGGTGACGTTCCACGTCCCTAGAGCCAGCTTCTGCAGCCGGGGATTGGACCGCCAGGGTCCCCGCCTCTTGCTGCCGCCCAGCTCACACTGCACCCGACCCCTACGGCTCCTCCCGCAGATGGTGAGCCATTAGCTAGTTGTGACACTTCCTCTCTGCCATGATGGCCTTCATCTCTCCATGTTGTCGTCTTCCTCTCCACCGTTTATCGCTCTGATCCGTCTCGTCCCCCTTTCAGTCTGGAAATATAAAGTCTGTCGTACAGAAACAGACCCAACCCACAACCTGCAGCAAGGCTTCAGGTCCAACCTGCTGGTGGGAGGAACCCCCCCGCTCAGACCCCCCAGCTCAGGCCCCCCAACTCAGCCCCCCCCGCTCAGACGCCCCCGCTCAGACCCCCCCGCTCAGACCCCCCCGCTCAGACCCCCCAGCTCAGGCCCCCCAACTCAGGCCCCCCCGCTCAGACCCCCCCGCTCAGACCCCCACGCTCAGACCCCCACGCTCAGCCCCCCCCTTGGAGCGGCCTCCATCGTCAAACTCAATTCATAACTTCTACCGATGATGCAGCATTTATCTGTCTGTCTGTCTGCATCTTTACCTGAAACTCCAGGAGGATCTACATGATGTGTTTCTGAAAACAGGTCCTGGCTTAGACTCTGATCCGGATCAGCATCTGAATGCAGGAATGTTGTGAAGGATTCTTCCTCATTGCGAGAACCATTTCCAGAACATCTGCAATGTTCTGGATCCTACAGTCCAGAACAGGAACAACTTTTCATCACTGCAAGAGAACAAACATCACGATGTAGCCGAGACCCGCTGGACTCATTGGTGGATCTGGAACCTCATACCTGATCCATATGATGGATGTCGGACCAGAACATCTGCTGCTGGCTGCAGGTCTGACCTCTCTGGGATTTCTAGTAATCTTTTCATTGGTCAGCAGGACCAACAATCTTCATCCGGATGGTGGACGACATGCAGAACCGAGGAGAACCAGATGTTCTTTTCTGCTGTCAGGTCAGCAATAAACTGAACTGAATAATAAATACTTTGAATTGAGAATCAGATTCATAAGGTAGCCAGACCATCATTTTTTAAATTTATTTAGTCTTTTCCAGCAATGAAGCGGCGGAATGATGATCTGGATGCTGTTCTGCTGGGGGGATTTACTTTGCCAAGAGGAGTTATATAGATATGATGATCCCCTTGCTATTCTGGATTCTTGTTTTATTTTTCTATAAAAATAAAACAATAAATAATATAAAAAATAAATAATATACTCCCCCTCGAGACACCCTCACTCTCCTCATCATTCATCCCCTACTAAGTCCCAGTTAAACACACACACACACCCCTACCAGCCTCCACTTATACACCTCCCACCCAATCTCTATACATGATGATGGTGATGATGGTGATGATGATGATGACGGTGATAATGATGATTATGATTATGATGATGGTGGTTATGATGATGATGATGATGATGGTGATGATGGTGATGATGGTGATGATGATGATGATGATGATGATGGTGATGATGATGGTGATGATGGTGATGATGATGCTGGTGATGATGATGCTGGTGATGATGATGATGGTGATGGTGATGATGGTGATGATGATGATGATGATGATGATGATGGTGATGATGATGATGGTGATGATGGTGATGATGATGATGATGATGGTGATGATGATGATGGTGATGATGGTGATGATGATGATGATGGTGATGGTGATGATGATGGTGATGGTGATGATGATGATGATGATGATGATGATGGTGATGATGATGATGATGATGGTGATGATGATGATGATGGTGATGATGATGATGGTGATGATGGTGATGATGATGATGATGATTGTGGTGACGGTGATGGTGATGGTGATGATGTTAATGACGATGATGATAGTGGTTATGATGATGATGGTGATGATAATGATGATGATGGCGGTGGTGATGGTGGTTATGGTGATGATGATGGTGATGATGATGATGATGATGATGATGATGATGATGATGACGATGGTGATGGTGATGATGATGATGATGATGATGATGATGATGACGATGGTGATGGTGATGATGGTGATGATGATGGCGGTGGTG
>NC_136631.1:2366031-2398531 GCF_933228915.1 Telmatherina bonti | reverse complement strand
AATTTTCTCCATCTTAAATGTGAAAAAGCAGCACAAATGAAGAATCCAATAAAATGTAATCTGATTACTGCAGGATATTTCATCCATCGAACTTGTCAGAGTTTCTCCATTCCATGATTTCATCTTCTCATAATGTTTCTACTTTTTAATTTCTCAGATTTGCAATTTACTCATCTAAATCTTTCTTGATTGAAGCATTAAGCTTCAGGAAACTCAAACATTTTCTGCTTATCGCAAACTTCCCTGGAGAGCAAAAAATGGAATAAACATGCAGGAATAAACATTTTTACAGCAGGAATAAACATGTTTACAGCAGAAATAAACATGTTTACAGCAGGAATAAACATAGACATTAATCTCAGTCAGCTCCAGGAACCAGACCAGGAGCCTCATTTCTAACCCTGCGTAGCAACGAAGCCTCCAGGCGGCGTCCGTATGGAAAGCAGGAGAACTGTCCGGGTTTCTACAGCAGCACGTCCCACGTCTGTTTCCTTTATAAATCAGGATCAACAGGAAGTTTAACACGGTGAGGAAACATCTGGCCACGCCCACATGTTGGCCATAAAAGGTCAGGCCGACGCCCTGATAAATATGAATCCATCTCATTTCCATGACGGTTCTGCAGGAAAAAAGAGGAATTTTCTGGAAAATGAGGAAGAAATTCTAACAGATAAAGCTGTAAAATGTAAAAGTATTTTATCTGGTGGAGACGGGATGGACATCACCACCAGCAGAAAGACAGAGGAGGTCAGCAGGGGACAGATGCTGTCAGCGTCTCATCAGACCACCGGACTTATCCAGAAAGGACAAATAAAGTGGTCAGACAGTAAAATGTAGGGAGAAAGTGCATCTTGGTCCACAGGAGGAGGAAGGGGGGGGCGCTGCCCACTCCACTCAGACCAAAACAAAAAGGCTAAGAAGCCAAGAGGGGACCAGGTTCCAAAGGACAGCCCAGCAGCAGACACAACAGGGGTGGCCTGGGTCTGGGGAAAAACCAGAACCACGATCAGGAGGACAGCAGGGGACAAAGGTGGCAGGCCTGATTCTGAGGCGACCTCCTTGGACACAGGAGCGGGTACTAGCGCCAGACGGAGTCTGGGTGCTGGTGTGGGAGCCTGCAGCGTCGGAGGGACCAGGACTGGGACGCAGGCGGCGTGGACCAGGGCGGGGACGCAGGAGGCGTGGACCAGGGCTGGGATGCAGGAGGCGTGGACCAGGGCTGGGACGCAGGAGGCGTGGACCAGGGCTGGGACGCAGGAGGCGTGGACCAGGGCTGGGACGCAGGAGGCGTGGACCAGGGCTGGGACGCAGGAGGCGTGGACCAGGGCGGGGACGCAGGAGGCGTGGACCAGGGCTGGGACGCAGGAGGCGTGGACCAGGGCTGGGACGCAGGAGGCGTGGACCAGGGCGGGGACGCAGGAGGCGTGGACCAGGGCTGGGACGCAGGAGGCGTGGACCAGGGCGGGGACGCAGGAGGCGTGGACCAGGGCTGGGACGCAGGAGGCGTGGACCAGGGCTGGGACGCAGGAGGCGTGGACCAGGGCGGGGACGCAGGAGGCGTGGACCAGGGCGGGGACGCAGGAGGCGTGGACCAGGGCAGGGACGCAGGAGGCGTGGACCAGGGCGGGGACGCAGGAGGCGTGGACCAGGGCGGGGACGCAGGAGGCGTGGACCAGGGCGGGGACGCAGGAGGCGTGGACCAGGGCTGGGACGCAGGAGGCGTGGACCAGGGCTGGGACGCAGGAGGCGTGGACCAGGGCTGGGACGCAGGAGGCGTGGACCAGGGCTGGGACGCAGGAGGCGTGGACCAGGGCTGGGACGCAGGAGGCGTGGACCAGGGCTGGGACGCAGGAGGCGTGGACCAGGGCTGGGACGCAGGAGGCGTGGACCAGGGCGGGGATGCAGGAGGCGTGGACCAGGGCGGGGATGCAGGAGGCGTGGACCAGGGCGGGGACGCAGGAGGCGTGGACCAGGGCTGGGACGCAGGAGGCGTGGACCAGGGCTGGGACGCAGGAGGCGTGGACCAGGGCTGGGACGCAGGAGGCGTGGACCAGGGCTGGGACGCTGGAGGCGTGGACCAGGGCTGGGACGCAGGAGGCGTGGACCAGGGCTGGGACGCAGGAGGCGTGGACCAGGGCTGGGACGCAGGAGGCGTGGACCAGGGCTGGGACGCAGGAGGCGTGGACCAGGGCTGGGACGCAGGAGGCGTGGACCAGGGCTGGGACGCAGGAGGCGTGGACCAGGGCGGGGATGCAGGAGGCGTGGACCAGGGCGGGGATGCAGGAGGCGTGGACCAGGGCTGGGACGCAGGAGGCGTGGACCAGGGCTGGGACGCAGGAGGCGTGGACCAGGGCGGGGACGCAGGAGGCGTGGACCAGGGCTGGGACGCAGGAGGCGTGGACCAGGGCGGGGACGCAGGAGGCGTGGACCAGGGCGGGGACGCTGGAGGCGTGGACCAGGGCTGGGACGCAGGAGGCGTGGACCAGGGCTGGGACGCAGGAGGCGTGGACCAGGGCGGGGATGCAGGAGGCGTGGACCAGGGCGGGGACGCAGGAGGCGTGGACCAGGGCTGGGACGCAGGAGGCGTGGACCAGGGCTGGGACGCAGGAGGCGTGGACCAGGGCTGGGACGCAGGAGGCGTGGACCAGGGCTGGGACGCAGGAGGCGTGGACCAGGGCTGGGACGCAGGAGGCGTGGACCAGGGCGGGGACGCAGGAGGCGTGGACCAGGGCGGGGACGCTGGAGGCGTGGACCAGGGCTGGGACGCAGGAGGCGTGGACCAGGGCTGGGACGCAGGAGGCGTGGACCAGGGCGGGGATGCAGGAGGCGTGGACCAGGGCGGGGACGCAGGAGGCGTGGACCAGGGCTGGGACGCAGGAGGCGTGGACCAGGGCTGGGACGCAGGAGGCGTGGACCAGGGCTGGGACGCAGGAGGCGTGGACCAGGGCTGGGACGCAGGAGGCGTGGACCAGGGCTGGGACGCAGGAGGCGTGGACCAGGGCTGGGACGCAGGAGGCGTGGACCAGGGCGGGGATGCAGGAGGCGTGGACCAGGGCGGGGATGCAGGAGGCGTGGACCAGGGCTGGGACGCAGGAGGCGTGGACCAGGGCTGGGACGCAGGAGGCGTGGACCAGGGCTGGGACGCTGGAGGCGTGGACCAGGGCTGGGACGCAGGAGGCGTGGACCAGGGCTGGGACGCAGGAGGCGTGGACCAGGGCTGGGATGCAGGAGGCGTGGACCAGGGCGGGGATGCAGGAGGCGTGGACCAGGGCTGGGACGCAGGAGGCGTGGACCAGGGCGGGGACGCAGGCGGCGTGGACCAGGGCTGGGACGCAGGAGGCGTGGACCAGGGCGGGGACGCAGGCGGCGTGGACCAGGGCTGGGATGCAGGAGGCGTGGACCAGGGCGGGGATGCAGGAGGCGTGGACCAGGGCGGGGATGCAGGAGGCGTGGACCAGGGCGGGGATGCAGGAGGCGTGGACCAGGGCTGGGACGCTGGAGGCGTGGACCAGGGCGGGGACGCAGGAGGCGTGGACCAGGGCTGGGACGCAGGAGGCGTGGACCAGGGCTGGGACGCTGGAGGCGTGGACCAGGGCTGGGACGCAGGAGGCGTGGACCAGGGCTGGGACGCAGGAGGCGTGGACCAGGGCTGGGATGCAGGAGGCGTGGACCAGGGCTGGGACGCAGGAGGCGTGGACCAGGGCTGGGATGCAGGAGGCGTGGACCAGGGCTGGGATGCAGGAGGCGTGGACCAGGGCGGGGACGCAGGAGGCGTGGACCAGGGCGGGGACGCAGGAGGCGTGGACCAGGGCTGGGACGCAGGAGGCGTGGACCAGGGCTGGGACGCAGGAGGCGTGGACCAGGGCGGGGACGCAGGAGGCGTGGACCAGGGCGGGGACGCTGGAGGCGTGGACCAGGGCTGGGACGCAGGAGGCGTGGACCAGGGCTGGGACGCAGGAGGCGTGGACCAGGGCTGGGACGCAGGAGGCGTGGACCAGGGCGGGGATGCAGGAGGCGTGGACCAGGGCGGGGATGCAGGAGGCGTGGACCAGGGCTGGGACGCAGGAGGCGTGGACCAGGGCTGGGACGCAGGCGGCGTGGACCAGGGCTGGGATGCAGGCGGCGTGGACCAGGGCGGGGATGCAGGAGGCGTGGACCAGGGCTGGGACGCAGGCGGCGTGGACCAGGGCTGGGACGCAGGAGGCGTGGACCAGGGCGGGGACGCAGGAGGCGTGGACCAGGGCTGGGATGCAGGAGGCGTGGACCAGGGCTGGGATGCAGGAGGCGTGGACCAGGGCGGGGACGCAGGAGGCGTGGACCAGGGCGGGGACGCAGGAGGCGTGGACCAGGGCGGGGACGCAGGAGGCGTGGACCAGGGCTGGGACGCAGGAGGCGTGGACCAGGGCTGGGATGCAGGAGGCGTGGACCAGGGCGGGGACGCAGGAGGCGTGGACCAGGGCTGGGACGCAGGAGGCGTGGACCAGGGCTGGGATGCAGGAGGCGTGGACCAGGGCGGGGATGCAGGAGGCGTGGACCAGGGCGGGGACGCAGGAGGCGTGGACCAGGGCGGGGACGCAGGAGGCGTGGACCAGGGCGGGGACGCAGGAGGCGTGGACCAGGGCTGGGACGCAGGAGGCGTGGACCAGGGCTGGGATGCAGGAGGCGTGGACCAGGGCGGGGACGCAGGAGGCGTGGACCAGGGCTGGGACGCAGGAGGCGTGGACCAGGGCGGGGACGCAGGAGGCGTGGACCAGGGCTGGGACGCAGGAGGCGTGGACCAGGGCTGGGACGCAGGCGGCGTGGACCAGGGCTGGGATGCAGGCGGCGTGGACCAGGGCGGGGATGCAGGAGGCGTGGACCAGGGCTGGGACGCAGGCGGCGTGGACCAGGGCTGGGACGCAGGAGGCGTGGACCAGGGCGGGGACGCAGGAGGCGTGGACCAGGGCTGGGATGCAGGAGGCGTGGACCAGGGCTGGGATGCAGGAGGCGTGGACCAGGGCGGGGACGCAGGAGGCGTGGACCAGGGCGGGGACGCAGGAGGCGTGGACCAGGGCGGGGACGCAGGAGGCGTGGACCAGGGCGGGGACGCAGGAGGCGTGGACCAGGGCTGGGACGCAGGAGGCGTGGACCAGGGCTGGGATGCAGGAGGCGTGGACCAGGGCGGGGACGCAGGAGGCGTGGACCAGGGCTGGGACGCAGGAGGCGTGGACCAGGGCGGGGACGCAGGAGGCGTGGACCAGGGCTGGGACGCAGGAGGCGTGGACCAGGGCTGGGACGCAGGAGGCGTGGACCAGGGCGGGGATGCAGGAGGCGTGGACCAGGGCGGGGATGCAGGAGGCGTGGACCAGGGCGGGGATGCAGGAGGCGTGGACCAGGGCTGGGACGCAGGAGGCGTGGACCAGGGCTGGGACGCAGGCGGCGTGGACCAGGGCTGGGATGCAGGCGGCGTGGACCAGGGCGGGGATGCAGGAGGCGTGGACCAGGGCTGGGACGCAGGCGGCGTGGACCAGGGCTGGGACGCAGGAGGCGTGGACCAGGGCGGGGACGCAGGAGGCGTGGACCAGGGCTGGGATGCAGGAGGCGTGGACCAGGGCTGGGATGCAGGAGGCGTGGACCAGGGCGGGGACGCAGGAGGCGTGGACCAGGGCGGGGATGCAGGAGGCGTGGACCAGGGCTGGGACGCAGGAGGCGTGGACCAGGGCTGGGACGCAGGCGGCGTGGACCAGGGCTGGGATGCAGGCGGCGTGGACCAGGGCGGGGATGCAGGAGGCGTGGACCAGGGCTGGGACGCAGGCGGCGTGGACCAGGGCTGGGACGCAGGAGGCGTGGACCAGGGCGGGGACGCAGGAGGCGTGGACCAGGGCTGGGATGCAGGAGGCGTGGACCAGGGCTGGGATGCAGGAGGCGTGGACCAGGGCGGGGACGCAGGAGGCGTGGACCAGGGCGGGGACGCAGGAGGCGTGGACCAGGGCGGGGACGCAGGAGGCGTGGACCAGGGCTGGGACGCAGGAGGCGTGGACCAGGGCTGGGATGCAGGAGGCGTGGACCAGGGCGGGGACGCAGGAGGCGTGGACCAGGGCTGGGACGCAGGAGGCGTGGACCAGGGCTGGGATGCAGGAGGCGTGGACCAGGGCGGGGATGCAGGAGGCGTGGACCAGGGCGGGGACGCAGGAGGCGTGGACCAGGGCGGGGACGCAGGAGGCGTGGACCAGGGCGGGGACGCAGGAGGCGTGGACCAGGGCTGGGACGCAGGAGGCGTGGACCAGGGCTGGGATGCAGGAGGCGTGGACCAGGGCGGGGACGCAGGAGGCGTGGACCAGGGCTGGGACGCAGGAGGCGTGGACCAGGGCGGGGACGCAGGAGGCGTGGACCAGGGCTGGGATGCAGGCGGCGTGGACCAGGGCGGGGATGCAGGAGGCGTGGACCAGGGCGGGGACGCAGGAGGCGTGGACCAGGGCGGGGATGCAGGAGGCGTGGACCAGGGCGGGGATGCAGGAGGCGTGGACCAGGGCGGGGACGCAGGAGGCGTGGACCAGGGCGGGGATGCAGGAGGCGTGGACCAGGGCTGGGATGCAGGAGGCGTGGACCAGGGCGGGGACGCAGGAGGCGTGGACCAGGGCTGGGACGCAGGAGGCGTGGACCAGGGCGGGGATGCAGGAGGCGTGGACCAGGGCGGGGACGCAGGAGGCGTGGACCAGGGCTGGGACGCAGGAGGCGTGGACCAGGGCTGGGATGCAGGAGGCGTGGACCAGGGCGGGGACGCAGGAGGCGTGGACCAGGGCGGGGATGCAGGAGGCGTGGACCAGGGCGGGGACGCAGGAGGCGTGGACCAGGGCGGGGATGCAGGAGGCGTGGACCAGGGCGGGGATGCAGGAGGCGTGGACCAGGGCGGGGACGCAGGAGGCGTGGACCAGGGCGGGGATGCAGGAGGCGTGGACCAGGGCGGGGACGCAGGAGGCGTGGACCAGGGCTGGGACGCAGGAGGCGTGGACCAGGGCAGGGATGCAGGAGGCGTGGACCAGGGCTGGGACGCAGGAGGCGTGGACCAGGGCGGGGATGCAGGAGGCGTGGACCAGGGCGGGGATGCAGGAGGCGTGGACCAGGGCTGGTAGCGTGGATCAGACAGGGTATCAGTCCGGTCCAGAGTCCAGACCCCATCCAGACTAATGACGTCATACTTGTTAATGATTGGGAGAATAAACAGAAGCTTCTGCTCCAAATGTTGCCATGATGACTTCCTGCGCTGATGCAGCGACAGCCGACCGTAACAGCCAATCAGAGGACAAAGATGAAGATAATCCCACACAAACAGTGAGTCCTCTGTGTTTTTACTGCCCTCAGAAGGACGCACAGAGAGAGTGTTATTGATCACATCAGTGTTAGTCACACCTGCAGGTCGCAGATATGTGTGTGTGTGTGTGTGTGTGTTGTTTTCTGCTGCAGTCAAACATGTCGACAACCAGCTGGACAAACACATGGACACAACATACGTAGACCGCCGTTTCCTCTGCCGTGTGCCTTTACTCCACTTCCGGTTGATCCACCATCATCATCATTAGGCCATAAGAAGGTCATTAGTAACTTTCACCAATGCCGTCTCAGTGCTATGATGAGCTCTAAATCCTGACTGAAACTCCTCGCATAAATTATTTCTGCTCAGGTGGGCATGTAGCTGAGCTGAAACTATTTTCTCCAGAATTTTGGACATAAACGGGAGATTAGATATAGGTCTATAATTTGCTATCACCTCTGGATCCAGAGATTGCTTTTTAAGTAAAGGCATGATTACAGCAGTTTTAAATGATTGTGGTACATATCCTGTCACTAAAGACATATTGATAAGACTTAGTAGTGATGTATTAATTAAAGGGAAAATGTCCTTAAAGAGGCTCGTTGGGAGAGGGTCTAAGATACAGGTGGATGGTTTAGATGAAGCTATTATTTTAGTTAATTCAGAGGGTTGGACAGGACAGAAACTATTTAGACACAAGTCAGATCCTGGTTCTAAGGATGCTTCGGAGACCACAACAGGCTCAACATTATAGGTAGAAGGAAGAGTATTGTGAATTTGATCTCTAATAGTATCAATTTTATTCCTGAAAAAATACATGAAATCATCCCAGCTAAGTGAGAAAGGAATACATGGCTCCACAGCGCTCCGGCTCCTAGTAAGCCTGGCTACAGTGCTGAAAAGAAACCGAGGGTTGTTTTTGTTTTCCTCTATCAATGATGAATAATAAGCTGTTCTTGCCGTACGTAAGGCTTTTTTGTATACAATTAAACTTTCTTTCCAGGTTAAGTGAGACTCCTCTAGTCCTGATGAACGCCATCTGTTTTCCAAACGCCTTGATGCCTGTTTTAGAGCTCGAAGCTGGGAATTAAACCAGGGAGCCTTCATAATCTTACCTAATTTCTTCTTCTTTAGGGGAGCAACATTATCCAAGGTTGTACGCATTGAAGCTGTTATAGTATCAGCATGTTGATCAATCTGAGCAAGAGTAAGGCTTAAAGGGGGACTCTCAGTCATGCTAACACATGGTAGAGGGGAAAAAATTGATTCAATTGATTGTTTAAATTTTGTAATATTATTGTCTGATAAACATCTAATATAGTAGAATTTATTTTTGGTCAGTGAGTAATCAAATAAAGTGAATTCAAAGGTTAATAAGAAGTGATCGGACAAGACAGGGTTTTGAGGAAATACTTTGAGCTTATCAGTCTCAATACCAGATGTTAGAACCAGATCAAGAGTGTGACCATGAGAGTGAGTGGCTCCATGGACATTTTGTGAAAACCCAATTGAGTTTAGAATAGAACTAAAGGAAATGTTTAAACTATCATTTTCATGGTCAACATGAATATTAAAATCACCTAGTACAATGACCTTATCAGTACTCAGCACTAACTCAGACAAGAGATCAGAGAATTGGGTCAGAAACTCGGAGTAAGGTCCAGGTGGGCGATACACTAATGCTAAAAGGAGCGGTTTCTCTCAATTCCATTTTGGATGAGATAAATTTAATGTCAGGAATTCAAAGGATTTATAGTTAGTTTTGTGCTTAGGATTAATTAATAATTCTGACTGAAAAATATCTGCAACACCTCCTCCTCTGCCTGTAGTTCTAGGAATGTGAAAGTTTAAATAGTTAGCTGGCGTAGCTTCATTAATACTAACATAATCCTCTTGCTGTAACCAGGTTTCCGTAAGACAGAATAAATCAATGTGGTGATCACCTATCAAGTCATTGACTAATAAAGACTTATTTGGGAGGGATCTGATATTCAGTAGGCCACACTTTATTGTCTTATTTTCAGATTTTATTAGATCCATTGTTTTTATTTTTATGAGGTTTTCACGATTAACCCGAGGAGTGTTTTTGTGTTGTTTAATTCTTACTCCTGGGAAGTTGTATAAGGTCGGAATGGGGTTTTGGGTGGGCGGCGGCAGGTGGGAAGCTGCAGAAAAGTGTGTAGGACTACAATTCTGCCTCCTGGTCCCAACCCTGAGTTGTCAATTTAGCTGACTAATAAAAGAGTCCATATTGCCAGATAAGAGAGCGGCTCCATCCAACGTGGGATGGATGCCATCTCTCCTAATAAGACCAGGCTTTCCCCAAAAAGCGCTCCAGTTATCTATAAAACCCACGTTGTTATCGGAACACCACCTAGACAACCAGCGGTTGAAGGATGACATGCGGCTAAACATGTCATCGCTGATTAAATTTGGCAAGGGACCAGAGAAAACTACGGAGTCCGACATGCTCTTGGCAAAGTTACACACCGAAGCAACATTCATTTTAGTGACCTCCGATTGGCGTAACCGGGTGTCGTTACCGCCGACGTGAATTACAATCTTACAGCAGAAATAAACATGTTTACAGCCTGGTACAAAAATCCATTTTAGGTTTAATAGGTCAGGTTTACCTACATGACAACTGTAGGGGGAGTGAATTTTTTTCTAACTCGCCCGTTTAAAAGTAATTTATTCTCGAAGTTTGGCATATTTAGGGGCGTGTCCTTTTGATTGACAGGTACCCGATCTCCCGCTTCAAGTCAGAACGTAGAACAACCGCGGTTTTTAGCCGATTAACAACATGACTTAGCTTTAGCCCGCTTACCTCCGTTTGTCACAATCAGCCTTGCTTCCTCCAGCATTGCTGCTTGCCACCCCCGTAATCAGTTCACTGCTCTCACCTGCCTCTGCCACCTGTTCACAATCCCCATCAGTTCAGCCTGCACATATATGCAGCCTCCACCATTCACTCACTGCCAGATTGTCATTGCTCTCATGCCTGACCTTCCAGCACTCCGACCACAATTGCCTGCCCGTTACTGACCTGATCTGTCCCCGACTTCCGCTTCCTGCCTTGCCCTTGGAGCCTGCTCCCCAGTGGTTACTGGGTTTCTGTCCTGGAGGACCCCCAACCGTGAGTTGTGGATCTTCCCTCACCTTGTTGTGCTAGGTGGCTACTCTGTTGGCCCAGAGGAAGGTTACTCTGCTCTACTCATTGGGAACCAGAGTTCAACTCCAACACCGAACCTCACCAAGTGGCTAAAATAAAGACTGTTAACCTGCCCAGATCTCTTGTGCTGCTTTTGGGTCCTTTCTCCGATCATTTCACCGTTAGCTGGTTAGCTCCTGTTATCTCCAGGTTAGCTCGGTTAGCTCTAAGCTACAGAAAGCTCGGAGTTTGCTCGATGTCAATCATCCACCATGACGCTCACAGCCCCCCTCTCAGCTCCACCTCTTTGCCCATATTTGTATTTTCCGGGCGAGACGACACGCATGCCCCTGCCAACATGGTGATGGTAGGAACCGCCCACCGAGCTTCAATTCAGCTCTTCAGAAACCTACGGGTGACGTCACAGAGGCTCCGCCCATCTTTTATATACAGTCTGTGGTTTTAACCAGCGTTTAAACCTGCTTCTCCCCAGCAGAGCGACCTTCCTGTTCAGGTGGACTAGAATCTAAATAAAGGAAACCTGGAAAAATCAGACGGAAGCTGCAGATCGGAACATCCGTGTTGTTTTAATGCATTGTTTCATCCAGCCAGTAAAAGTTAACCAGTTAAAGCAACAGAAACCAGTTCTGTCTGGCGTTCCACAGAACTGCTGACTGGGTCCCCTGATCCCTGATGGAGGTCCTTCTGTACCATCATCAGCTGGAGAATCAGGTCCAGAACCCAACGCAGAACCTCAGTAAACATGATTTGACGGGATGAAGCTGAAACACAGAACTGTTACCATGGAAACGCCATGTGAGGTCATGCGAGGTCAAGCAGGAATAACTGGAAGTCCGATACCAGACGGGCTGGATCTGTTTCAGAACTGAAGTCCGGTCCGACTCTGGATCCTTTTTGAAGCGTCAACAACAAGGAGAAAGTGGTTCTGCATCATCCGTCCAACATGTCATCTACTGGGACTGATGGTCCTGGTCCCGTCGTGGTTTCAGACTGAGTCTAGAAGTCTGGTCTGACTTCTGGTCCAGAAGTCAGTGCAGGAATGCCAGCAGAACCATGATCCAGTTCACCATCACAGAACCTCTGAACCACAAGAAGAGTTCATACATGGAGAGTTTCCAGAGACTCAGAGACTCTGAGAGAGAGATCTGCACACGCCTCCTCATGGAGGAGGACTTGCTCCTCCTGTACCTGTGGGGAGGGGAGGACTTTATTAAAAACATTTAAAGTTATTTAAAACAACGAAAGGCAGCGTAGGAGATGCTGTCCAGGAGCAGGACCACATGCTGGAACACAAAGGTAAAAATATGATGTCACACCCGTGGAACCAATCGGATTAACCGTTCCAAATGACGGGATGGTGACCTGTCTATCAAGCTTGCCATTTGCCCCGCCCCTGTCAGAAAAAGCATTGTGCATTTCTGTGCTTGCTAGGCAGGAGGGGGGGGGTGGTTTCTAAAGAAGCCTGCTGGCAGCGTCTTTCCAGGATCTCCTACCTGCCTTTAACCAGCTGACACCAGTTTACCGAATAACAAACCAGTCAGAGTCCCGACCTTTTGGGAAAGCAGGAAGTACTTTTATTCTAGTCCTTACAGAAAGAGCTACGATGCCGGTTCGGCCCTACGTTGTTGCAGAAAGCAGACCTGCTGTAGCGTTACAGCTGTTCTCCAAAAGTCAAACGGGACAAAATGTTGCAGAAATGAACTGAATCATGAAGCCAAAGGTTGGAGGCGGCTCTCTGACCTGGCCATGGCTCGGATGCAGCAGCGGGACATGTTGATGAAGGACGAGGACGACGCTCTGGTCTGCAACGTGGTCTCGATGCCTCTCAGCAGATCATTGGTCTTCAGCAGCAGCAGCATCTGTCGGGGAACTCTGTTCAGCAGTTCGCTGATCTGCGGCAGGTACAGCGCCGCGTTGGTCCGGATCTCTACGTCCTGCCGGCACACAAAACTCCGTGTTTAAAACTGTCCCCTGAAAGCAACACAACATGAGGTGTCCTGTCTGACCCCACAACCCAGTAGAAATCCTTACAACTAGTAAAGCAGCTCTACGAACTAGTAAAGTAGTTTTAGAAACTAGTCAACTCGTCCTATCAACTAGTAAAGCAGTCCTAGGAATTAGTAAAGTAGTTTTAGAAACTAGTAAAGTAGTCCTATGAATGAGTAAACCAGACTAAGAAACTAGTAAAGCTGTCCAAAAACAAGTAAACTATTCTTAGAAACTGGTAAAGCGGCTCTAGAAACAAGTAAACTAGTCTTAGAAACTAGTAAATTGGTCCTAAAAACAAGTAAACTAGTCTTAGAAACTGGTAAAGCGGCTCTAGAAACAAGTAAAGCACTCCTAGAAGCTAGAAAAGCAGTGATGGGAACTTTCAAATAGTCATAGAACATAGTCCAAATTACTAGTAATTTAGTCTTAAAGCTAGTACACTTGTGCTAGAAAAACTAGTAAAGTAGTCCTAGAAACTCGTAATGTAGTCTTAGAAACTAGTAAAGCTGTCCCAGGAACAAGTAAACTAGTCCTAGAAACTAGTAAAGTGGTCCAGAAATGTCCTCAGAGAAAGAAGTGAACTTCAGTACAGCTGCAGCATATTCCTGTTTTTTCCAGGATCTTG
The DNA here is from genome assembly GCF_933228915.1 of Telmatherina bonti. Taxonomy (NCBI): domain Eukaryota; kingdom Metazoa; phylum Chordata; class Actinopteri; order Atheriniformes; family Telmatherinidae; genus Telmatherina; species Telmatherina bonti. Next base: position 2,385,454 of record NC_136631.1, on the reverse strand, counting down.
GAATTCCAGACAAAAGCTCATCATATTTTATTAACCAGGAACATGGGATGAGTTTAGTTAACTATTACCAGAGAAGAACCTGCTGTTCTGCGTCTGCAGGCGGATTAAAGGTGAGACTGAGCGAGACGTTCCTGGTTACTGGGACGACACTGGGTACACTGGGATGCTGAGAGGAAACAAATTAATGCTAATGGGAGACAGGCAGCCGCGGTTACCTCCCTCCATGGCAACCATTTGTAGTCTTTGATGTTGAAGATGGTGGCTGGAGTCGGCGAGAGCGTCTAACTCTACTCCACTTCAAAGGCACATCAGCCGGCCTAAATTACAGCATTAGTCATGGAACAAAGCGGACATGAGATTCCAGTCCTTCCCTCTGCGGCCTGCAGACAGAAACCACGAGTCTGCAGGAAGGAACCGGAAAGACGCCGCACAGTTTTCATCGCTGACTAAACACCGTCGGCTGGAACGGCGCCGGACCATGCTACAGGCGGTACCCGTCAGAAGGTTTCCCCCACCCCCCTTATTGGTCCAGAAGTTAGTTTACAATATATGAAACAGATGTTTTCTATTTGGCTGTTTACTACTAGTTTTATGTAAATATGAATTTATTTCAATCATTTTAACAACTAAATGCCGTTTCATGTACTGTGGTCATTTGATCAGTGACTACCTCCCCGCTCGCCGCCACGTTGAGGCGGACTCTGGGCCACTTGTCCAGAACCCGACCAGAACTGGTCCACACATGAGGAGCTGGCCTGGACAGAGACTACAGCAGGTTCCGAATGGACCACGTCTGGCTGAGACACAATGACGCAGGTGAACTCATCCGATTCACCTCCGTCGTTCCTCCACAACTCCCGACTCATCCGATTCACCTCCGTCGTCCCTCCACAACTCCCGACTCATCCGATTCACCTCCGTCGTTCCTCCACAACTCCCGACTCATCCGATTCACCTCCGTCGTTCCTCCACAACTCCCGACTCATCCGATTCACCTCCGTCGTTCCTCCACAACTCCCGACTCATCCGATTCACCTCCGTCGTTCCTCCACAACTCCCGACTCATCCGATTCACCTCCGTCGTTCCTCCACAACTCCCGAATCATCCGATTCACCTCCGTCGTTCCTCCACAACTCCCGACTCATCCGATTCACCTCCGTCGTTCCTCCACAACTCCCGACTCATCCGATTCACCTCCGTCGTTCCTCCACAACTCCCGACTCATCCGATTCACCTCCGTCGTTCCTCCACAACTCCCGACTCATCCGATTCACCTCCGTCGTTCCTCCACAACTCCCGACTCATCCGATTCACCTCCGTCGTCCCTCCACAACTCCCGACTCATCCGATTCACCTCCGTCGTTCCTCCACAACTCCCGACTCATCCGATTCACCTCCGTCGTTCCTCCACAACTCCCGACTCATCCGATTCACCTCCGTCGTTCCTCCACAACTCCCGACTCATCCGATTCACCTCCGTCGTCCCTCCACAACTCCCGAATCATCCGATTCACCTCCGTCGTTCCTCCACAACTCCCGACTCATCCGATTCACCTCCGTCGTTCCTCCACAACTCCCGACTCATCCGATTCACCTCCGTCGTTCCTCCACAACTCCCGACTCATCCGATTCACCTCCGTCGTTCCTCCACAACTCCCGACTCATCCGATTCACCTCCGTCGTTCCTCCACAACTCCCGACTCATCCGATTCACCTCCGTCGTTCCTCCACAACTCCCGACTAATCCGATTCACCTCCGTCGTCCCTCCACAACTCCCGACTCATCCGATTCACCTCCGTCGTTCCTCCACAACTCCCGACTCATCCGATTCACCTCCGTCGTTCCTCCACAACTCCCGACTCATCCGATTCACCTCCGTCGTCCCTCCACAACTCCCGACTCATCCGATTCACCTCCGTCGTTCCTCCACAACTCCCGACTCATCCGATTCACCTCCGTCGTCCCTCCACAACTCCCGAATCATCCGATTCACCTCCGTCGTTCCTCCACAACTCCCGACTCATCCGATTCACCTCCGTCGTCCCTCCACAACTCCCGACTCATCCGATTCACCTCCGTCGTTCCTCCACAACTCCCGACTCATCCGATTCACCTCCGTCGTTCCTCCACAACTCCCGACTCATCCGATTCACCTCCGTCGTCCCTCCACAACTCCCGACTCATCCGATTCACCTCCGTCGTTCCTCCACAACTCCCGACTCATCCGATTCACCTCCGTCGTTCCTCCACAACTCCCGACTCATCCGATTCACCTCCGTCGTTCCTCCACAACTCCCGAATCATCCGATTCACCTCCGTCGTTCCTCCACAACTCCCGAATCATCCGATTCACCTCCGTCGTCCCTCCACAACTCCCGAATCATCCGATTCACCTCCGTCGTTCCTCCACAACTCCCGACTCATCCGATTCACCTCCGTCGTTCCTCCACAACTCCCGACTCATCCGATTCACCTCCGTCGTTCCTCCACAACTCCCGACTCATCCGATTCACCTCCGTCGTTCCTCCACAACTCCCGAATCATCCGATTCACCTCCGTCGTTCCTCCACAACTCCCGACTCATCCGATTCACCTCCGTCGTTCCTCCACAACTCCCGACTCATCCGATTCACCTCCGTCGTCCCTCCACAACTCCCGACTCATCCGATTCACCTCCGTCGTCCCTCCACAACTCCCGACTCATCCGATTCACCTCCGTCGTTCCTCCACAACTCCCGACTCATCCGATTCACCTCCGTCGTTCCTCCACAACTCCCGACTCATCAGATTCACCTCCGTCGTCCCTCCACAACTCCCGACTCATCCGATTCACCTCCGTCGTTCCTCCACAACTCCCGACTCATCAGATTCACCTCCGTCGTTCCTCCACAACTCCCGACTCATCCGATTCACCTCCGTCGTCCCTCCACAACTCCCGACTCATCCGATTCACCTCCGTCGTCCCTCCACAACTCCCGACTCATCCAATTCACCTCCGTCGTTCCTCCACAACTCCCGACTCATCCGATTCACCTCCGTCGTTCCTCCACAACTCCCGAATCATCCGATTCACCTCCGTCGTCCCTCCACAACTCCCGACTCATCCGATTCACCTCCGTCGTCCCTCCACAACTCCCGACTCATCCGATTCACCTCCGTCGTTCCTCCACAACTCCCGACTCATCCGATTCACCTCCGTCGTCCCTCCACAACTCCCGACTCATCCGATTCACCTCCGTCGTTCCTCCACAACTCCCGACTCATCCGATTCACCTCCGTCGTCCCTCCACAACTCCCGACTCATCCGATTCACCTCCGTCGTTCCTCCACAACTCCCGACTCATCAGATTCACCTCCGTCGTCCCTCCACAACTCCCGACTCATCCGATTCACCTCCGTCGTCCCTCCACAACTCCCGACTCATCCGATTCACCTCCGTCGTCCCTCCACAACTCCCGACTCATCCAATTCACCTCCGTCGTTCCTCCACAACTCCCGACTCATCCGATTCACCTCCGTCGTTCCTCCACAACTCCCGAATCATCCGATTCACCTCCGTCGTTCCTCCACAACTCCCGACTCATCCGATTCACCTCCGTCGTTCCTCCACAACTCCCGACTCATCCGATTCACCTCCGTCGTCCCTCCACAACTCCCGACTCATCCGATTCACCTCCGTCGTTCCTCCACAACTCCCGACTCATCCGATTCACCTCCGTCGTCCCTCCACAACTCCCGACTCATCCGATTCACCTCCGTCGTTCCTCCACAACTCCCGACTCATCCGATTCACCTCCGTCGTTCCTCCACAACTCCCGACTCATCCGATTCACCTCCGTCGTTCCTCCACAACTCCCGACTCATCCGATTCACCTCCGTCGTTCCTCCACAACTCCCGACTCATCCGATTCACCTCCGTCGTCCCTCCACAACTCCCGACTCATCCGATTCACCTCCGTCGTTCCTCCACAACTCCCGACTCATCCGATTCACCTCCGTCGTTCCTCCACAACTCCCGACTCATCCGATTCACCTCCGTCGTCCCTCCACAACTCCCGACTCATCCGATTCACCTCCGTCGTTCCTCCACAACTCCCGACTCATCCGATTCACCTCCGTCGTTCCTCCACAACTCCCGACTCATCCGATTCACCTCCGTCGTTCCTCCACAACTCCCGAATCATCCGATTCACCTCCGTCGTTCCTCCACAACTCCCGACTCATCCGATTCACCTCCGTCGTTCCTCCACAACTCCCGAATCATCCGATTCACCTCCGTCGTTCCTCCACAACTCCCGACTCATCCGATTCACCTCCGTCGTTCCTCCACAACTCCCGACTCATCCGATTCACCTCCGTCGTTCCTCCACAACTCCCGACTCATCCGATTCACCTCCGTCGTTCCTCCACAACTCCCGACTCATCCGATTCACCTCCGTCGTTCCTCCACAACTCCCGAATCATCCGATTCACCTCCGTCGTTCCTCCACAACTCCCGACTCATCCGATTCACCTCCGTCGTCCCTCCACAACTCCCGACTCATCCGATTCACCTCCGTCGTCCCTCCACAACTCCCGACTCATCCGATTCACCTCCGTCGTTCCTCCACAACTCCCGACTCATCCGATTCACCTCCGTCGTTCCTCCACAACTCCCGACTCATCCGATTCACCTCCGTCGTTCCTCCACAACTCCCGACTCATCCGATTCACCTCCGTCGTCCCTCCACAACTCCCGACTCATCCGATTCACCTCCGTCGTTCCTCCACAACTCCCGACTCATCCGATTCACCTCCGTCGTTCCTCCACAACTCCCGACTCATCCAACTCCTTTTGTTCAGACAACCTCTGACTGCCACACTTCCACCTCTTCGTCTCTATTTAGCTCCCAATCTGAACCAGGACTTCCCAAAAGACCTTGCCCCCCCCCCCGGCGCCCCCGCCATGATAACAGGATGATGGCTCTGCCAAGCACTGCTTGGGGAAGAACAATTAGCAGCAATCATGGTGGCCGGGTAGCGGGCCTCGCAGCTGTCAGCAGGACGCAGGGAATGTGGCGGCGCTCTCATTTACATCTGAAAGCTTCAATAGGGACAGATAATAGGCTGGGGGGGGGGGGAGGGGGGGGGGGGGGGGGGGGTCTGCAGAGCGGTAAGCCCACATGATGATTTATTGTACTGAGACCAGACCCGGGACCAGACCCGGGACCAGACCCGGGACAAGACCCGGAACCAGACCCGGGACCAGACCCGGAACCAGACCTGGGACTAGACCCGGGACCAGACCCGGGACCAGACCTGGGACCAGACCCGGGACCAGACCCGGAACCAGACCTGGGACTAGACCCGGGACCAGACCCGGGACCAGACCCGGAACCAGACCTGGGACTAGACCCAGGACCAGACCCGGGACCAGACCTGGGACCAGACCCGGGACCAGACCTGGGACCAGACCTCCTGGTGGATGAACAGTTGCCACTTTACCATAAAGAGATGGAAAGTTCAGAAACTGTCAGTTGTTTTCACTCCGCGATGCGTTTAGGGACGACGCGGTGACCGTAGCGACTGTGTATAACGGGTCAGATATGTTTCATAACATAACGTAACAAATCCATCAAAATAGACGTCCAGACTGCCAGAATCCAACAAACCCCAAGCTGAGGAAGCAGGAGACCTCTGTGCGGAGGTCCCCTGCTTTGTTTTCAGTGTTTGCAGAAGAGAAGTGTTCATTAAAGAGATAAAATATTCGTTCACATGAAGAAGCTCTAAAAGCACTCAGCAGCGTTCGCCTCGTTTCCACTAATGGAGGCAGCGGCGAGCCGGCAGACGGTGGGCGGAGCCGTCGCCCCGGTAACGCTGACAGAAGCAACCACGACTGTCAGGAGCAACACTGGGACGACTGGTCACCGCTGTAAACTGCTGGACTGGTTCCTGGACTGGTTTGTGGACCGGTTCCTGGACTGGCTCCTGGACTGGTTTGTGGACCGGTTCCTGGACTGGCTCCTGGACTGGTTTGTGGACCGGTTCCTGGACTGGCTCCTGGACTGGTTTGTGGACTGGTTCTTGGACTGGCTCCTGGACTGGTTTGTGGACTGGTTCCTGGACTGGTTTGTGGACTGGTTCCTGGACTGGTTTGTGGACTGGCTCCTGGACTGGTTTGTGGACTGGTTCCTGGACTGGTTTGTGGACTGGTTCTTGGACTGGCTCCTGGACTGATTTGTGGACTGGTTCTTGGACTGGCTCCTGGACTGATTTGTGGACTGGTTCTTGGACTGGCTCCTGGACTGGTTTGTGGACTGGTTCTTGGACTGGTTTGTGGACTGGTTCCTGGACTGGTTTGTGGACTGGTTCTTGGACTGGTTTGTGGACTGGTTCTTGGACTGGCTCCTGGAGTCGTCACCGAACAGAGGAAGCAGGTGATGACGGTCTACCTGCCCAGGTTCTTACCTCTGCATGTGTGACAGGAACAGAACTGATGCCAGCGTTCACGGCGGTCCAGGACCGAGCGGTCAGGACGCAGGCGAAGAGCGGATACAGGTCTCCGGCCCCCAGTCTGCGGCTGTAGCGCTCCAGACCCGCCATGTCGCCTTTGATCAGGGACATCCACAGGCGGCAGTAGTCCATCCGGAAGTCCGGCTGCAGGACCTGCAGGAGAAAGTCACCATTAGCTTGTTGTACAGGCGTTCTGGTCCAGGGCCCGGATCCCGAGTCCTGGGTCCAGGGCCCGGATCCCGAATCCTGGTCCATGGAACGGATCCCGAATCCTGGTCCATGGAACGGATTCCGAATCCTGGTCCATGGAACGGATCCCGAATCCTGGTCCAGGGCCCGGATCCCAAGTCCTGGTCCATGGAACGGATCCCGAATCCTGGTCCATGGAACGGATCCCGAATCCTGGTCCATGGAACGGATCCCGAATCCTGGTCCATGGAACGGATCCCGAATCCTGGTCCAGGGCCCGGATCCCGAGTCCTGGTCCATGGAACGGATCCCGAGTCCTGGTCCATGGAACGGATTCCGAATCCTGGTCCATGGAACGGATCCCGAATCCTGGTCCAGGGCCCGGATCCCAAGTCCTGGTCCATGGAACGGATCCCGAATCCTGGTCCATGGAACGGATCCCGAATCCTGGTCCATGGAACGGATCCCGAATCCTGGTCCAGGGCCCGGATCCCAAGTCCTGGTCCATGGAACGGATCCCGAATCCTGGTCCATGGAACGGATTCCGAATCCTGGTCCATGGAACGGATCCCGAATCCTGGTCCAGGGCCCGGATCCCAAGTCCTGGTCCATGGAACGGATCCCGAATCCTGGTCCATGGAACGGATCCCGAATCCTGGTCCATGGAACGGATCCCGAATCCTGGTCCATGGAACGGATCCCGAATCCTGGTCCATGGAACGGATCCCGAATCCTGGTCCAGGGCCCGGATCCCGAGTCCTGGTCCATGGAACGGATCCCGAATCCTGGTCCATGGAACGGATTCCGAATCCTGGTCCATGGAACGGATCCCGAATCCTGGTCCAGGGCCCGGATCCCAAGTCCTGGTCCATGGAACGGATCCCGAATCCTGGTCCATGGAACGGATCCCGAATCCTGGTCCAGGGCCCGGATCCCGAGTCCTGGTCCATGGAACGGATCCCGAGTCCTGGTCCATGGAACGGATCCCGAGTCCTGGTCCAGGGCCCGGATCCTGAGTCCTTTGAGTTTCATTTCAAAGGAAACTTCTTTAAAAGGAAATATCTGACATTCTTACTGGATTCCACCAGACTGAACTGGTTTCTTGTATTAAACTGGATTCCACCAGACTGAACTGGTTTCCTGGATTAAACTGGATTCCACCAGACTGAACTGGTTTCCTGTATTAAACTGGATTCCACCAGACTGAACTGGTTTCCTGGATTAAACTGGATTCCACCAGACTGAACTGGTTTCTTGTATTAAACTGGATTCCACCAGACTGAACTGGTTTCCTGTATTAAACTGGATTCCACCAGACTGAACTGGTTTCTCGTATTAAACTGGATTCCACCAGACTGAACTGGTTTCCTGTATTAAACTGGATTCCACCAGACTGAACTGGTTTCCTGTATTAAACTGGATTCCACCAGACTGAACTGGTTTCCTGTATTAAACTGGATTCCACCAGACTGAACTGGTTTCCTGTATTAAACTGGATTCCACCAGACTGAACTGGTTTCTCGTATTAAACTGGATTCCACCAGACTGAACTGGTTTCCTGTATTAAACTGGATTCCACCAGACTGAACTGGTTTCCTGGATTAAACTGGATTCCACCAGACTGAACTGGTTTCTTGTATTAAACTGGATTCCACCAGACTGAACTGGTTTCCTGTATTAAACTGGATTCCACCAGACTGAACTGGTTTCTTGTATTAAACTGGATTCCACCAGACTGAACTGGTTTCTTGTATTAAACTGGATTCCACCAGACTGAACTGGTTTCTTGTATTAAACTGGATTCCACCAGACTGAACTGGTTTCTTGTATTAAACTGGATTCCACCAGACTGAACTGGTTTCCTGTATTAAACTGGATTCCACCAGACTGAACTGGTTTCTTGTATTAAACTGGATTCCACCAGACTGAACTGGTTTCCTGTATTAAACTGGATTCCACCAGACTGAACTGGTTTCCTGTATTAAACTGGATTCCACCAGACTGAACTGGTTTCTTGTATTAAACTGGATTCCACCAGACTGAACTGGTTTCTTGTATTAAACTGGATTCCACCAGACTGAACTGGTTTCTTGTATTAAACTGGATTCCACCAGACTGAACTGGTTTCTTGTATTAAACTGGATTCCACCAGACTGAACTGGTTTCCTGTATTAAACTGGATTCCACCAGACTGAACTGGTTTCTTGTATTAAACTGGATTCCACCAGACTGAACTGGTTTCCTGTATTAAACTGGATTCCACCAGACTGAACTGGTTTCCTGTATTAAACTGGATTCCACCAGACTGAACTGGTTTCCTGTATTAAACTGGATTCCACCAGACTGAACTGGTTTCCTGGATTAAACTGGATTCCACCAGACTGAACTGGTTTCTCGTATTAAACTGGATTCCACCAGACTGAACTGGTTTCCTGTATTAAACTGGATTCCACCAGACTGAACTGGTTTCTTGTATTAAACTGGATTCCACCAGACTGAACTGGTTTCCTGTATTAAACTGGATTCCACCAGACTGAACTGGTTTCTCGTATTAAACTGGATTCCACCAGACTGAACTGGTTTCCTGGATTAAACTGGATTCTACCAGACTGAACTGGTTTCCTGTATTAAACTGGATTCCACTAGACTGAACTGGTTTCCTGTATTAAACTGGATTCCACCAGACTGAACTGGTTTCTCGTATTAAACTGGATTCCACCAGACTGAACTGGTTTCTTGTATTAAACTGGATTCCACCAGACTGAACTGGTTTCCTGTATTAAACTGGATTCCACCAGACTGAACTGGTTTCTTGTATTAAACTGGATTCCACCAGACTGAACTGGTTTCTTGTATTAAACTGGATTCCACCAGACTGAACTGGTTTCCTGTATTAAACTGGATTCCACCAGACTGAACTGGTTTCCTGTATTAAACTGGATTCCACCAGACTGAACTGGTTTCTTGTATTAAACTGGATTCCACCAGGGGGTCCTAGAAGACTTTTTGTTTGTTTTTGAAAATAAATCAACATTTTAAATAGTTCAGACATGAACTCAAAGAAACCCCCTCTTGGTGGTCGCAGGACTCCAACCCAGAGCGTAATAATACCAGTTTAGGATTGAAGTTCTGTTGGTCTGGACAATCTGGGCCAGAAATCAAAATGTCTGACTCTACGGAGGACTGGAAGGGTCTTTTATCGTGAAATAAAATATAAATTGCTGATATAATTTAACATCCAGTGAAAACGAACAGATTTAAAACATGAATTGTTATAAAAACGGGTTTGTAAATGTTTTAAATGTTGTCGCTAAACAGAGAAATAAATACTTTTGCACATTTTCTCCCCCGTTAGGATTTATATGAATTCATTGTTTAAACACAAATAACATTTCGAAAACTTTTTATTTCACGTGTTGTGTTTTCATATCTTCCATCTTTACAATGTTATAAAATAAATTCATATTTTCTTTGTCAGCCTCGATAAACAAAACAATTCTGGTCAGTAGTATCTATAGATATATCTGTGTTTTATCATTTCAGATGTGATCCGCTTCATCCAGACAAAGACAGCACTTTAAACAGACAACATGAACCAGCAGCAAACTGGTAATGGGACTGGAAATGACTGGGAGACACAGAGATTATTATTCTCCTGCAGAACCGCAGCTGAATCACAAGTCATTAGGAATAAATTGGAGCCATTATCGTCCATGGGACGTCTGTGTGTGTGCATGTGTGTGTGTATGCGCTGCATGAGCGTGCATGTGTTCAGTGTATGATTAAGGCCGCGGAGCATTGAAAAGCAGCACTCTGCTAAGAACAACCTGAAATGAGCCGTTGATGAAAAAGCTTTTATCCTGCAGCAGCTCTAATGACAGGAAAACCGGCTTCTACCTGATACAAGCCGTGATCCAGCAGGACGATCTCCGTCTCCTGGCTGCCAGGACGCTTCCGCACCAGCACGTTGCCGGGGTGGGGGTCGCAGTGAACGAAGCCATGGACGAAGATCATCTCGCTGTACATCTTCCCCAAGTTCTCCGAGATCTGTGGAAAAGACGGCAAAGTCCACGTTGAACACAGCTGATGATAAACCCGAGAGCTTTCTGGTGGCGCGATTAGAGCCTTTCACACCTCCTGCTGCAGCGAGTTCCTCTTTTACTGACACTTTCACACCTCCTGCTGCAGCGAGTTCCTCTTTTACTGACACTTTCACACCTCCTGCTGCAGCGAATTCCTCTTTTACTGACACTTTCACACCTCCTGCTGCAGCGAGTTCCTCTTTTACTGACACTTTCACACCTCCTGCTGCAGCGAGTTCCTCTTTTACCGACACTTTCACACCTCCTGCTGCAGCGAGTTCCTCTTTTACTGACACTTTCACACCTCCTGCTGCAGCGAGTTCCTCTTTTACTGACACTTTCACACCTCCTGCTGCAGCGAATTCCTCTTTTACCGACACTTTCACACCTCCTGCTGCAGCGAGTTCCTCTTTTACCGACACTTTCACACCTCCTGCTGCAGCGAGTTCCTCTTTTACCGACACTTTCACACCTCCTGCTGCAGCGAGTTCCTCTTTTACCGACACTTTCACACCTCCTGCTGCAGCGAGTTCCTCTTTTACTGACACTTTCACACCTCCTGCTGCAGCGAGTTCCTCTTTTACTGACACTTTCACACCTCCTGCTGCAGCGAGTTCCTCTTTTACCGACACTTTCACACCTCCTGCTGCAGCGAGTTCCTCTTTTACCGACACTTTCACACCTCCTGCTGCAGCGAGTTCCTCTTTTACTGACACTTTCACACCTCCTGCTGCAGCGAATTCCTCTTTTACTGACACTTTCACACCTCCTGCTGCAGCGAGATCCTCTTTTACCGACACTTTCACACCTCCTGCTGCAGCGAGTTCCTCTTTTACTGACACTTTCACACCTCCTGCTGCAGCGAGTTCCTCTTTTACTGACACTTTCACACCTCCTGCTGCAGCGAGTTCCTCTTTTACCGACACTTTCACACCTCCTGCTGCAGCGAGTTCCTCTTTTACTGACACTTTCACACCTCCTGCTGCAGCGAGTTCCTCTTTTACTGACACTTTCACACCTCCTGCTGCAGCGAGTTCCTCTTTTACTGACACTTTCACACCTCCTGCTGCAGCGAGTTCCTCTTTTACTGACACTTTCACACCTCCTGCTGCAGCGAGTTCCTCTTTTACTGACACTTTCACACCTCCTGCTGCAGCGAGTTCCTCTTTTACTGACACTTTCACACCTCCTGCTGCAGCGAGTTCCTCTTTTACCGACACTTTCACACCTCCTGCTGCAGCGAGTTCCTCTTTTACTGACACTTTCACACCTCCTGCTGCAGCGAGTTCCTCTTTTACCGACACTTTCACACCTCCTGCTGCAGCGAGTTCCTCTTTTACTGACACTTTCACACCTCCTGCTGCAGCGAGTTCCTCTTTTACCGACACTTTCACACCTCCTGCTGCAGCGAATTCCTCTTTTACCGACACTTTCACACCTCCTGCTGCAGCGAATTCCTCTTTTACTGACACTTTCACACCTCCTGCTGCAGCGAGTTCCTCTTTTACTGACACTTTCACACCTCCTGCTGCAGCGAGTTCCTCTTTTACTGACACTTTCACACCTCCTGCTGCAGCGAGTTCCTCTTTTACTGACACTTTCACACCTCCTGCTGCAGCGAGTTCCTCTTTTACCGACACTTTCACACCTCCTGCTGTAGCGAATTCCTCTTTTACTGACACTTTCACACCTCCTGCTGCAGCGAGTTCCTCTTTTACTGACACTTTCACACCTCCTGCTGCAGCGAATTCCTCTTTTACCGACACTTTCACACCTCCTACTGCAGCGAGTTCCTCTATTACCGACACTTTCACACCTCCTGCTGCAGCGAGTTCCTCTTTTACTGACACTTTCACACCTCCTGCTGCAGCGAGTTCCTCTTTTACTGACACTTTCACACCTCCTGCTGCAGCGAGTTCCTCTTTTACCGACACTTTCACACCTCCTGCTGCAGCGAGTTCCTCTTTTACTGACACTTTCACACCTCCTGCTGCAGCGAGTTCCTCTTTTACTGACACTTTCACACCTCCTGCTGCAGCGAGTTCCTCTTTTACTGACACTTTCACACCTCCTGCTGCAGCGAATTCCTCTTTTACCGACACTTTCACACCTCCTGCTGCAGCGAATTCCTCTTTTACTGACACTTTCACACCTCCTGCTGCAGCGAGTTCCTCTTTTACTGACACTTTCACACCTCCTGCTGCAGCGAGTTCCTCTTTTACTGACACTTTCACACCTCCTGCTGCAGCGAGATCCTCTTTTACCGACACTTTCACACCTCCTGCTGCAACGAGTTCCTCTTTTACCGACACTTTCACACCTCCTGCTGCAGCGAGTTCCTCTTTTACTGACACTTTCACACCTCCTGCTGCAGCGAGTTCCTCTTTTACTGACACTTTCACACCTCCTGCTGCAGCGAATTCCTCTTTTACCGACACTTTCACACCTCCTGCTGCAGCGAGTTCCTCTTTTACCGACACTTTCACACCTCCTGCTGCAGCGAATTCCTCTTTTACTGACACTTTCACACCTCCTGCTGCAGCGAGTTCCTCTTTTACTGACACTTTCACACCTCCTGCTGCAGCGAGTTCCTCTTTTACTGACACTTTCACACCTCCTGCTGCAGCGAGTTCCTCTTTTACCGACACTTTCACACCTCCTGCTGCAGCGAATTCCTCTTTTACTGACACTTTCACACCTCCTGCTGCAGCGAGTTCCTCTTTTACTGACACTTTCACACCTCCTGCTGCAGCGAATTCCTCTTTTACTGACACTTTCACACCTCCTGCTGCAGCGAGTTCCTCTTTTACCGACACTTTCACACCTCCTGCTGCAGCGAGTTCCTCTATTACCGACACTTTCACACCTCCTGCTGCAGCGAGTTCCTCTATTACCGACACTTTCACACCTCCTGCTGCAACGAGTTCCTCTATTACCGACACTTTCACACCTCCTGCTGCAGCGAGTTCCTCTATTACCGACACTTTCACACCTCCTGCTGCAGCGAGTTCCTCTTTTACTGACACTTTCACACCTCCTGCTGCAGCGAGTTCCTCTTTTACCGACACTTTCACACCTCCTGCTGCAGCGAGTTCCTCTTTTACCGACACTTTCACACCTCCTGCTGCAGCGAGTTCCTCTTTTACTGACACTTTCACACCTCCTGCTGCAGCGAGTTCCTCTTTTACTGACACTTTCACACCTCCTGCTGCAGCGAGTTCCTCTTTTACCGACACTTTCACACCTCCTGCTGCAGCGAGTTCCTCTTTTACCGACACTTTCACACCTCCTGCTGCAGCGAGTTCCTCTTTTACTGACACTTTCACACCTCCTGCTGCAGCGAGTTCCTCTTTTACCGACACTTTCACACCTCCTGCTGCAGCGAGTTCCTCTATTACCGACACTTTCACACCTCCTGCTGCAGCGAGTTCCTCTATTACCGACACTTTCACACCTCCTGCTGCCTTCATGGTGACCAATTGCATCTTTTATTCATTTTAACTAACAACAAGAAACAAAACAAAGAAAGTTCTGATGGTAACCAGAAGCTTTTACTGATCTATCAGGACCCTCGTAAACATCTCCTGTATGATATAGTTTGAGTTTATGTGCACATATTTGACCTCTTTAACAAACATGGCTCCATCCTGCTTTGGTTCTCCGTCATGTCAGAACCAGACACCGACCCAGCGGACCCAGAAGACTCCGTAGGCAGCATTCACGGCTGAGAAGTGGTGCTGTAAGGGAACAGATGGAGGTGGTCCCAACACAGACCCTTGTGGGACTCCAATCGAGCAGCTTTTGGATCGAGTTCTCATTGTGGAATGAGATTGTAGAATGGCCCTGATGAAGAGGAGGAGCAGAGCTGCGGTCCGAGCCACGGCTTCATCATGTCTTACTAAGTGGCAGGACGGACTTCAGGGCGGTTCCTCGGACCTGCTGATAAGACACATTGCTGGACTTCCTGTCCAGACTTTAAACATCCACAGACCAACAAGCTTTACCTCGTTTACGTTGATGTTGTGCTTTTTCATGTAGTCCCTGTCGTTAACCTGTCCCCCCTCTGCAAACTCCATGGTCAGGATCCGCTTTGTGGACAGATCCCAGTGGATCATGGGGACCTGCACAGACCCAGTAAATCCCAGGTTCATGTCTACATTATGTCTCTTTGTCTCACTTGTCTCACTGCTGAGTCAGGAGGATAAAGAGACGGCACATCGTCTACGGTCCGTCCCCCGTCTGTCTCCGGTCCGTCCCCCGTCTGTCTCCGGTCCGTCCCCCGTCTGTCTCTGGTCCGTCCCCCGTCTGTCTCCGGTCCGTCCCCCGTCTGTCTCTGGTCCGTCCCCCGTCTGTCTCCGGTCCGTCCCCCGTCTGTCTCCGGTCCGTCCCCCGTCTGTCTCTGGTCCGTCCCCCGTCTTTCTCCGGTCCGTCCCCCGTCTGTCTCCGGTCCGTCCCCCGTCTGTCTCTGGTCCGTCCCCCGTCTGTCTCTGGTCCGTCCCCCGTCTTTCTCCGGTCCGTCCCCCGTCTGTCTCCGGTCCGTCCCCCGTCTGTCTCTGGTCCGTCCCCCGTCTTTCTCCGGTCCGTCCCCCGTCTGTCTCTGGTCCGTCCCCCGTCTTTCTCCGGTCCGTCCCCCGTCTGTCTCTGGTCCGTCCCCCGTCTGTCTCCGGTCCGTCCCCCGTCTGTCTCTGGTCCGTCCCCCGTCTTTCTCCGGTCCGTCCCCCGTCTGTCTCCGGTCCGTCCCCCGTCTGTCTCCGGTCCGTCCCCCATGGGCGTTTACCTTTAGGAAGGGGAAGTGAGACAACATGGCGGCCACCTTCTCAGCATTGTGTCCCTCATTGAGGAAGTCCAGCTCCAGAGGCATGTTCTTCTTGGCCTCGTCCACCAACCACATGAAGGCGAAGTCTGGGAAGATCCAATGAACTGCCTTCACTAACACCTGCCAAAAAATGGCTGCTTCATTTCATCTGTTCTGATAACATCCAAAAAGATGCATCTCTCCTTGTCGCCATGCCAACCCAGCAAGACGCGTCAGGAATGGGAGGAAGTTCAGAGAAAGCCAGACTCACCTCAATCACCATGATGTCCTTGGAGCTTTGTCTCTGGACTTTGGGGTGCTGGACCTTGATGGCGACGGTCCTCCCATCGTGCAGCACGGCTTTGTGGACCTGAGCTAAGGAGGCTGCACCCTGAGGCTTCGTCTCAAAGGAGACAAACAGCTCAGAGACCTGGGGGACAGATGAGGACAAGACATCGGTGGAAAGAAGCTGATCTTCTGCACTGGAAGGACCAGATCAGCTGGGAAACATCTTTTATTTCAGTTTCATGTTTTCATCCGTAAAGACGTCAAACTTTAGCAGGAGGTTAGCAGGAAATTGTACATGGTAGCTCCACCATGATAACACCATTATTCATCACCATCACTACCATGTTGCTAAGAGACCTCTATTTCCACCTGGACATGATGATGAAGACACTTCCTGTCAGACTTTCCACCAATCAGAGAGCTTAAACTGACGCTATCGTCAACAAGTGTATGATGTATGTCCGTATGACGGAAACATCACGTCTCCATGGAAACATCACGTCTCCGCGATTAATTTTTCTGTTTTCATCTCCTCTGTGACTGTTTGACTCTTCAGGGGCTGATGGGGGGTCGGGGGTCAGGGTTAGGGCTGATGGGGGGTCGGGGGGTGAGGGTTAGGGCTGATGGGGGGTCGGGGGGTGAGGGTTAGGGCTGATGGGGGGTCGGGGGGTGAGGGTTAGGGCTGATGGGGGGTCGGGGGGTGAGGGTTAGGGCTGATGGGGGGGTCGGGGGGTGAGGGTTAGGGCTGATGGGGGGTCGGGGGGTGAGGGTTAGGGCTGATGGGGGGGTCGGGGGGTCAGGGTTAGGGCTGATGGGGGGGTCGGGGGGTCAGGGTTAGGGCTGATGGGGGGGTCGGGGGGTCAGGGTTAGGGCTGATGGGGGGGTCGGGGGGTCAGGGTTAGGGCTGATGGGGGGGTCGGGGGGTGAGGGTTAGGGCTGATGGGGGGTCGGGGGGTGAGGGTTAGGGCTGATTGGGGGGTCGGGGGTCAGGGTTAGGGCTGATGGGGGGTCGGGGGGTGAGGGTTAGGGCTGATTGGGGGGTCGGGGGTCAGGGTTAGGGCTGATGGGGGGTCGGGGGGTCAGGGTTAGGGCTGATGGGGGGTCGGGGGGTGAGGGTTAGGGCTGATTGGGGGTCGGGGGGTCAGGGTTAGGGCTGATTGGGGGGTCGGGGGTGAGGGTTAGGGCTGATGGGGGGGTCGGGGGGTGAGGGTTAGGGCTGATGGGGGGGTCGGGGGGTGAGGGTTAGGGCTGATGGGGGGGTCGGGGGGTGAGGGTTAGGGCTGATGGGGGGTCGGGGGGTCAGGGTTAGGGCTGATGGGGGGGTCGGGGGGTCAGGGTTAGGGCTGATGGGGGGGTCGGGGGGTGAGGGTTAGGGCTGATGGGGGGGTCGGGGGGTGAGGGTTAGGGCTGATGGGGGGGTCGGGGGGTCAGGGTTAGGGCTGATGGGGGGGTCGGGGGGTGAGGGTTAGGGCTGATGGGGGGTCGGGGGGTGAGGGTTAGGGCTGATTGGGGGGTCGGGGGTCAGGGTTAGGGCTGATGGGGGGTCGGGGGGTGAGGGTTAGGGCTGATTGGGGGTCGGGGGGTGAGGGTTAGGGCTGATGGGGGGGTCGGGGGGTCAGGGTTAGGGCTGATGGGGGGATCGGGGGGTGAGGGTTAGGGCTGATGGGGGGGTCGGGGGGTGAGGGTTAGGGCTGATGGGGGGGTCGGGGGGTGAGGGTTAGGGCTGATGGGGGGGTCGGGGGTCAGGGTTAGGGCTGATGGGGGGGTCGGGGGGTCAGGGTTAGGGCTGATGGGGGGGTCGGGGGGTCAGGGTTAGGGCTGATGGGGGGGTCGGGGGGTGAGGGTTAGGGCTGATGGGGGGGTCGGGGGGTCAGGGTTAGGGCTGATGGGGGGGTCGGGGGGTCAGGGTTAGGGCTGATGGGGGGGTCGGGGGGTGAGGGTTAGGGCTGATGGGGGGGTCGGGGGGTCAGGGTTAGGGCTGATGGGGGGGTCGGGGGGTCAGGGTTAGGGCTGATGGGGGGGTCGGGGGGTGAGGGTTAGGGCTGATGGGGGGGTCGGGGGGTCAGGGTTAGGGCTGATGGGGGGGTCGGGGGGCTCTGCTGCTTTCTATGCAGGGCGTCGTCATCTCTGAGAAGACCATGAAGCCGTTGCGTCGCAGGATGAACGGATGTCCTTAAACGCATCTCCCAGCTGAGGCTGCCAGCAGCCAAACGCCGTCCTACCGCCAGGCCTCGGGGGCCATTTCATTTCTGCCATAACTCATTCCAGGGAGCGCATGTCGGCGTGGTGGGCTGGGCCGGCGCCACACGCATTTCCATGTTTATTAACTCCCCAGCTCTGATTAAGCGGAGATGTTGTGGGTCAGGCGGTCGGAGCTGCAGACGGATGGAACCCACAACGGTCTCTCTGCGTGTCACGTCCCATCGGGCCGACGCTGGCGGCTGCAGCCGGGCCCATTTAGCAGATTTACATCATGAATAACTCAGCTGGTCCCGTGCCGGACCTCATGCTGCTCGGATAATTCATCACCTGGAGGCCCGGTTCTGCCTGGACCTGTCGGCTCACATCCTGTTCACATTAGTCTCCTGTCATGTTCCACAAGCAGCCGGGGAGTTTCCCACATGCTGGACCAGAACCGGGACAGAAACCTCCATCAGAGAGGAGAGGACAGAGACCCGCTTGGTCCGGTCCGGTGTTGAACGGCGCTGGATGTAGGAGATCCTCACTGCAGCACCTCCACCTCAGCTGCATCCCAAACGTCTTCTTGGCTTTATTCCAGCCATAGAGGATCATTATTTTCTCATCACTTGTTGATCTTTGGCTGCTCCTGATTGGACGTTACCGTCAGTTTAAGCTCTCTGATTGGTGGAAAGTCTGACAGGAAGTCTCTTCATCATCAGGTGAAAATAGAGGTCTCTTAGCAACATGGTAGTGATGGTGATGAAGATGAGATAAATAATGGTGGATTTACCATCTAGAGTCTCTGAATAAACACTACATGTGGATTGTAGACCTCCTGGACGGATAGAAACGCTGGAAAACCTCCGTAGACCAGCTGGAGGGTCACATGACCAGCTGGAGGGTCACATGACCATCACCACTGCTGGTCCTGATGGGGGGGTGATGTGTGGCGTACCTCAGGGGTCGGTCTGCGGACCCAAACTGTTTTTCTTTTCTTGACATTATTAATGAATCTAGTTTTATTATTAACTATGATTGTAACGATTCTGATGCTGCCATCATCATCAACTTCATCATTTCTAATGAACCGTTTCTTCCTCCTGATTTAAACCTTTTTTTTTTCTTGTTTATTGACTTTTCCTTGTTGCCATGGCAACTGGGATTGGCGTTTTATTTGGCTTATTTGTCCTGTTTCAGTCATTCTGGGATTCTGTCAGACAGACATCATGTGACCAGTCATGTGACCAGGTCTCACCTCCTTCCCCAGATCTTCTCTGATGACCTGCTGGATCTCCTCCATGCTGCTCTGAGGAGCCCGGCTGTGGAGGACCTTCAGGGTGGAGGTGTACTCCTTGGGCAGCAGGTAGTCCAGAGCCCCCAGGTGCTGACCCACC